>NC_083338.1:13119569-13452915 GCF_019175385.1 Lycium barbarum
TCTTCACTCTTTTTCTTTTATTTAATTAATTTGGGAGTAGTAGGAGTACTATTTTGATTCATTATGCTGATTTTCTGATTATGCTTTTGTTACACTTTTCAGCTGTATTTGTTAATTAAAGGACGTTTCTTTTCTCTTTTTCGGATCTCTACAATAACATTGGATACTTAAGGATCTCTATATTCTATATATGTACCTTTCTCAATCAGTACATTCTTTTATTAGTTAGTAGGAATAGAATATTCAATTCTTAAAGATTCTCTTAAAATTCTTCAGTTTTGAGTTTAATTTAAGCACATGTCCTCCACTACTAATTAATCTTTGGAATCATTAGTAATAGTATTGACTGTTGGGTATCATCAAAAGTTGCATATATGACTCAGGAAATTGATACCATACATAATTAATTAATTAATTTTCATGGAAGAACCAGCAGGGGCACCAGCTAAAGAAGAAGCAGCAGCAACACAAGCTAAAGAAGAAACTGTTCAAAACAAGTTTAGATATTTTATGAATTGTGCTGATAACATGTTTTGCATTTCGATAAATTGATCTAACTTTACAATGCAGGATGTGTTTGCACCCTGTTTGAAAAGATCAATATGAAAATATTGTTATGTCACAAGAAGACGTAGTTCATGCTCTTGTTGATGAGGATAATGGGGAGGAATCGGATCATGTCTGTAACACCCAACGTTGACTTTTGGATTGTAATATTGCTATGTTTTCTTGGATATTTTTTTTTTTATGATAGTTTTAATTCGAATTAGATGTACTTTTGAAGGTGAATTTGATTGTAGGAAGTAGTTTATGGATGTTTTAACTTTACGATGTTTAAGTGTTTGAATATAGAAAGTAGTTTATAGTTGTTTAACTTTACGATGTTCAAGTGTTTGAATGTAGTTTTAAGGATATTTAGAAGTACTTTAAATTGAAACTTGAGGTTGAATTTGATTTTAGAATGTGAAGTTTATGATTGTAGAAGTACTTTGATGAATTGGACGTGTTGATGAATTGCATTGTTGATTTGGTTGATGAGTGTGATTGGCAGGTGGGCTGCTGTAAAAGCAGCTGAATGTTGGAATTTTTTTTCCAGATTTTCGACCTCATGAGGTCGAAAATTCACCCAGATATTGATAATTTTCGACCTCATAAGGTCGAAATTGTACTCAAAAATTAAAATTTCGACCGCACGAGGTCGAAAATCTGGGCAACATTTTGAATTTCGACCTCATGAGGTCGAAATCTGGCAACAATATTGCTAAATTTCGACCTCATGCGGTCGAAATTCTGAAAATATTTTTTTATTATTTTCAGAATATTTGTATAAAAATAATATTTTCGACCGCGTGCGATCGAAATTTTTTATTAATATTTAAATAAAAATAACTTTTTCGACCTCACGTGGTCGAAAATTTTATTTTCGTAATTTAGGTAGAAAACTTATTTCGACCGCGTGAGGTCGAAAATTTTCGACCACGTGAGGTCGAAAAAAATTTCACCCTACCTGTTAGCGACCATGCCTTGTGGTGGAAATTTTGGTCGAAAATTGGCCTTTTTCGACCGCGTGTGGTCGAAAATTTTGGTCGAATTTCACTATTTTTTTAGTAGTGAAAGGTGAACTCGCGGATTTAAGAATATAGAAGAACCACGTTTTTTAATGCTACTTGTTTGTGTTCTGAAGATAAAGTTTTCATTTGCTCATAATCAGAGAGACATCAACTAATCTTCAAGAAACATGTTGACGTACGTGCATCTAAACCAAGCAAGTCTTATTTCAAATCTCTAATGTTATTATCATATATGTTCTAATAATTTAGTGATATTTCTTCTTCTCTTAAAAGAAAAAAAAAGACAATTATAATTTTACTATTAAAATGAATAAAGTTCAATAAACACATGTTACGGTTATTATTCGAAAGGCTGTTCATGTAGGTTGTAGCTTTAGCAATGAGATTCTTTATTTTTATTTTACTTTATAGTCCTCGTTCTAATTTTTCATTTTACTTGTTTGAGTCAAGTCTGAAATCAGGAACATATACATAATTAGCTAAAGAAAAGGGTGGTCGAGTCCTGGGTATGCATAAATCCTTGATAGGGAGCGCTTTTTTCGAATAGGCTCTACGCGGCGCGAATCCAAACTTAGTCGGACTCCAATGAGGGTATCGGATCCCGGGTGAAAAAGCAAAAAAAAAAAAAAAAAAAAAAGTTAAAGAAAGCAGGAATACCAATTTTGGTCCCCCAATTATTAAAAAATTCTGATTTTAGTCCTTGTGATACTGACGAAGCATATTTAACCTTTAATTATTTAAAATATGCATTTTAAATTCCTTTGCTTGTGAACATTTAGAAAATTTTCAGGATTATAATTGTTTCATCATTTAAATGTTAATGTCTTATGTCAAAGGGACCAAAAACACACATATTAATTAATTAAAATGAAATGCGCTTGAAATATATATCACAAAAACCAAAATCAGAATTCACCAATAACTTGAAGGACCAAAATGCTATTATTCCATAAAAAATAGAAGAATGTATTTATTTACCCTTAACAAAAGATATTAAAAGACAAAGTAACCAACCCACCAATCACCTAAATATCACGGGTTCCTCTTAATATGCAACATTAATTGTCGTAATGATTTGTCTCTTACATGGGACATTTTAAAATTAAAAATTGAGATTGTGCTTTCTGTATTTGTGTGTGGGACCTCACGTAATATCTATGTAAAGGACAAATGTAATCTGAATCTAATTGAGTCTACCTTTTCACTAAAATAATATATTTTTGCAGTATACAAGGTCATCAATCTGGATTTTAAAAATATTTAGGAGTTAAATCACTAATTAATTGAGATTCTTGTGAGAGTTTGTCTTTTAGTGAATCTCGGAAATTATCAACTGACTAGCTAAATTGGTTCATTGGGTTTGATTATATTTAGAAGGGACCTTTGGTTTTCTATTTTTTTTTTTTAAAAAAATCTTCATAATATTTCTCTGCTTTTGAAGAATTAATTTAAATAGCCATTCATCCAACCGCTTAAATTATAATTAACTAGAAGATGTGTAATTAATGTATTAATATGCACATTATATTATAGAATAAGCATATAATCGGACCGGCTTTTTATGGAAAGCCCCGTTATTTCTTTCACATAATGACGAAATTAGATTTTCACTACGGAGATTTAACATATAAAAGATACACACAAAGAAGTAAGGAGAAGCAACAGATATTAGATATACCATAAAATAATTTGAACTTTAGATATATACTGTAATTTACTAGCAAAGGAACTTTGGATGAATCGTTGGGCCCTCTAGCTCCGTCAATGTTTTCTAATATTTGATTCTAAATATCTAGATTGCATTTTTATATGGTAAAATCTTCACTTTTTCGCATAATTTTGTTTTCATAATCTTCTCATTTTTAATCTGGATCTTTATTCGATTCACATAAAGAAAGATGGAGAGCATACGATATATAATTTAATTAAACTTAAAAATAATGAGAAGGGATATGGAGTTTTCCATACATACGCTGATATATAATTAACTTATTAACGACAACCAAATTAATATAGGTGATTAAAATCAAAGCCAAATAATAATCCAAGAATTTACACGAGGTGTTTATCTAATTTTTGACCCCGATAAGAAATACTGTGTAAATATACATGTTTGTCAGGATTTCTCGTCATTATCTACTTCTTCTTCTTTGCAATAGAAAATTGAAAACTCGTTGCTTATTTATGATTGGTTTTAGATTGTTTTGGTTGAAGAACTTGTATTAGTGAATTTTACACAATATATTATGATGATCACCAGAATTGGCCGAGAATCTAACGATCGCCATAAATTATAATGAAAACAACAATTCACCAGGATTTTGCTTCCGATTCTAGCCAAGAACAATTTTTAACGAGATCAGGATTTAACAGTAGCATAGAGAAAATCCTATTTGTGCAGTGCAAATCATCCAATAATGGCAGTAGGCAGTATCCTCTGGCTTTTGGCAGCGTACGTGAAGACATTTTGGAACCTAAAAAAGTTATT
This sequence comes from Lycium barbarum, assembly GCF_019175385.1. Taxonomy (NCBI): domain Eukaryota; kingdom Viridiplantae; phylum Streptophyta; class Magnoliopsida; order Solanales; family Solanaceae; genus Lycium; species Lycium barbarum. The sequence continues at coordinate 13,123,629 of NC_083338.1, forward strand.
ACTTGTATATTTTCTTCTCTGTTTTCTTTTTTTTTTTTTTTTTTTTGGTTGTTGTTGAAGAAATGAATAACATTAAAAAAAAAAAGGACCTAAATTTGGGTTCAGACCTAACCCATAATTACTTCCGCAGAGAAAATGCTTCTTAACAGACAACATATACAGCACTGAGCAGTATCATTATCAACGTGTCCACTGTCCACTCAAAGTCTCTTGAGAAAATGACCATTCACGACTATTCAATTCACACTTTTATCGCACAATTATTAGGGTTAGTTTGATACGCGGGATAACATGAAATATTTCAGGATTAAATTTGGTATTAAATTTATATCATATTTGATTAACGGTATAAATTTATTTTAGGATAATTTTATACTGTCAATCAAACACTGTGTAAATTCAGTCTCAGACTTATAGCCTATTTGGCTAAACTTCTAAAAATAATTTATTTTAAAAAGTACTTTTGACTAAAAATTGTTTGTGTTTAACCAATTAATTTAAAAAGTACTTTTGAGCAGCAATATTTGGCTAAGCTTTTAAAAAGTGTTTGTATGTGTATTTTTCTCAAAAGTACTTTTCAAAATAGTGCTTTTGGGCAAAAACAATTTTTTTTAAGCTTCTGAAAAACTACTTCTGCTACTCCCCAAAAACACTTATTTTCTTCCAAAAACTTGGCCAAACACCTCACTTTTTTTTAAAAAAAATAAGCATTTATTGAAAAAATAAGTACTTATGGGGGAAAAATAAGCTTGGCCAAATAGGCTATTAATCCTAAATGTCTCATCTTATCCCATCAAACTTGAAATTATTTTATCTCACCACTCAAATGAAATAAATTAGTCCAAAAATTATGATTTAAGGACTATAATCCCAATATAATTTAGTTCCCAAACGACCCCTAGCGCCAAGCGCGGTACCATCAAAACTAGCTAATACAAAGCACTCAACACAAGTATTTTCCAAATGTGCCCTCCTTGAATGCTATTACAAATTCAGCATTTTGGATATGGAAAAAATATAATTTGGGGCTGGGAATTGTTAGAAAAAGGGTTGAGATGTACTGGAAAGGAGGTTTATGTTTGGAAAGACCCCTGGATTCCTAATACCATAGGGTTTAAACCTCATAGAACTATTGATCCAGAAAATTCGAATTTGAAAGTGCTTGATCTAATAAATGTAGAAACGCATACTTGGAAGATATACGATTTGAATAGACTTTTTTGTTTGAATGATGTTAGTGCAATTTTGACAATTCCTATATCTTCTACAGGTTCTAAGGACAAATTAATTTGGCACTTAACAAAATCAGGTAGCTATGAGGTTAGATCGGGTTATCACCTTGCAAAAAATTTAAGCAAGCACGAGGATATTAGTGGTAATATTGATCAATCGAGTAGACATGCTTTTCCTAAAGCTTTTTGGGTTTTTTTATGGGCAATGAATATTAAAAATAAACATAAACATTTTCTAAGCAGGTGTGTGCTTGATATCTTACCAGTAAACCATATAATAGGGAAAAGAATAAATCATGTAAGTAGTATGTGTAAGAGATGTGGATTAGAAAATGAGACTATGGAACACGTGCTTTTTAAGTGCCATGATTCTCAAATAATTTAGAAAATGAGCCCTATTAACTGGAATGATCTTGACAATAATACTGACTTCTCCTTGTGGTGGAATTATAAGATTAATATGGCAAAAAAATATTTTGATTCTGCTAGCGTTCTGAGTTTGACGGTAATGATAATGTGGCATATATGGAAGTCTATAAATGCGTCTTAATAATAAATTAACTGATCCTCCAGACATTATAGCAAAAGCTTTATTTCAGTATAATGAATTTCTTGAAATAATGCTAGCGGATTCTTCAAAGGGTAATTTACAAAGACGCATGAATATCAACTAATAGTGCCCGAAGATGGGATTTGTTTATTTGTTGATGCAGGGCTACAGGTTGAATCGAAAAAATCAAGCACTGAATTGGTTGATATGGATAGCAAGCGTGTTTTGCTTCATGCCCATGAATCCCCGATTCAGTTCATTGGGAATTCTATGATTGGTGAAGCGTTTGCAATTAGACAAACTGTGGAAAAAGCGATACAAAATGGATGGAGGAAACTTTATATCTTTTCTGATGAGAAAGTGGTCGTCGATATATTAAAGAAAAACGTGCGGGCTACCTGGGACGTGAATGTAGCTTGTGAAGATATTTGGAATTTGTCTTCCTATCTAGATCATGTTGTGTTTGTAAAAATTCCTAGAAGTTTCACTGTTGTAGCTCATAACTTAGCTAAGTTTTAAATTTCTTTGTTCCATGGATGTTCCTGGGAAAGAATATTCCCATGCTGGATTGTAAATGATGATGTACACTCATTCGGACATATAATGTCCTTAATGAATTAATAGATGAAGATCTTAGGGGAAAAAAACACAAGTCATAAAAAGAATTACATCACCATGCTAATTAATATTTTCTCTAAATATTTTATTCACATAATATCTAATTATTGGCTTATTAAAATATATATTTATTGATTCCATCCGTTTTAATTTATTCTTAGTTACTATTTGGATCATAGTCAAAAGATCTTTTCTTGAGCATGATTTTCTCAAATATTTTGAGTTGTTAACTATTATGACTTATCTTATGCTTTATGTTGTTTCTAAACATGTAATTTTTTTTTTTTAAATAATAATTTTAAGATCTCATATCCGAATTCACACCGGTTATTAATCAATGTGACCCTCGGTCTCCGAACTTTCACATAAAATGGAATGAAGTTGCACATATTTAAGTGAATCAGGAGTTAATAAAAGTCTTTGAATAAAATACCTTAAACCTAGATGAGGATAGATCGAATTTACTCCAATTAGTAAATAATGTTGCGTTGCACAACCTTGGACGAATTTGTGCATTGATTTTGACGTTGTAAGGAAGCAACTATTTCAGTTTTCGAAGTCCAATGACTAGACAATACTGTTGAAAAAAACCACATGTTCCCCTCCTAGATTTCATACTTCCTCTATGTAAAATACTCATCATCTGTGAAATTATCTATTCTTTATTAGGGTTGTTTTCAGTGTTGTGGATAGAGAAAATGAAAAAATTGGTCCTTTATGTTTGAAAAAAATAGTTCTAAAGACACTTTTAATCTCTATCGAATATTTAATAAAATTCTACTCGTTAAATTTGACGAAAATTATGAAAATACAATTTAATCAAAAATCTCAAGAAAGAGTCTCATCAATTCCTAAAAGATGTAACACAAAGAACTATATTAAACACTAAAAAGTAGCTCCAAACTAGCAGAAATTGCATAGAAAACTGTACCAACCCCTAAAGAGACAAAAAATAATACAAACTTAAAATTATACCTCTAATTATAAGTTCTAGAAAATTCCTTTTTTTTCATAGTTCTATTAAATTTAATAGCCAGAATTCGTTAAATATTTGATGAATATCAAATTTTTTAAATTTTTTGATAAACTTAAAAGACCAAAGTTGTTCACAGTAGATTTAAGAGACTATTCTAACCAACTCTCATTTTCCTTTTGTCATTTTCATACGTTGTGGTTAGTGCCTGGTATGATTTCATAGGCCCCATTTTCCCACTGTCTTTTAGTATTTGAGTTTCTAAGGTTACATAGAAGTTGCTTTTTTGTCATTGTGTTACTTCAAGATTGGCTAAAATTGTCAATACTACGATTCTTTCTTCTTAAAATTGTAAAAAAATAAAAAATAAGAAGAAAAAAGAAAAGAGACGAGATCTAAATTTTACCAAAGTGGACTTAATAAAAGTCGTTTAATAATATATCTGTTGAAAATATCTTTTACCTTAGACCTTGATGAGGATTGAGGATAGGGTCCAATTTACGCCAAATTAGTAAATATAATGTGCGTTACACAACCTTGGACCAATCTGTACGCTGATTTTGAGGCTGTAAGAAAGCCGATGGAGTTGTGTAGATATTAATACTGCAAGAATTAATTATGCGGGAATTCATTATGTAATGTCTTATTTATTTCATCTTTTATTCTGCACAAAATTATGTATAAATTGACTCATATAATTTAATTATGTGGGATTATAAACTAGTGATCAAACATCCGTAAATTGCGTGCTGAATTTTGTGCATAGCAATTTTAATTTATGAATAATTCAACGACAAGCAGCCAAACGACCTCTTGATGTTTTCGAAGTCCCACTGACCACAATGACCGGACATTACTCCCTCCGTACATAATAAGTGTCTTCTTAATTAAAAATACGCATATTAAAAAATTAATAATATAATATAAAATTTACTAAATTACTCTTATAATAAAAATAATTTATTTTTTTCTCTTAATTAGAGCATGCACAAGTAGTAATTCTTCTTATATTGAGAACTCAACAATATCAAGTTATTATGTGATTTTTTTAATCATTAAATGTTACTTTAACTTGTCAATTTTTATCTAAACATAAAGTTAGAAAAAATTAGTTAATTTATATCCTGACACTTATTATGGAATAAAATATTTTAGCTAAAGTGACATTTATTATGCGACGAGATGAGCGAGTACTACTGAAAAAAGACACATGTTCCCCTCCAAGATTTCATACTTGCCTATTGAAATTCTCTATTATATTATTAGGGTCGTTTTCAGTGTGGTTGTTAGTGTACCACTGCACTGGTATGAATTCAGAGACCTCATTTTCCCACTGTTTTTGAGTATTTGAGTTTCTAAGGTTACTATAGAATAGTTGCTTTTTTTTCCTTGTGTTACTTCAAGATTGGCGTAAATTCTCATGCTTTTGTATTGGCGGTGCCATGATAAGAATTCTATAGGATATATGTTGACAATTGGATTCATTTCTTTGGTCTTCTGTTAAAGTGGATTTTCATTTTGAAAGCACAAATTCTTTATTATCCACAAGGATATCCTGTTTTTTTCTTTTTTTTTGGGTGACTTTTGGTACTTGGGGTTTCAGATAATTCTTTTTTGGTCATTTGGGTATCTTTGTTTCCCCATATAGGTTGCTTGTGGTTGTTTATCTCAGATACAAAGGAGTAGAAATTTCCAGCATATTTTTGAGTGGATATTGGAAAAAAGATTGAGTCTTGTTTTTGTTTTCAAAATCTTTGGGTAGTGAAGTGTAATGGTTGTAGGAATTGTGAAGGTGAATTGTTGAGGATCTTGTGTTTGCAAATTGTTGAATAAAAAAGAAGCAATTTTTACTGCACATTTGCAGTAAATTTTTGAAGTTGAGTTCTGCTTACTGTGAACCAGCATATTTTTGAGTGGTTTTGGAGAAAGATTGAATCTTTCTTTTTGTTTTCAAAATCTTTAGTTTTTAACTTGGGTAGTGGAGTGTAATTGGCGTAAGTATTTTGAAGCTGAATTGTTGAGAATCTTGAGTATGCAAATTGTAGAGTAAGAGGAATCAATTTTTACTGCAGATTAGGGGATCTTGATTTGAAAAGAATCAATATAGAGCAAGTAGTAGAGTTTTTGTATTGCTAACTGACCAATGATGTATGCAGATTTTGATACTATATAGTGAATGGTGTAAATTTTAGTTAAGCTTTTGGTGGTAGTGAGAATTCAGATGTCAATAGTTTCACTCCCTCCAAGTTCTTCTACATCATTTGCAGCTCCACCAATTGCTTCTAATTCTCCAGCACCTATATCTCAGCCTAATGAAAGCTCATCAACTGTTGCATCTCCACAATCTGCTCCTCCAATAGCATCAGCACCACTGCCTCCAACAAATATAACATTGCCTCCTCCTATAGCATCAGCTCCACAGCCACAACCTCCACTTTCTACTCCAAAACCTCCTGTAGGATCTGCTCCTCCAATTAGTCCTCCACCTACACCGTCTGGTCCACCTGCTACCTTAACACCACCTCCATCTACTAGTCCACCTGTTAGTTCACCAGCACCTCCATCATCCAACATACCAACTAATCCACCATCACCACCTCAACTAAAACCAACTCGTCCTGCAGGTTCACCTCCATCACCATCGATTCATCCCCCTACATTATCACCTTCACCACCTGTGCAAAATCCGAAACCTCCTCCAACACCGCGATCGCCAGGGAATCCACGATCACCTTCACCGCCTTTATCCAAGCCACCTGCGAACGCACCTCCATCTAAGCCACCAAAAAGTAATCCACATTCACCTTCACCGCCTTTATCCAAGCCACCTGCGAATGCACCTCCATCTAAGCCACCAAAAAGTAATCCACATTCACCTTCACCGCCTTTATCCAAGCCACCTGCGAATACACCTCCATCTAAGCCACCAAAAAGTACTCCAGATTCCCCATCCTTAGTCCCTCCGAAAAATTCACCCCCTTCACCAGCTTCATTACCTCCTAGTAATTCACCATCTTCTAGTTCCCCCCCTAAGGACTCATCCCTACCAACACCTACTGCACAATTGTCGCCACCTCAACCTACTCTTAGTCCTCCTTCACCGTCATTTCCTTCAGGCGACAATGACACTACTACGTCCAGTAACAGTTCAGCACACAGATCAAAGGATGCAGGTGATGGAAGCATTGGTACTGGAGGGACCATTGCACTTGGCATCATACTTGCATTTCTGTTGCTTAGTATAATTGGAGCAGCAGGATGGTGCATATGGAAGCGAAAGAAAAAGGATTCAGGTCCGAGTGGTGGTTATATCTTGCCAGCAACTCTGATCTCCTCTCCGAAATCAGGTAGTGTTTGGATACTGTCAATGTTGTAGTATGTCGATCGATGTTTTAGATGCTGCAAGCACCATTTATGTAATATTTGTCATTCAGATCTTTCAAATGAAATTGAGTAGATATGCAAATACAATTCTGTTGTTTAAGATGTGGTATTTGTTAGTTTTTTTAGTCCATATCTAAATAGGATTTATAGTCAGAATTATATAGAAAGAGGTTTTCCAGTGTTTCGTCGTACTATTATAAGTTTTGTCGTACTATTATAAATAGGGATCCTATTAGCTATTTTTCAGCACTGGAAAGATTTATTGAAATTCTGAATAAAATATATTTTCCTTCAAATTGGTATAAGAGAACATTGAGAAATTTATGAGATTCTGAATAAATTATTCTCCTTCAAATTCAGGTTCTGCCTCATTAAATGTTGGAGAATCAATACCTGAGATTGGAAATGGAGCTGGCTCCAATATTGCAAATGGAAACACTGGTGGATTAGGGCATTCAAATCCATGGTTTACTTTTCAAGAACTAGTTGAAGCTACTAATGGATTTTCGGAGCATAATCTATTAGGTGAGGGTGGATTTGGCTCTGTGTACAAGGGATGCCTAGCAGATGGGAGAGATGTAGCAGTAAAGAAGCTTAATATTGGCGGGAGCCAGGGGGAGCGTGAGTTCAGAGCAGAAGTTGAAATCATCAGTCGGATACATCATCGACACTTGGTTTCACTTGTAGGTTATTGCATTTATGAGAGCGGAAGGCTCCTTGTCTATGAATATGTCCCCAATGATACCCTTAACTTCCATCTTCACGGTAAATGTGGATCTTTTTAGGTTTAACAATTCATTTTTGGCATTTGGTAACTAAATTCAGCTGTTAATACTTGCAATTTACAAAATCACAGCACAGGGGAGACCGGTTATGGATTGGGAAACACGCGTTAAAATTGCTGTTGGTGCAGCCCGTGGAATAGCTTATCTTCATGAAGATTGTAATTACTGTTTTCTTACTTACCTTATGCGCTATCCTTGTTTCTTCTTTTCTTAAATATAGATTTCTAATGTGATATTCGATTCTTGGATTTTTTATTTATTCATTTCTTTTTGTGCTGATGGCAGGCTGTCCTCGCATCATCCACAGAGATATTAAGTCGTCTAATATTCTTTTGGATAACTACTTTGATGCTCGGGTATGTCTAATTCCTCAAACTCCTTTATTTTACATTGTTTTTCTTGCAGGATGCCTTTTCAACTGATTCACTGTTTTCGCAGGTTGCTGATTTTGGATTAGCTAAATTAGCCCAGGATGCAAAAAGTCATGTTACGACACGTGTTATGGGTACGTTTGGGTAGGTGTCTCTTCCAACTTTGAAATCAAATAGAGCATAAGAAAACGTGCTGCTGTCTTTTTATTTGTCCATGTTTACTCTAATTTCTTGGTATGGATTTAGATACATGGCCCCTGAATATGCATCCAGTGGAAAGCTGACTGAAAAATCCGACGTATTTTCCTTTGGAGTTGTGCTTCTGGAGCTAATTACTGGACGGAAGCCTGTGGATACATCTCAACCTTTGGGGGAGGAAAGTCTAGTTGAGTGGGTATGTTTGTAGCTGACCTATATCTCTTTTTCCTCTTAAGTCCAAAGCGACGTGAGATCTCTTTCATTAGCATTTCTACACCTTCTATGAGAAATTGAATCAGAATTTTGTAGTTCCTCATGTCATTTTTCTCACTGCATGAATTTGACAGCTGATGTTTGAAAAATTACCATAATTACTCTACAGTAGGCATCAAGCTTATCCTTGCATAGTGCACATTGCCATTGATCTGTTTTAAGTCCTTTTGATTTAGGTATTATTTTGAAATACTTTGATTGCATTTCCATCTTGTATGATCAACCTTTTAACTAAGCGTAAAGGTAAAAATGTGATAAGTCAATGATAAATTCAAACATACTCATTTGTGACCTTCAGCTTCATTAATTGTACTAAGTTAGCTGTGTTGGAGTGGGCATCTGTAGATAAAATAGATGTAACACAACTGCTGCTGAACAGATTTATTTAATTATTTTCCTATCAACTGTATGGTGATGTTTAAAAACTGCGTAATTTGTGTAGCTCCTGGACATGATAAGTATGATGACTGATCAATAGAGTGTTTTTATCTTGAAAATAATACGATAACTGACAGATATGTTGTGAATTAATCTCATAACTGGAATTTAGAAGTTATAACAATTGTTTCAGTGCTATGTATTAGGAGGACTTGCCTATGGCCTATGACACCAAAAGAGAATGTGAAGTGCTGTTATAGAAAAATTCTTAACAATATACATTTTACCTACTAGAGCAACCAAATAGATATACTAGTTTACATAGTCTTAGTCCTCTAAGTAATTTTGTGAGGTTCACCCGAATTAAATATTACAACCTTAACATGGACATTTTGTAGCTCATATTTATACATGATCTACTAATGCTTCAATCTATTTCTTTGTTCTTTACCAGGAAAAGGCCAAAAATTTTCATCATCTTTTATGGCCTTTCAGCTTTTAAATTTTACCTCATCTTTTATGGTCTTTCAGCTTTTCGTTCATATTTGGAGGGATTAATGCTTCTTTCTTTTGTCTCATAGCATTGAAACGAAATATATTAGAAGGATAATTCTCTTCTTCCATTCCCTTGAGTCTCTATATTAAACATCTCGGTTGCACTTAGCAGCATAGCTGAATCTGTCAGAAAAATAGAAGTCTCACTTGAGTGCATCAGATCAATTTGTTAATTGAGTATTTCCGTTGCCTTGGATGTCCTGCTCACTGAGATCTGATAAGGCAGACATTTTACTTTGATTTCTCCCATGGAGGATTCTGTCTTCATTTCTTATACTCTATTCTGTGATACGGTCGTACAATGGTCTGATTTGGTTACAGATAGTATTGAAAATTATGCAGTCAATCCTGTAATTTCAATCTTTAGCACCTGAAGCATTGAGGTCTGGTTGCTTTTGTACCAAGCAAGCAACACAACAGAAGTTGTCTGCTTAAATTTCATGGCAACTGTCTGAACTTTGAAACTCAACAACCATTTAATTGGTCATTAGAGAACAAAAACCAATAACAGTAGAAACGGTAAGCTTACATACTTCCACTAACTATACTTTTATTTGATTGCTTCCAGGCTCGACCTTTGCTTGGTGATGCGCTTGAAAAAGAGGAATTTGATCAGTTGACAGATCCTCGCCTTGAGAAGAATTATGTTGACAGTGAGATGTTTCGAATGATTGAGGTCGCTGCAGCTTGTGTGCGTCACTCAGCTGCAAAGAGACCAAGAATGGGACAGGTAACTTCTTTTACTTTACTGGAAACTAATACCCGAACAACCGTAAGTCTTTAATAATGGAAGGACATTAATATTCTCATCATGCACATGCTTTGGCAGATCATGAGAGCTTTTGATAGCATGCTTATGTCTGATCTGACAAACGGGATGAAAGTTGGTGAAAGTGCAATTTATAACCCCGCCGAGCAATCTGCACAAATAAGAATGTTTCGGAGGATGGCATTTGCTAGTCAGGATCTTACTTCAGATTTTTCCAGTCAAGGCACCCATTATAGTAGAGAGTTGGCTGAACATGTTTAGAGGATATACTCACTGTTGTATGACATCTGTTAATATATCAAAAGCTGCTTAGCTGAGAGGTTCAGTGATTAAATTTTGTAAGTAGGTCTTTTTTTTTTTTTTTTGGCTGACATACATGTAATCCTCAATTTTGATGGCAATTTTTTTCTGTAAGTAAGCGGATATTTTAATCGTCATCTCCAACATTTTTTTTTTTTTTTGAAATTATTGCTCTTTCAAGAGTTCATTTATTTCCTTTCTTGTTCAAAGAGGTCATAATACAAGTGTTGATGAAATTGTACAGGCCCTCCGGTCCTTTCGGGGATGTCTGATAAAATTGGAATGATGTAGTAGAGAAATAAGAATGGACATCTGATAAAATTGGAACGATATTGATTAACATGATTCCTGTGCAAGGATGACACACAAATCAAGAAATTGTCCCCTTTCTCCTCCTCCCTAGTCTTTCCCAAATCAGTCTTCTTTTGGAAACAAAATGGAAAAGAGAAAGCAAAACCAAGAAAGAAGTTATGAACGAAAGAAAGCCAATACTAGGCAACAGCAATTTGGAGGACTTTTCTCACAAAGGTGAATTTTCTTTTGGAAGCTTCTTTGGCAGGAATAAGGAAGAGGTCTTGGTGCAAGGTATACTGGAAGTTGATTGTGATGTATTTGTTCATCACTTGACGCATTTGACTCTTTCTTTATTACTTTTTTCATCTTTATGCATATCTCGTACCACAAGGGTGGTTCAAATTCACGTTGAACTCACTAAATGAGAAAACACTTTTTATTAGGAGTCTCTTTTTTTTTTCTTTTTTCGAGACTCGAACCTAAAATCTCAGGTTAAGGTTGAAAAAAATCTCATTCTTCCTACCACAATTCTATTGCCTTAACGCTATCTCATTGGTAATTATATTATTAACTTAATCTCTGTGCATAAACCAAATACAAATATCTCCAACTATTAGATTTATCCTAACAAAATAATATTCGAACATCTTCAACTTGAAAGGCTCCTTAGTCAATTCATCCATTTCTATTTATATATGCTACAGGTCTTTAGACCAATTCCTGCTAAAAATATTAATCTTCCATATTAGAACAAGTGTAAAGATTTTAGATCGTTAATTCAATGTAATTATATGAATTATACTACAACAACCATTATGCTTCAATGCCAAATAAGTTGGTATTGTTGATATAAATGCTCATTGATGATATGACATCATTTAAATTATTTCATACTAATATCATGCAAATACGAATAAAAAATAGTATTAGATGTTCTCTATATTTTCTAAATGGATAAATCTCTGAAAGGCTAAATTACTACAATAAAAGTGGTAACATGTTTAAAACACATTCTAAACTAATATATATTGCTTATATAGATCCTTTTTTTCCATTGTGCTATATTATTATTTAAATCTGCATAAATCCCTTGAGATTGTAGTCCTCCCAGACAATTTCCTTCAATGTGATTTTAGGTTTACATCGTCCTCTTTTAACACCTTATCACTATAGTTTCATACTTATGCGTCGAGAGGTCAAAGCATGACATTGACCAAACCATCACAAGTGAGATTCTCTTATTTTATCCCTCGATGTGTGGTACTTGAACCTTTTAACGTGGATGTGATCATTTCTAATGTTATCTAATCTTGCATGACCACGTATCCATCTTAGCATTTGTAAACACCTAATTTTTGACCGAACATAAGTTTTACACCCTATTTAGCTTTTAAATATTTCTTTTAGGTCTAGATTAGACATCTTGATTTTTATGTCAATTTTAGTTAGTTTTATTTTAAAAATTGAAAACTTTAAAAATAGAGTCACATTTTAAAATAAATCTTGTTTTCATTTTTATTTGTAAGAGAAAAGAAATTTGAAAAAAAAAAAAATATATATATATATATATTTTCTTCTAATTTGGGTTTAATAAATAAGCTAGTGATTTTACTATTCTTTGACTATGAACTAGCTGTTTAATTTTTGCTATATTTCATTGGTCTATAAATGATTAGCTAATTTCTTATTTTGTATACTTTTATCTTTGTTTAAAAAAAAAAAAAAAAAAGCAAAAGCAGTAAAATCCTAAACTACCACCTCACGTCCCCATCCTAAATTAACTACCCAAGACCCCTTCCCTAACTCCCACTCCCTCACGTCCCATTTTCATGCAACAAACACACACACACGACACACACACTCCCACGACACAGCACACACACACATCCGTATAAATATACCCAGCAAAACAAATCAGAAACAGAAGAAAAAAAGCAACGGAGAGGGTTAGAAAAATCAGAAACAGAAGAAAGAAAAAGCAACAGGAGTAGAAAAAAAAAAGCAACGAAGAAGAAAAAAAAAAAACACAGATCAGAAGCAATTGAAAAAAAAAAAACAGTAAGCAAAGAGAGCAAAAGACACAGTAAAAAAAAAAAAAAACATTGAGGGCAAACAGAAAAAAAATACCAGCTCCGTAAAGGTTTGGTTTGGAAACTGAGTTTGAGGTTTTGTTCGCTATTTCGAGTTCGTGGACTTGAAAGTCAGCTTTTGTTAGCCTTAGAACTCTGTAGATTGTACGTTGCTTTTGTTGTTGATCGAAAAGAATTTGAAGGTTCGTTTTCGGTATTACTTTTCTATTTCGATACATTAGATGAATCAAAATTCTATTGAAGAATCATTTGATATGGGATAATATCTTTTGATTTTTAATAGTTTGGGACTTATATACATTTTAGATAAATAGTACATTTTTGATCTTATTTTAGTCATGTATAATATATATATATTCAATGGTCTTGTTAGTGCTCTTAAAGATTGTTAAGTATAAAATTATTTATTTTTGTGTGCATGTTTTAATGGTTCTGAAATTTGTTAGTAACACGTTAGGTTATAGCTTTCTTCTAACATCACTAATAGTTTATTCCATTTTGAGTTTAAAAGTTTATGATAACATCAATGGTTAGCCTTTGAATGCTCAGTTACCTTTGTTTAGTATTGAAATTTAATTTCTTCCATGAATTAGAATAAGAATGGTAGAATTCCAAACTTGTAGTGTTAATAAATTAACTATATACACAGTATTATACACGTTGTAGTCGAATATATGCGTAGAATAAATATATAATGATACTATAATAGTGGATATATACATGATATTATAATGTATATAATACATGTTATATGAGTAAAATAAATAAATTAAATCCTGCACGTAAATATACACAGAAAATATACTAGGAAAATATATGGTATATGCTTATAATTTATATTTTATAATGAAAATATGAGATATTGAAGTATTTATGTGAATAAATGGAGTTTAATAGATGAACGAAGAATCCACATTTAAGTTTTTTTCTTTATGTTCTTTGTTTTGATTAAAGTAAATTTGTGTATATGGATAATTTTATTTATAAATTAAATGGTGTAGTATTCTAGTTCATGCTATAGTGCTGATGACGTTTTGCTATTTTTTTAAATGATTCAAAAATTGATTCTTGGAGGTATTTGGTTGTCTTAGATAGTTTTTTTCTTTTTGATGTTAGGTAAGCATGCCATTAAAATGTTCATCTTGATTTACAGTCCTTTGATTCAGTAGTATACCGATACAAATAATTTTAAATCGGTATCTTCGCTTTGAGCCGTACATTATGATGGAAATCATGTCCTTGTGCGAATGTCTTATATATGTGTTTCATTTTTATGATGAAAGATGTACGTATTAGCAATAAGTATCCAATGATAGTTAGTAGCATATTTGATATGGATTTACACTCATAGTTCTATCTTGTTTTAATATTCCCAAGTTATTCGTAAATGTGTTCATTATTCAAGTTTTGCACGTGAATGATTTTATTCTGAGTTGAAGGCATACAAGTGATTTTTATTTTTAAGAAAAATTTAAGATGTAGTCGACAGCCCATTCCTGCTAAGGTATAAAAGTTTATAGTTAATTAATTTAAGTGGTAATTATGTTAATGGTCCATTTTAAGACCCAATTAAATAAGTGAGAGATGACCGAGATGAGATGTGATTTATTTCAATCTTGTTGTCCCATAAAATAATAAAAGGAAAAGAGCGAAAGGAATACATATGAGGGAGTGAGGCATGACCAAAAATATATGTCACGCCCCGAACCATGGTCTGGACGTAACACGGCACTCGGTGCCTGACTGCATGTGACCGAACGAACCACATGGCCTGCTGAATCATCATGATACATAACATAAGCGAAATATAACGTGAATGCATGATGAGCCTTTATAAAACATGGTAAGTCATAATACTTAATAGAATACTTGTTTAAACATGAGTGAGCCAAATTGGCTATACGACTCCAAATGTCTGACATGACATAACTGACTTGTCTAGTCTATGAAACCTCTATCATGAGTCTGACTGGAAAACATACTTACTGGGACAAGGCCCCCAGCATACCTTTAGATGCAAAACTAAATAAAGAAATACAATGTCTAAACCCCGAATGAGATGGGGCTCACCAATAAGCTGGTACGTGCAAATCCTAATGAGCAGAAGCGTCGTCCTGTAAATCCGTACCTGCATCGTGAAATGCAGGCCCCCGGGCAATAAAAGGGGACGTCAGCACATTGAATGTACTGGTATGTAAAGTAACCGAAAGAAACAACATGGGACATGGAATAACATGATAAGAACTGAAACTGAAAACCTGGACATGAACATGAGCATGTGTACATACGTATATATATAACATAAGTAAAAACATGATAAGTAGGGAGAGCATTTCATAAACCGACACATGATATCACCACGTGGATACGTGGAGTCTGGTACCTCGCCGGACCAGCAGAGCCCCTATACCTTGCCAGGGTATAAGGTGGTAACATGCCTGATGGATCCATTCAGTGTAAAATTAAGGTATCGTCCTAACTGGGCGGAGCGATCCTTGTCCTATGGTGGCTACATAGTTTCAGGCTATCTGAGCCTTCTCGGTAATTCGTGCAACTCCCAAAAACATGAACATAATATAGTTGGCTAAGAAGCCCATGACTTTCGTGAATTAACTTGTACTTGTCTTGTAATCATGATTTCACGAAATAACTTGTAAACATGGTTTCATGAAATAGCTTGTAAACATGTTCTTGATTTATGAGTAATACAATAGTTCATAATCTTATATTTGTAATTGACTTGAAAACATGCTTGTAACTTGCAAAATAAAATCATAAAGTTTCATATGAACATGATGAGAACACATGAGGAAGAATTCATGATTCATGGATTAAGCTAGGGTTCGTAATAACCGTAATGGAAGATTAGGAATACAACAACGAATATAGATACAAAATTCATGTACATAAATACTTAAATACGGGTTACCAATATGTTGGGTTTAATGCCCTAAGATTTTAACTTCATGGATATCAAGGAAACGAAGCATGGGGAAGAACATAGAGATTCCCTCATGTGGATGGAAGTTCTACATACCTTAATTGCTCCAAAACTTGAATTAAAGACTTGAATTTTGGAGAAGATTTCCTAAATCTTGATTCTTGAATCTTGAGATGGGTTTTCTTGAAAACCCTAGATTAGGAATGATGATTTCTTGTTTAGATTACAAGGATATATGTTAGAATTGAGTTGAAATAATTAGAATGGACTTACCTTGGTGTTCTTGATGTTGGAGGAGAGTAGGAAGTCGTTCTAGGGTTTGAGGGAGTGAAAAATAATGAGTTGAACTGATATGGACGAATATATAGTGTTCTGGAAAATTGCACTTTACGTCCAGCAAAATACTGGCCATATTTCAGTTTACGGGTCGTATTTTGAGTTTACGGGTCGTATTTTGCAATACGGACTGCACTGCGTCTCTTCCGTAAAATGGCCATAACTCTTTGGACAGATGTCCGTTTGACCCCCGTAAGATACCGTTGGAAAGGTATTTCAAAGATCTACAACTTTTATCAAGGAAGTTTTCCCAAATACCAAATACGTTTTGAAATAAGGGCAGTAAAGTGGAATACGGTCCGTATTTAACCATATGACCTCAAAATGTCAAATTCCAGAATGTTCAGAAATTCTTGGTTTCAGTTTACGATCACTGTTCATGGGCGTAAATTGGAATACGACCACTGTTCATGGGCGTAAACCACCATATCACAACTGAACAGGAAAATTTCAATTCCCACATTCTTTATCTGATTTTCTAAGTCTAGGATCGTGATCAAAACTTTCGTTAAAGGTACGAGGTGTTACAATATCTCCCCCTTGGGATCATTCGTCCTCGAATGATGGGTCATGGTTAAGGATATGGCTGGACATGGCTTGAATACATGAACATGAATGAAAGATGACATAAAACATAAGAGCTTGACATGGTTACGTGGGAGCATGATCATGGATCATGAGAACTGAATGTGTGATTACATGGAAACATGGATACTGAAGCATGAGACATGAAACATGAGCGCTGGATACATGACATGAGCGTGAAACATGAGACATAACATGACATGGGGCATGAAAACTGATATGACATAGTTTCATGAAAACGTCGGTGCCTAAACATGAGACATGAATAGCGAATACATGAACTTGAACGTAAAACGTAAGACATGAATACATAAGGGACATTATAACTCTTTTCCAAAATGTCATTAAGCCATCATTAATTCGATACTCGTAATTCTTGCCCGACATACAACATATACCTTGCTTTCCTTAACAACTTTTGTCTCCTACCTCCAATGTCTTTGAAATCTCATTTAGAATCATTAAATATTACTTCTTACTCGTCAACATGTCGTATACGTCATACCCTTCGTGGGTCTATTCGTGATACGCTAACGGGGAAATTTCCAAGGTGTAACATTCTCCCCTCTTTTTGGAGCATTTGTCCTCGAATGTTAAACATTCGGGATTCTACAAAAATTTCGCCAGAGTTTCCCCTGTAATATGGCACTATCAACCTATCACAACAACCCATAATATCATTGCCTCACAGGGCTACATCACAATAGCACTATAAATTGGCCACACACGACCAAAAGTATGAAAAGAAAGCTTACATACCTCAAAATCTTGGTGCTTCATCATAAATATCTTCTGCGGGCTGAAACAAGTGCGGGTACTTGGATTTCATATCCTCCTCGGCTTCCCATGTAGCTTCCTCAACTTTCTGACTCCTCCACAGGACTTTTACTGAGGCTACTTCCTTAGTTCTCAACTTGCGAACTTGACGATCAAGAATGGCTACGGGGATCTCCTCATAAGTCAACCCATCCTTAACTGTTATAGTATCAGTAGAAACAACTAACGATGGGTCTCTTACACGCTTCCTCAACATGGACACATGAAATACGGGATGTACAGCAGCCAAGTCTTGTGGCAACTCAAGTTTATAAGCCACTAGACCGACCTTTCGTAGAATTCTGTAAGGTCCAATATATCTGGGACTTAGCTTCCCTTTCTTGCCAAATCTCATAACACCTTTCATGGGTGAGACTTTAAGGAACACCCAATCATCAACTGAAAATTCTAAATCCCTTCGTCTCACATCTGTATAAGACTTCTGGCGACTCTGAGCTATTTTCAAACGCTCCTGTATTAACTTGACTTTCTCCATAGCCTGATAAACCAAATCTGGTCCTAACAACTCTGATTCACCTACTTCGAACCAACCAATAGGTGATCTGCACCTTCGCCCATACAAAGCTTCAAATGGTGCTATCCCAATACTAGCATGATAACTGTTATTATAAGAAAACTCAATGAGAGGTAAGTGATCATCCCAATTACCTTTCAAATCCAAGACGCATGCTCTCAACATATCCTCCAGAGTCTGAATAGTACGCTCTGCCTGCCATCTGTTTGTGGATGAAAAGTTGTGCTGAGGTTCACCTTGGTACCCAATCCTTTCTGAAAGGATTTCCAAAAGTTCGCTGTAAACTGAGCACCACGATCTGAAATAATGGACACTGGTGTCCCATGCAATCTGAAAATCTCATTAACATACAGCTTGGCATAATCTTCTACTGAATCTGTGGTCTTGACTGGCAAAAAGTGTGCTGACTTAGTAAGCCGGTCAACGATCACCCAAATAGAGTCATGTCTCCTAGCTGAATGGGGTAAACCGGATACAAAATCCATATTGATCATTTCCCATTTCCATACAGAAATATCAATATTCTGAGCCAAGCCACCAGGCCTCTGGTGTTCGGCTTTCACCTGCTGACATTTTGGGCACTTAGCTACAAAATATGCCACATTCTTCTTCATATCGTTCCACCAGTAAATCTCCTTAAGATCATGATACATATTAGTGGAACCTGGGTGAATGGAATACCTGAAATTGTGAGCTTCTGACATGATTCGCTCTCTGAGTCCATCTACATCTGGGACACATAATCTGCCTTGGTACCTCAAGGTACCATCATCTCCCCCTTGTTCAAAAGTCGTTGTCTTATGCTTGTGAATCCCCTCCTTCAGCTGCAATAAATAGGGATCACTAAATTGTTTCTCCTTGACTTCAACGACTAAAGAGGAAAGAGCACTATTCTGAACAACCACACCACCATCCTCGGAGTCCAAAAGTCGAACTCCAAGATTGGCCAAACGGTGAACTTCCTTTGTCATAACTCTCTTATCCACGTCCACGTGGGCTAAACTTCCCATGGAATGCCGACTAAGAGCATCAGCTACAACATTCGCTTTCCTCGGATGATAGAGAATATCCACATCATAATCCTTAAGCAATTCGAGACATCTCCTCTGTCTAAGATTTAGCTCCCTTTGCTTGAAGATATACTGCAGGCTTTTATGATCTGTGAAAATATCAACGTGCACTCCATACAAATAATGACGCCATATCTTAAGTGTAAAAACTACAGCTGCCAACTCTAAGTCTTGAGTCGGATAATTCTTTTCGTGAACCTTGAGCTGACGAGATGCATAAGCTACAACCTTACCATGCTGCATTAAGACACATCCGAGACCAACTCCCGAAGCATCACAATAAACCACGAATCCTTCAGTTCCCTCTGGCAAAGTCAAAACTGGAGCAGAAGTCAATCTCTTCTTCAATTTCTCAAAGCTTCGCTCACAAGCATCTGACCATTGGAACTTAAATTTCTTGCGAGTCAACTTAGTCAACGGAGCAGAGATAGAAGAAAATCCTTCTACGAAGCGTCGATAATAGCCTGCCAGACCCAAGAAACTTCTTATATCAGAAACTGAGGTGGGTCTGGGCCAACTCCTCACGACATCAATTTTCTGAGAATAAACTTTAACACCTTCACCCGAGATCACATGGCCTAAGAATGCCACTAATTTAAGCCAAAACTCACACTTTGAGAATTTTGCAAAAAGTTCGCGATCTTTAAGAGTCTGCAACACTATTCTGAGATGTTTTGCATGATCAGCCTCATTACTGGAATACACCAAAATATCATCAATGAAGACAATGACGAATAAATCGAGATAAGGTTTGAAGACCCTGTTCATAAGATCCATGAAAGCAGCTGGCGCATTTGTCAACCCAAATGACATAACAAGGAATTCAAAATGGCCATAACGGGTCCTGAAAGTTGTCTTCGGAATATCAACTTCCTTAACTTTCAACTGATGATAGCCTGTTCTGAGGTCAATCTTGGAATAACATTGGGCGCCCTGCAGTTGGTCAAATAAGTCATCTATTCTAGGAAGAGGGTACCTGTTCTTAATGGTGACTTTGTTCAGCTGACGGTAGTCTATACACATACGTAAGGACCCATCCTTCTTTCGGACAAATAAGACTGGCGCACCCCAAGGCGAAACACTGGGCCTAATAAACCCCTTATCAAGAAGATCTTTCAACTGGGCTTTTAACTCTTTTAACTCTGCTGGAGCCATTCTGTATGGCGGAATAGATATCGGCTGAGTATCGGGAAGTAGATCAATTCCAAATTCAATCTCCCTGTCAGGAGGGACTCCTGGAAGATCTTCTGGGAAGACTTCTGGAAATTCATTTACAACTGGAACAGAATGAAGAGTCGGAGTCTGGGCATCTGAATCCTTGACTCGAACTAGGTGGTAGATATAACCTTTGGAAATCATTTTTCTGGCTTTTAGGTAAGAAATGAATCTACCCCTGGGTACTACTGAATTACCCTCCCATTCTATGACTGGCTCATTAGGAAACTCGAATCTTACCACTTTAGTTCTATAACATACTGTGGCATAACATGAAGCTAACCAATCCATACCCATGATCACATCGAAGTCTACCATTTCTAATTCCGCTAAATCAGCTGTGGTTCTGTGGTGATAGACTAAAACTGGGCAACCCCTGTACATACGTCTAACTATGACTGATTCCCCAACTGGGGTGGACACCTCAAAGGGTTCATATAATTTTTCAGGTTCAATATCAAATTTCTTAGCAACAAAAGGGGTTACATAAGATAGGGTGGATCCTGGGTCAATAAGGGCATATACGTCGAAAGTGAAAACTGTTAGAGTACCTGTAACAACATCTGCACGAGCTTCTGTATCCTGACGACCTGTCAATGCATACAAACGGTTTCGCCCACCGCTTGTGTTTCCAGACCTAGCTGCATTGTTCCCCTGCTGGGCCTGATTATTACGAGGGACTGCTGAATTTATGGATTGCGTCACATTACCTCCAGTACCCTGTCTGGCTGATGGACAGTCTTTCTGAAAATGGCCCTTCTGACCACATCTAAAACAGGCATCGGTACCCACACGACAATCACCTGAGTGTCTCTTATTACACTTGCCGCACATCGGATGAGTATAAGTCGACTGACCCCCACTAGCCTGAGAGTAAGAACTTGATGGCCTGAAATTCTGCTTCTTATCATTACGGAACTTAGGAAGTGGGGCACTTGCTGTGGACGGAGCAGGTACTGCTGACCTGTTCTTAAAGAATTTCCTGTTTCGGTTCCCGCTGAACTGTCCGGTAGACTTGAACCTCTTGTTAAAATCCTTGTCTTTCTCTTTTTGTAAGGTTTCTTCCTCCTTTAGCCTTGTCTCATTGCCCTGTACAAAAGCAACCATCTTGGAAATAGTCATTGCCCCATTCTGTGCAACAATATTGGCTCCATCATACAAATGGGAATCAAGACCTCCAACGAATCTTCTCACTCTTGCCCTCATATCGGGTAACATGTGTGGGGCATGCTTAGCCAAGCTAACGAACTCCAAATAGTAATCTTGAACTGGCCTGCCATTTTGTTTGAGCTTCAGGAATTGTTCAGCCTTAGCCTCTCTGACCTCTACTGGCATAAAGTGGTCTAGGAATGCACTAGCAAATTCATCCCATGTAGCATCAGGCGCATTCTCACCTCGGGACAATTCCCAAGATTCATACCACGTGTTAGCAATGCTCTGCAGCTGATGAGCTCCAAAAGTAGCTGCTTCAGTTTTTGTAACTGTCATAATCCTGAAGATCTTTTGGAGAGCATCAATGTAGTCCTGAGGGTCTTCATCTTTCTTTGTCCCCGTAAAGACTGGGGATTCATTCTGAGAAAATCCTTCGTCTTAGAAGACTCTCCATTACCTCCTGAACTTGACCCAGATTCCTGACGTTGGGCCTGAGCTGCTACCAGCTGGGTGAGCATGTTGATAGCACTCCTAACATCCCCGTCTGAAGCACTAGGAGGTGTAACGGTAGTGGCGGTTGGAGCTGTTGCCTGAGTCGAACAGTATCTTCGTGAGCTACTTCCGCGGCAGCCCTTTGGCTGGTGGATGTGTTTCTCTTCTTGTAATTTCTTTTGTAAGGCACTTTCTGAAAACACGTACACGCACGAATTAGGAAGCCATCCTAAAAATGCTGCTCTAACTGCACGATCTAGAATATGAAAGAAATGAGACAATCCTGAATGTCTTGGTGGTCAACTGTTTATATGTGTGTGGCCCTCACACATATAAAAGAGACCCCATTGGACACGGTTTCATAGACTCCCTAAAGATCCTTGAACCTAGGCTCTGATACCAAGCTTTGTCACGCCCCGAACCATGGCCTGGACGTAACACGACACTCGGTGCCTGACTGCATGTGACCAAGCGAACCACATGGCCTGCTGAATCATCATGATACATAACATAAGCGGAATATAACGTGAATGCATGATGAGCCTTTATAAAATATGGTAAGTCATAATACTTAATAGAATACTTGTTTAAACATGAGTGAGCCAAATTGGCTATACGACTCCAAATATCTTACATGACATAACTGACTTGTCTAGTCTATGAAGCCACTATCATGAGTCTGACTGGAAAATATACTTACTGGGACAAGACCCCCAGCATACCTTTAGATGCAAAACTAAATAAAGAAATACAATGTCTAAACCCCGAATGAGATGGGGCTCACCAATAAGCTGGTACGTGCAAATCCTAATGAGCAGAAACGTCGTCCTGTAAATCCGTACATGCATCGTGAAATGCAGGCCCCCGGGCAATAAAAGGGGACGTCAACACATTGAATGTACTGGTATGTAAAGTAACCGAAAGAAACAACATGGGACATGGAATAACATGATAAGAACTGAAACTGAAAACCTGGACATGAACATGAGCATGTGTACATACGTATATATATAACATAAGTAAAAACATGATAAGTAGGGAGAGCATTTCATAAACCGACACATGATATCACCACGTGGATACGTGGAGTCTGGTACCTCGCCGGACCAGCAGAGCCCCTATACCTTGCCAGGGTATAAGGTGGTAACATGCCTGATGGATCCATTCAGTGTAAAATTAAGGTATCGTCCTAACTGGGCGGAGCGATCCTTGTCCTATGGTGGCTACATAGTTTCAGGCTATCTGAGCCTTCTCGGTAATTCGTGCAACTCCCAAAAACATGAACATAATATAGTTGGTTAAGAAGCCCATGACTTTCGTGAATTAACTTGTACTTGTCTTGTAATCATGATTTCACGAAATAACTTGTAAACATGGTTTCATGAAATAGCTTGTAAACATGTTCTTGATTTATGAGTAATACAATAGTTCATAATCTTATATTTGTAATTGACTTGAAAACATGCTTGTAACTTGCAAAATAAAATCATAAAGTTTCATATGAACATGATGAGAACACATGAGGAAGAATTCATGATTCATGGATTAAGCTAGGGTTCGTAATAACCGTAATGGAAGATTAGGAATACAACAACGAATATAGATACAAAATTCATGTACATAAATACTTAAATACGGGTTACCAATATGTTGGGTTTAATGCCCTAAGATTTTAACTTCATGGATATCAAGGAAACGAAGCATGGGGAAGAACATAGAGATTCCCTCATGTGGATGGAAGTTCTACATACCTTAATTGCTCCAAAACTTGAATTAAAGACTTGAATTTTGGAGAAGATTTCCTAAATCTTGATTCTTGAATCTTGAGATGGGTTTTCTTGAAAACCCTAGATTAGGAATGATGATTTCTTGTTTAGATTACAAGGATATATGTTAGAATTGAGTTGAAATAATTATAATGGACTTACCTTGGTGTTCTTGATGTTGGAGGAGAGTATGAAGTCGTTCTAGGGTTTGAGGGAGTGAAAAATAATGAGTTGAACTGATATGGACGAATATATAGTGTTCTGGAAAATTGCACTTTACGTCCAGCAAAATACTGGCCATATTTCAGTTTACGGGTCGTATTTTGAGTTTACGGGTCGTATTTTGCAATACGGACTGCACTGCGTCTCTTCCGTAAAATGGCCATAACTCTTTGGACAGATGTCCGTTTGACCCCCGTAAGATACCGTTGGAAAGGTATTTCAAAGATCTACAACTTTTATCAAGGAAGTTTTCCCAAATACCAAATAAGTTTTGAAATAAGGGCCGTAAAGTGGAATACGGTCCGTATTTAACCATATGACCTCAAAATGTCAAATTCCAGAATGTTCAGAAATTCTTGGTTTCAGTTTACGATCACTGTTCATGGGCGTAAATTGGAATACGACCACTGTTCATGGGCGTAAACCACCATATCACAACTGAACAGGAAAATTTCAATTCCCACATTCTTTATCTGATTTTCTAAGTCTAGGATCGTGATCAAAACTTTCGTTAAAGGTACGGGGTGTTACAATATAAGTCATTATGTTCAAAGCGAATTAATTGGGTAAACTAGAATTAAGGCAAGCATGATTTTTTCCAACATTGGTTTAAGCTCAACATTAGTCGGTAAAAGCGACCGTGCTAGAACCACGGGACTTGGGGAATGCCTAATACCTTCTCCCCGGTCAACAGAATTCATATATAAATTGTCTCCTCTTACGCACCCCTCTGAGTCTCTGAACACATTCACCACTGTTCACTGTGTGTGCGGTTACGCTCCACAAAATTTTCTGTCTGAATGAGCCTGTGGGCGGTTACGCTCCTGGTTCAGGATAATTAGCAGTCACACATGTTAGGCGGGGTTGGACCACCAGTGAAGCCGGAAAAGCTCTGCTACCGGCAATCTGGCCCTTCCCTGGCTCGAGTTGTCCACTCAGGTAAGCCAGTCTAGACACCCTCTCCTTTAGGATGTTAAACCTAGTAGAATGAGCCACAAGTAATGATTATCCCTAGGAGGCTACGCTTTATTTACGTCACGTGCATTTGACTTAGTGGGACTCGGCACAGGGGTCGGGTCCGTCTAAGACAGGTATCCATTTCAAAAGACCACCATGTTCATTTTATGTGCTATATGAAAACACATGTATTTGGAAGGCTTTCGCATGTTGACCGGTTTTTAGGTTGTTTAGGAATAATAAGGGAGAAATAATTATCCTCCAATTTTTTTTATTTTTTTTTTGGATAAAAAAAAAATCTTGTTTTGAAAAAATAAATAAATAAATAAAAAGGAAGAAAGCTAATTTTAAGTCTTTTAGTTTTTTTTTTTTTTGCTTTTGGCCATCTTTATCAAAATAGCTTTAAATCTTGCAATGGAGAGTAAATAAATGTTGTTTTCATAAGAATAACCACTTTGTCGATCTTGTCTCCTATTCGGTCACATTAGAGGTTGATTTTTGCAAAAATGATTACTTTGTGGTCCCGCCTTTCCATTCTTTTTTGCTAAGACAATTTTAAAACTCTACTCGAAAGTATAAAAAATATTATTATATCTTGCAAAAATAGTCTCATTAGTTAGTTTTACCTTCCGTTTGATCGTTTCCTTAATTAGTCTAAAAACCTCCCATAAAGTCTATCAGAGTTTGTTTCGAAAAATTGATTTAAGGACCTGTGTCTTGGCCAAATCTACTTTAAGTTTCTCATTCTTTTAAGTTTTTTTTTGTATACTCGAGAAAATCGGGAATTTTGTGTCTTAGTAAGTTTCAATCTTAATTTTCTTTATTTTCCCTAAAGGTACAATATGTCGCTACCAACTAGAGGAGTGTGTGATAAAAGGCCCAGGGTTGAAGGGATACCAAAGTTCATGATTGTCGATGAAATACCACTGAAACTATGGCAATGGTGGAGAAACATGGGGGGATATGACCAAAGGCAAGTAAAAGTTCACTTGGGGCATCTGGTGCATATGATGGAAATCAAACCTAGAAGAGATGTGTTTGAGGCATTGGTTCAGGTATGGGACCATAAGAACAACGTGTTTCGATTCTCAGACTGTGAAATGACACCGACCCTAGAAGAAATTGCAGGCTTCATGGGGATGGGTTCTAAGCTCCAGGGTTCTGATCTTCGTAATAAAAGACCCATAGTTCCGAAACGGGTGGATGGAACTAAGTTTTTGAATTATTTAAAAATCAATAAGATGGAGGAAGCAAGTTTGGAAAGCGGTTGGGTTTCTTTGGAGTTTTTATATGAAAGGTACGGGCAAGAAGACGGATTTGAGAAGTATTTGGGTCAACTTAACAACAAAGGAGAAATCGAGACATGGAAAATACATAGACGCTTTGCTTTTATGGTTGCATTCCTGGGCTGTATTGTTTTCCCTGAGCGAGATAAACAAATTGATATTCGTCTGGCTGGAGTAGTGCAGGCATTGACTACGATGGATAACCCCACTCTTATACCCATGATTCTTGGGGACATCTTCCGAGCACTAACCAAATGTAAAGAAGGTGCTATATATTTTGAGGGATGCAACATTCTTTTACAAATTTGGTTTCTTGAACACTTCTATCGTCATCATTTTGCACCAAAATTCAATGCGGATTGGGTAAACTACATGACCGATCATGAAGAAAGGGTAGAGAAGTGTGATTTACCAATTGGTATTAAAGCCTGGGAGGAAAAACTCTCTAAGTTGACTGCTGATAAGATTATTTGGAACTACCACTGGTTCCCCGCACATGAAGTCATTTGTATGTCCTCACACCATCATTTTCTAGTACTAATTGGGCTCAGGGGTGTCCAAACTTATGCCCCACTTCGGGTTATGCGACAGCTAGGTAGACTTCAAGAAATTCCTCGAGAAGAAAACATGAGCATATTTATGTAACACTCCTCCAGGCTTTTTTTTTTATAGTGATGGAATACTGAAGATTTGGTATAGAGGCATAATCTCCGAATTGAGAGAAATGGTGGAGGATCGTGACAGGGGGAAAGTAGTTCCTGGGTACCTTTTGTGGTTGCGCAAGCCATCCCTGTCTGAAAAAGGGCCCGAGGGGTCTAGAAAAAGAAAGTTGGACAGAGAGTCAGAGGTCAGAGCAAGAGTTTGGCAGGCCCGTCTGGAGGTTGAACATGAGTTTCGAGCTAGATTAAATGAGCAACAGGCTGTATACGAAGCGAGGATCATGCAAACCCGTGTAGATGTGGAGAAAAATTATCAGTCCACTCTACACGCTCTCGATAAAGAGCTAACAAATGCCAGAGAGTGTTTGGCCCAGATGGAGGAAGAAGTGGATGATAGAGTTACGACAGCCTGCAAAACAGCTGTGAGGAAACATCGCTCTACAATTTAGACCTTGTATGAGGACTTAGGCATTGTCACACAAGCTGTGGATCAGTTGCAAAGGAAGCTAGATGAGAAGGGAGACCTATTGGATGCAGAGAAAGCACGTTTTGAAGATGAGAAAGCTCAATTCTTGCCCCTGCAAGCTCGTTAACAAGCTGAATTTGACAGAGAAAGAGTTCGGTTTGGTGTAGAAAGGAACCAATTAATGAATGACCGAGCAAGAATTCGAAACCAGGTTGAATTAGCATTGAATCGTGAGGCAGGTATAAGAGAGATAGCCATTACTCGCCAGCAGCAAGTCCGAGACTTAGAGCAGAACTATCAGGATGTTAGAGAACATGTCTAGTATTTAGCTGTTCATGTTGCTCAAAGTTGCCTGGACTGTCAGGGGATGGGTTATGAGCAATTTGCTAGAGAGGTGCCTACCTTCGCACGCCACTTCACAGCAGAACTGAAGCAGATATATCGCATGTTAGGGGGTCAGCCTGGGCCAGAAGCACCGTGAGCAGATATGCATTAGTTCACATGCAAGATTGAGGATTTCTCAAGATTGAAGTTTAGTTATAATTATTAGGAGTTCTAGTTCAGTAGTTGTATTTTGAGACTGACTCTTTTCGAGTCTTTATTTTTAGTTTGTTTTGGATATTCTAGTCCCGATTTAGTATTTTCGAGTCTATGGTGCCTTTCTTTTTGGTTATTTTCCTTTACGTCTTTGTATTGAAAAATACTAATTTAAAAGTCAATAAAAATATTTTTAGTTGATTCAAAAAATCCAAATTTGTTCTTTTTCATGAACTACGTAATGATCTGATTCATGTTTAACATGATACGTAGGCATCCCTTAATGGGTTCGATCAAAATACTTCAAAATCACCAAAAGAGGAAAAAATAAATAAATAAAATGAGAAATGAATTCACCTAAAAGCCGAAATGAAACATGAAAGCCTTCCGATGCTCATATTAGATGGGAAATAATTTAGGTGCATGGCATACAATGTGTGATTAATATATGCAAAATGCTAAACCCTAACTTGTTTGTTCTCGTTTTAAAGATAAGGTGGTTGGTTTGTGGTTGAACTGGCTCCTCACGAATATAACACAAGGTCCAAAAGTAAGGGGATAATGGCCCATAAGGATGGAAACGAGTCAGACGGTGATGAATCTCAAGGTCAGATGGTTCAACATGAATCAGCATCAAGAGAGGAAGTAAGGATGTTGAGACAACAAATGGCTGACATGTACCAGGCTTGGATGAATGGGCAAGCTCCACCATCTTCAATCCCTGGATTCTCGGATGTGACTATGTCAATTCCCATTGAAACCCCGACAAGTGATCCACTTTTTCCTCTTGGATTTGGTCAACATGTTAACATATCCAACACTTCTGGAACTTTCACTGTGCGCCCTTCAAATGCACCCCTCAGAAATAACCCACTTTGCATCCCCACTATACAAACTACTACAATCCCTCAACCAACACTGGTATAGAAGTCCAATAATGAGCCTCCATCTAAAGGTCACCACGATCAATATTATTCTCCGGAATTGACTTTTAAAGTCCCAGACTCGTATAACCCCTTTCAGCAGTATAGTTCCCCCGTCGAGATCGAGAAAACTGCTAAGAATGAGGGACAAGAAGAAATAGCTAGAAAAATGAAGAGTCTAGAGCAGAGTGTGAGGAATATGCAAGGATTAGGAGGTCCAAAAATCGTCTCATACAGAGATTTGTGTATGTTCCCCAATGTTCATTTGCCCCTTGGTTTTAAGACTCCGAAGTTTGAGAAGTACGATGGTCACGGTGACCCCATAGCACACTTGAAGAAGTATTGTAATCAACTACGAGGGGCAGGGAGTAAGGAAGAATTACTCATGGCATGTTTTGGAGAAAGTCTAGTGGGAATTGCCTCAGAATGGTTCATCGATCAAGATATTTCTAATTGGCCTACATGGGATGACATGGCAGGAGATTTTGTTCGACAATTTCAATATAACATTGATATTGTGCCTGATCGCACTTCTCTCGCCAGTATAAGAAAAAAGCCTACCGAGAGTTTTAGAGAATATGCTATCAAGTGGAGGGAACAAGCTGCCAGGGTCAAACCGCCGATGAAGGAGTCGGTAATGATTAATGTTTTCCTCCAGGCACAAGAACCTGATTACTTCCACTACTTGCTTTCCACAATGGGAAAGACATTCGCAGAAGCAATTAAAGTCGGGGAAATGGTTGAAAATGGCATCAAGTCCGGCAAAATTGTGAGTCAAGTAGCACTCAAGGCTACCACCCAAGCAATTCAAAATGGGTCTGGTGGTTTTGGAAATCGAAAAAAGAAAGAGGAAGGATCCATGATGGCATCAGGGTCCAGTGCTGCTCAAAGGGGGACAAACCACCAAATCTTACGAGGACAATCCAACTCACCTCAACATTTTTATCCGCATCAGGATCCCCACTACTCAATTGCTCCACCCCAATATACGGTTTTCAATACCCAGGCATATGCCCGACCGCCTCAACGCCAAAAATGGAGGGCGCCTGCTCCACAAGGCTTTTGTCCCCAACAATAAAATTTTCAAGCACCTTATAATCCACGTCCTAAGACTGATTATGTAAGAGAACAAAGATAGAGGTAAAATTTCACCCCAATTGGAGAATCATACACAAGCTTGTTGCGGAAATTGATACAATTGGGTTTGATTGAACCTATCATGTCGTATAATGTCAACCCAAATGCAAGAGGTTTTGACCCCATTGTCAGGTGCGAGTATCATTCTAACGCTCAGGGTCATAGCACAGAAAATTGTTTTACTTTGAAGAGAGCCATTGAGAAGCTAATTGATGACAAAACAATTGTGATACATGACGAAGAGGCTTCGAATGTCACCAACAACCCACTTCCTGCTCACAACAATGCTCATGTTGTTGGGATGATCTGTGACGATAAGGAATACAAGCAAACAGGCAAAACAATAATGGAAATTGACACCTTAAAAGAAGGGTTGGGTATAGTGACAAAGTCTGCACAAGAAGCACCGTTGTGTGTAAAAGGTGAAAGTTATAATGCGAATCTCAAAGGCTCGAGGAAGTTGATATTGTATGTTCCTGGAGCCACAAAGAAAAAAGAGACATTAGTAACTGGACCAAAATTATATGTTCCTAGTGGTTTTCCCAGGTTTGGTCAAAACCAGAATGGTTTAGGAAAGATGACAGAACCAATTGTGATAAAGCACACGACACAACTTCCGGTGACAAACATGAAAATTGTCCCATGGAACTACAACAAAACCATTGTGACTTACAAGGGCATGGAGATTGTTGAAGAAATAGACGAAACCGGTGGCTTAACGCGTTCTGGAATGTGTTATGCTCCAGAAGAATTAAGGAAAGCCAAACAAGCTAGGGATAGCCAATTTCCGATGAAAAAACCTATCACTGAAGAAGAGGCTGAAGAGTTCATGAAGAAGATGAAAGTTCAGGATTACTCTATTGTTGATCAGTTGAGAAAAACTCCTGCTCAGGTTTCATTGCTATCTTTGCTCATACATTCTAAAGAGCACTGTCAAGCATTGATTAGAATTCTGAATGAGGCATATGTTCAAACAAAACAACTGTAAGTCACTTGGAAAAGATGGCCAATAGAATATTTGAGGTGAATAGAATCACTTTCACCGATGATGAGTTGCTTGTGGAAGGAGCTGGACACAATAAGGCTTTGCATTTAACTGTCAAATGTGAAGAACATTATGTGAAAAGAGTCATGATTGATGGAGGCTCGGGTGTGGACATCTGCCCCCTCTCTACTTTGCAAAGTTTGAAAATCAGCACAGATAGAATTCGTACTAACAATGTGTGTGTTCGAGCTTTCGATGGCGCAAAAAGAGACACTATTGGTGAGATTGATCTTACTTTAAAAATTGGACCTGTTGATTTTGGGATCACATTCCAAGTTATAGACATGGACACTTCCTACAACTTGCTTTTAGGAAGGCCATGGATCCATGCAAGCAGAGCGGTGCCATCTACTTTACACCAAGTGGTCAAGTTTAAATATGAGAAATAAGAAATTATTGTTCACGGTGAAGATGATCTTTCAATATATAGAGACCCTTCTGTCCCATGTGTCGAGGCCAAGGAAGGTTGTGAATCCCTCATATTTCAGACCTTTGAAATAGTGGCAGCTGATCAGTTTATGGAAGGGAAGCCTATCCTAGAACCTCGTCTATCCTCTACTTCAGTCATGGTGGCTACACAAATGCTGCAAAACGGTTATGAGCCAGGAAAGGGCTTGGAGGTGTCATTGCAAGGAATTGTTGACCCTATCTCTCCATTTGGTAATCAAGATACTTTTGGTTTGGGTTTTTAGGCCAACTAATGCTGACAGAAAATGGGCAAAAGAGCAGAAAAATAAGGTTTGGAAATTGCCAAAGCCCGTTCCCCACATTGCCAAGTCTTTTACTAGGTCACGTTTTGAAGAGAATAAAGACATGTCTGTCCAAGATGACGTGGACGAAATATGTCAAGGTCTCAAAGAAATGTTCTATGGAGTAAACATGGTTCAGATTGGTGAAGGCCCTAGTCATGCAGATGTGCAACGTATTGGCCCAGAAGTCAAGCTCGCCAACTGGGAAGCTACTCTTCTCCCCACAAAGAAGGAGTCTTGGTAGTTTATTTTGCTGTTTTTTCTATATTTGGATTATTCTCTGGGTAGTAATCCAAATAGTTTAGTTGCTATGCTCTAATGTTAACCTTTCTATCCTTTCCAATTCAATAAAATGAAGTTTCAGTTTCTTAGTCAATTTTATCTTCTCCTTTTCCCTAATTTTGTTATTTAATTTTCATTTCAGTTTCATTAACGCCGGCTTTAATAACATGACATGCATACGGAATTCACGTCCAGATCTTAAAGAGCTGTCTAATCTCGAAACAATGAATCAAGAGGTTGATGAATATGATGAAGAAGAGGCTTTTGAAGAAATAAAAAGGGAACTAGATCAATTTGAGAATAAGCCTAAGCCTAATCTAAATGAAACCGAGGCAATTAATTTGGGAACTTCTGAAGAAACTACAGAAACAAAGATAAGCATTCATGCCGAACAAAAGACCAGAGATGACATAATCCAGGTTTTGTTTGAATATAAAGATGTGTTCGCTTGGTCTTATGATGACATGCCGGGTTTGAGCGTTGATCTGGTAGTGCAAAAACTTCATACATACCCTGATTTCCCACCAGTCTAACAAAAGCAAAGAAAATTTAAGAAAGAGGTGAGTGATAAGATTAAAGAGGAAATCATGAAGCAATTGAGTGCAAATGTGATCAGGGTCGTCCGATTTACTACATGGCTAGCAAA
The DNA here is from genome assembly GCF_019175385.1 of Lycium barbarum. Lineage (NCBI taxonomy): Eukaryota > Viridiplantae > Streptophyta > Magnoliopsida > Solanales > Solanaceae > Lycium > Lycium barbarum. Next base: position 13,156,216 of record NC_083338.1, read on the forward strand.
TGTTGTGCCCGTACCAAAGAAGGATGGGAAAAACAGAGTTTGTGTTGACTATAGAGATTTGAACAAAGCCAGTCCAAAGGACAACTTTCCTTTGCCTAACATCCACATTCTTGTTGACAATTGTGCCAAACACGAGATTCAATCTTTTGTGGATTGTTATGCTGGGTATCACCAAATTTTGATGGATGAAGAGGATGCAGAAAAGACCGCCTTCACCACCCCATGGGGTACTTACTGTTACAGGGTTATGCCATTTGGTTTGAAGAACGCAGGGGCAACTCACATGAGAGCTATGACTACTATCTTGCACGATATGATGCATAAAGAAATCGAAGTGTACGTCGATGATGTGATCATTAAGTCCAGAACTCAAGCTGACCATGTGCGTGATCTGAGAAAGTTCTTTGAAAGATTGCGCAAGTACAACCTCAAGCTCAATCCAGCCAAGTGTGCATTTGGAGTTCCATCTGGGAAACTTCTTGGGTTTATAGTTAGTCGGCGAGGAATTGAATTAGACCCCTCCAAGATAAAGGCCATTCGGGAATTACCGCCCCCGAAGAACAGAACTGAAGTCATGAGTCTTCTTGGTAGGTTGAACTACATCAGTAGGTTCATCGCTCAGCTCACCACTACATGTGAGCCCATATTCAAGTTGTTGAAGAAGGATGCCGCTGTCAAGTGGACAGACGTGTGTCAAGAGGCTTTTGATAAGATTAAGGAATATTTATCTAACCCTCCAGTGCTTGTCCCGCCAGAACCGGGTAGGCCTTTGTTTTTGTATCTATCAGTGATGGATAATTCCTTTGGTTGCGTTCTAGGACAACATGATGCCACAGGCAAGAAGGAACAAACGATCTATTATTTGAGCAAGAAGTTCACAAGCTATGAGGTCAAATGCACATTTTTAGAAAGAACGTGTTGTGCTTTGACTTGGGTCGCCCAGAAACTGAAGCACTATCTTTCATCCTATACGACTCACCTTATATCTCGAATGGATCCTTTGAAGTATATCTTTCAGAAACCTATGCCGAGTGGAAGGTTAGCAAAGTGGCAGATTTTACTTACGGAGTTCGACATTGTCTATGTCACCCGCACTGCTATAAAAGCACAAGCATTGGCCGATCATTTGGCAGAAGACCCAGTTGACGATAAGTATGAGCCTTTGAATACTTACTTTCCTGACGAAGAGATTAATTCAGTTGAGAAGGAAGTTCGCGATGACAGTCACGTCTGGAAATTATACTTTGACGGAGCGGTCAACAATAAAGGTGTCGGGATTGGGGCAATTCTCATTTCACCAATGGGGAATCATTATCCCGCCACGGCACGACTTCGCTTCTTTTGTACCAATAATACAGCGGAATATGAAGCTTTCATAATGGGTTTAAACATGGCAATACATCTGGATGCACACAAGTTAATAGTTTTGGGAGATTCTGACTTACTCATTCGGCAGGCTCAGGGTGAATGGGAAACTCGAGATATCAAGCTCATTCCGTACAAACAATGTTTGGAGGACCTTAGCAAAAGGTTTAAGTCGATCAAGTTCAGATATATTCCCAGATTTCACAATGAGTTGGCTGATGCTTTAGCCACTTTAGCCTCAATGCTTCCATACCCAGGCAATGCTTACATTAATCCGTTGGAGATTCAAATTAGGGATCAACATGGTTATTGCAATACAATTGAAGTAGAGTCAGATGGTGAGCCATGGTATCACTATATCAAAAGATTCTTAAAAACACAACAATATACAATACATGCCGATGGAGATCAAAAAAGAACTATTAGGCGACTTTCCAATGGTTTCTTTCTGAGTGGGGAGATCTTATACAAAAGGACCCCGAATTTGAATTTGTTGAGATGTGTGAATACCCAAGAAGCTGAAATGATCATGAATGAAGTGCACTCCGGAGTATGTGGCCCGCACATGAACGGTTATGTTCTAGCAAAGAAGATTCTTCGAGCAGGATACTATTGGCTTACCATGGAGCGAGATTGTTTTCGCTTTGTTCGCAAGTGTCATCAATGCCAAATTCACAGTGACAAAATTCATTCTCCCCCGTCGGAGTTGCACCCTATGTCTGCTCCTTGGCCTTTCGTAGCTTGGGGGATAGATGTTATTGGGCCAATTGAGCCAAAAGCTTCTAATGGGCACATATTCATTCTAGTTGCCATTGACTACTTCACCAAATGGGTAGAAGCTGTTACGTTCAAATCAGTCACCAAGAAAGCAGTGGTAGACTTTGTTCACTCTAACATCATATGTCGTTTTGGTATACCAAAGACCATTATCACGGACAATGCGGCCAACCTTAATAGTCATCTCATGAAGGAGGTATGTGAGCAATTTAAAATTGTGCATCACAACTCTACCCCTTATCGACCCAAAGCCAATGGAGCTGTTGAAGCAGCAAACAAAAACATCAAGAAGATCCTCATGAAGATGGTACAAGGATCCAGGCAATGGCAAGAGAAATTGCCTTTTGCTCTTTTAGGGTACCGCACGACAATCCGCACGTCTGTTGGCTCAACTCCTTACTTATTGGTTTATGGAACTGAGGCAGTCATACCAGCAGAAGTAGAGATCCCCTCTCTTCGAATCATTGTTGAAGCAGAGATTGATGACAATGAATGGGTCAAGTCTAGACTAGAACAATTATCGTTAATCGATGAAAAGCGGTTGACAGCAGTTTGTTTTGGCCAGTTATACCAGCAAAGGATGGCTCGCGCTTACAACAAGAAGGTGCATCCAAGACATTTTGAGGTGGGCCAACTTGTTATGAAACGCATCCTTCCACACCAAGAAGAAGCGAGGGGAAAATTCGCCCTAAATTGGCAGGGCCCTTATGTTATCAAACGGGTGTTGTCAAAGGGAGCTTTGCAGTTATCCGATATAGAGGGAAAGGTGACTGACATAGCCATTAACACAGACTCAGTCAAAAGATATTATGTTTGATATGTTTTCACTTCGACGCTATGGTACTTCGCATTTTCGGTTCGGGATGACGAAAGGCTATCGTTCTCACAATCCAAATAGCGGTCACCCTTTTCTAGCCCCTTTGAGCTTTATTCACATTTTCTTTGTTTTCCCTCTTTGGAACTAATGTAGCGCAAAAAAAAAAAAAAAAAAAAAAAAAAAAAAAAACTCAATCAAATGTGTTTATTGAACTACGTTCGACCTGATTCCTAAAAGGATACGTAGGCAGCCCTATTTCGGGGTTCGGTCCCACCAAAAACAAAATGTGTTTATTGAACTACGTTTGACCTGATTCCTAAAAGTATACGTAGGCAGCCCTATTTCGGGGTTCGGTCCCACCAAAAACAAAATGTGTTTATTGAACTACGTTTGACCTGATTCCTAAAAGGATACGTAGGAAGCCCTATTTCGGGGTTCGGTCCCACAAAAAAAAATCATATTTCCCTAGTACTCGAAGAAACTGGGACATTTTTTTATTTTTTTTATTTTTATTTCATAAAAAGGTTCCAAAGTTGTAATTCAATCTATGATTCTTTTTGCCTTTCCCCTTTTAGACCTTCTAATCGATCTTTGAGAATGCCAAATCAGCGTGCCACGACTTTGGTGCTGTATACAACGCTTTATTTGAATGCAAAAGAGAAAAGAAAAATGAGAGAGTCTTATTGGTGAAAACCCTCACGGGCACTATAAGACGATTGTAAGATAAAAAAAAATGAGAGAGTCTTATCGGTGAAAACCTTCAAGGGCACTATAAGATGATTATAATTTGAGAAAGGTCAGTTGGTAAAGACCCGCAAAGGGAACCATTGATCGAATGAGTTTCTTCTATTTCGGCATAAACACGATCTAGGTAGAAAGCTCGGTTTTGGATTGAAGGGTACTATATTTTGAGATTTAGACAGCTCAGACGGATCAAGCGTCCAGTCCAAAATGCATGTCATGATTCGTTGAAGTCGGCATATACATCCAGATAAGTCTCTTCCCTCTTTCCCCGAAAGGGACACCTTTTTGTTTAAACATAACTCCTTTTATTTTTTATTTTTATTTTTTCTTGTCATTTTCTTCTCCTTATCTCTAGTATGTCCTTTGAGTCCCTTTCGGCATAATCTTGCGTCACATTCAAGAGCAAAGAAAAGGCTGCAAAATTGACTATAGTTTCCCAACGGCACAGAGCAAAGACTACTGGGCACGCACCGCATCGGCAACGGCATAAAGCCATTCGTGTTCTATCCAAAAAAGTGAATTGCCCGAAAAAGCAAAGCATTATTTCGAGGTACTAGGGGGAAGGATCACCACAACAAAAATTCGCTCTAAGAATAAGATCGGTTACACTACATACGCAAAATGATACGAGGTACAAAATAGTCAAGGTGGGCATTGGAAGATCATGGTCTCTCGCAAGCAAAGATAGTTTCTAAGCAATTTGGTCAATCATTGTCAGCCTCGTTTTTCGTAAAGTGGGATGGGCTCTAAGACAATTTCCACAGCGAGTGAAGGCCACAAACTGACCGCCATTTTAAGACTAACAAATTTTTCTTTGTTGAAAATAGGGGCGAAGAAATTTAGGAAAAAAAAACAGTTATTAAAAAAAAATATATGATGAACGCTATAAAGTAAAGTTCTCAAATGTTTGTTTTTCGTTTGATATGCATATAATCATGTTATTATTGATTGCATTTTAGGGAACAAAACCCCTACTTTTTATGATGCCTTCACGGGTTACGACATTCCCTGGTTGCATTTTAGGGAACAAAAACCCTTATTTCTTTTCATGTCTTCACAGGGTACGACATTCCCTGGTTGCATTTTAGGGAACAAAAATCTCTGCTTTTCTCATATTTTCAGGTTGACTACCTCAGAATACAGTCACGTTTTTAAATTTTAGGTTGACTACCTCAGAATAAAGTCATATTTTTTAGGTTGACTACCTCAAAATAAAGTCATATTTTTAGATTGACTACCTCCAAATAAAGTCATATTTTCAGGTTGACTACCTCAGAATACAGTCATGTTTCAGGTTGACTACCTCAGAATACAGTCGCGTATTTAAATTTTAGGTTGACTACCTCAGAATACAGTCGCATATTTTTCAGGTTGACTACCTCAGAATACAGTCGCATATTTTTCAGGTTGACTACCTCAGAATACAGTCATGTTTCAGGTTGACTACCTCAGAATACAGTCACGTATTTAAATTTCAGGTTGACTACCTCAGAATACAGTCACGTTTTTAAATTTCAGGTTGACTACCTCAGAATGCAGTCACGTTTTTAAATTTTAGGTTGACTACCTCCAAATAAAGTCATATTTTCAGGTTGACTACCTCTGAATACAGTCATGTTTTTAAATTTCAGGTTGACTACCTCAGAATACAGTCGCGTATTTAAATTTCAAGTTGACTACCTCAGAATACAGTCACGTATTTAAATTTCAGGTTGACTACCTCAGAATACAGTCACGTATTTAAATTTTAGGTTGACTACCTCCGAATAAAGTCATTTTTTTTCAGGTCGACTACCTCAAAATAAAGTCATGTTTTTTTTTAAAAAAAATTCAGGTTGACTACCTCAGAATGAAGTCCCAAGTGGTTCATGATTTTGGTAACACTCACAAAATTTTCCTGGTACAAACTGGGACAGAAAAATTATGTTCGTTTTTGTTTGTCTTTGATGGCTTGCAGGTTCTCCCGTGAAGCACAGAATTGATATTCAAGAATGAAGTTCCATCATTGGTCAGAGAAAAGAAGAATGCTCAATTGTAAGGATAGTTAGAGTCGTCTTTGACATATAAAGCAACCCAACATCTCAAGATTCATCTTCTCAGCCTCTAGTCAAGAAACAAGCATCCAAGAATATTCTACGAACTGTTACTTGGAAGATAATCAGCAATTTACTACAAGTTGCAAGTTCAAGTCACACATTCTAACTTCAAGATCATACTTTGAGATCAAGGTACCCACCGAAAGAAGGTGAGGTGATAACTGAAGATCCAAGTGAAGGTCTAAAGGAAGATTCAAGACAAGTAGAGTAAATAGGATCTTGTATTTCCTTTCTTCTTTTGTTGTATTTTTCATTTCTTTAATGTAATAACAGGAGCCACGGACCGGAACCTCGAAGGAACCTCACTCGATTCTCCAACTCATCCTTCCATCCTTCTACCCACTTGAACTACACGTGACCTGATTCCCTTATAACCCGGGATATGTAGGATGCACAAAACCAGGACTCGGTCACATCCTTTTCTTTTATTTCTTTTCGTCTTTCAAATAATAGTCAGGTCAAAAATCAGTCACAGTGTTCACATCTTTGCCTGAAAACTCTTCATGTTTCCAAGCAAAGAGGGACATTCTGTAAACACCTAATTTTTGACCGAACATAAGTTTTACACCCTATTTAGCTTTTAAATATTTCTTTTAGGTCTAGATTAGACATCTTGATTTTTATGTCAATTTTAGTTAGTTTTATTTTAAAAATTGAAAACTTTAAAAATAGAGTCACATTTTAAAATAAATCTTGTTTTCATTTTTATTTGTAAGAGAAATTTTTTTTGAAATAATAATAATAATAATAATAAAAAAAAATTCTTCTAATTTGGGTTTAATAAATAAGCTAGTGATTTTACTATTCTTTGACTATGAACTAGCTGTTTAATTTTTGCTATATTTCATTGGTCTATAAATGATTAGCTAATTTCTTATTTTGTATACTTTTATCTTTGTTTAAAAAATAAAAAAAATAAAAAAAGCAAAAGCAGTAAAATCCTAAACTAACACCTCACGTCCCCATCCTAAATTAACTACCCAAGACCCCTTCCCTAACTCCCACTCCCTGACGTCCCATTTTCATGCAACAAACACACACACACACGACACACACTCCCACGACACAGCACACACACACATCCGTATAAATATACCCAGCAAAACAAATCAGAAACAGAAGAAAAAAAGCAACGGAGAGGGTTAGAAAAATCAGAAACAGAAGAAAGAAAAAGCAACAGGAGTAGAAAAAAAAAGCAACGAAGAAGAAAAAAAAAACACAGATCAGAAGCAGTTGAAAAAAAAAACAGTAAGCAAAGAGAGCAAAAGACACAGTAAAAAAAAAAAATACATTGAGGGCAAACAGAAAAAAAATACCAGCTCCGTAAAGGTTTGGTTTGGAAACTGAGTTTGAGGTTTTGTTCGCTATTTCGAGTTCGTGGACTTGAAAGTCAGCTTTTGTTAGCCTTGGAACTCTGTAGATTGTACGTTGCTTTTGTTGTTGATCGAAAAGAATTTGAAGGTTCGTTTTCGGTATTACTTTTCTATTTCGATACATTAGATGAATCAAAGTTCTGTTAAAGAATCATTTGATATGGGATAATATCTTTTGATTTTTAATAGTTTGAGACTTATATATGTTCGAGTTCTAATTTAAATTGAAGTTGAATATGCTGGAGTCTCCCAAATCCATTTTCTTTGCTAAGTATGGAGATATATATATATATATATATATATATATATATATATATATATATATATATTCAATGGTCTTGTTAGTGCTCTTAAAGATTGTTAAGTATAAAATTATTTATTTTTGTGTGCATGTTTTAATGGTTCTGAAATTTGTTAGTAACACGTTAGGTTATAGCTTTCTTCTAACATCACTAATAGTTTATTCCATTTTGAGTTTAAAAGTTTATGATAACATCAATGGTTAGCCTTTGAATGCTCAGTTCCCTTTGTTTAGTATTGAAATTTAATTTCTTCCATGAATTAGAATAAGAATGGTAGAATTCCAAACTTGTAGTGTTAATAAATTAACTATATACACAGTATTATACACGTTGTAGTCGAATATATGCGTAGAATAAATATATAATGATACTATAATAGTGGATATATACATGGTATAATAATGTATATAATACATGTTATATGAGTAAAAAAAAATAATGAAATCCTGCATGTAAATATACACAGAAAATATACTAGGAAAATATATGGTATATGCTTATAATTTATATTTTATAATGAAAATATGAGATATTGAAGTATTTATGTGAATAAATGGAGTTTAATAGATGACGAAGAATCCACATTTAAGTTTTTTTCTTTATGTTCTTTGTTTTGATTGAAGTAAATTTGTGTATATGGATAATTTTATTTATAAATTAAATGGTGTAGTATTCTAGTTCATGCTATAGTGCTGATGACGTTTTGCTATTTTTTAAAATGATTCAAAAATTGATTCTTGGAGGTATTTGGTTGTCTTAGATAGTTTTTTTTCTTTTTGATGTTAGGTAAGCATGCCATTAAAATGTTCATCTTGATTTACAGTCCTTTGATTCAGTAGTATACCGATACAAATAATTTTAAATCGGTATCTTCGCTTTGAGCCGTACATTATGATGGAAATCATGTCCTTGTGCGAATGTCTTATATATGTGTTTCATTTTTATGATGAAAGATGTACGTATTAGCAATAAGAATCCAATGATAGTTAGTAGCATATTTGATATGGATTTACACTCATAGTTCTATCTTGTTTTAATATTCCCAAGTTATTCGTAAATGTGTTCATTATTCAAGTTTTGCACGTGAATGATTTTATTCTGAGTTGAAGGCATACAAGTGATTTTTATTTTTAAGAAAAATTTAAGATGTAGTCGACAGCCCATTCCTGCTAAGGTATAAAAGTTTATAGTTAATTAATTTAAGTGGTAATTATGTTAATGGTCCATTTAAGACCCAATTAAATAAGTGAGAGATGACCGAGATGAGATGTGATTTATTTCAATCTTGTTGTCCCATAAAATAATAAAAGGAAAAGAGCGAAAGGAATACATATGAGGGAGTGAGGCATGACCAAAAATATAAGTCATTATGTTCAAAGCGAATTAATTGGGCAAACTAGAATTAAGGCAAGCATGATTTTATCCAAGATTGGTTTAAGCTCAACATTAGTCGGTAAAAGCGACCGTGCTAGAACCACGGGACTTGGGGAATGCCTAATACCTTTTCCCCAGTCAACAGAATTTCTTACCCGGACTTTTGTTTTCGCAGACCAAAAAAATAAAGAGTCATTTCCTTTTGATTAGGGATTCAATAAGGTGACTTGGAACACCAAAACCTTAATTCCAAGTGGCGATTCTGAATAAATAAAATAATCTCTTCTCAAAACGTCACTTTAATTAGAAAAAACCCTTTTTAAACCAACAAATTAAATTAATTAATTTTTTTTTATAACGGAAAAAAAGGGGTGTGACGGCATTATATATACATTCATCTCGTGGATATGTCAAAGTTTAGCAGCCCATTCAGCATTGTTGGTTTTACAATTGTTATATAAAAGTTAGCTACCGCTTTGGTAGGTATTCTTCTTCTGTAAATGTTGTAAAATTAGAATTCCAATGGAAAAGTATCCGAGTCAGACTACCCATAAATAACTTGAATATATAGATATCGTAGATTCTTTTTTTTTTTTTTTTTTTTTTTGCAACAAACATAGATATTCCATAGATTATTTTTTCCCCAACAAACGTAGACATTCCTTAGATTGATCTTCTGTTTTCAGGCTCTATCTTTTTTTGATAGTTGATTCAGTCGTGCTAGTGCTCGAGATTGAATTGATTTCTTTTTTTTTCCTACTTTCTTTAAACGAGGAATTGAAATTTCTCACTGTGATTAAAATTGACCACTTGACAGTTGACACCAATCATTTTGTTCCTTACTTTTCCCCCTCTTTCCCTTGTTTCCCTCTCTTTTTTCATTCATTATCTTCTAGTGCTTTTTTTGGGTTTTCGTTAACGGTTTCACCATCCATTCATTGAATGACAAACTGTCATTTTGTCACTTTCGGTGGCAGCCATGAATTAATTAATCAATACAGTATTTCTGTGATTCAGAAAAAGGAAAAAAAAAACTACTATAACAATAAACAATTTAACCTTCGTATAAGCAAAGTCGGATTCAAGATTTTACACTTTAAGAATTCAGCCTTTTAAATTTTAAACGCATTATATTTTTCAAATTATGAATTAATAGTTATTATTTACTAAAATTTTATAAATCACGTTGAAAGTACTATGTTCAAATGAACATGAATGTCGTGCTCTAAAATTGCATCCGCCCTCTTGATGTAAGAATATTACATCTTATCCAAAACTAATTGTTTTAAGATCAGTTACAATAAAATTTAACTACATCCGACAACTACGTTAAACCAATAATCATAATCTTTTTATATCACATCAATATATTTATAGGCAAGAACTTTCCTCTACAATTTCCTTCTCCCAACCCCCACTTCCTCTCTTTTCCCTAACACGGTTTCTCTTTACATCATTAAATCCAAAAGAAAAAGAAAACACAACTTAGACTTGACACATCTATAACAAAAAAAAATACATCTCAAGTTCTTCAATTCTCTCATTCTATTTCTCTATATAGCAAGGTACCATTACGAGCTCAATATTTAATATATACGTTTGTAGGATGGCTAGCCTTCAATCCGATCACCAACTCAAACAACTAAAAGAAATATTCAAGCGATTCGATCTTGATCACGATGGAAGCCTCACACAACTAGAGTTAGCCGCTCTCCTACGTGCACTTGGCCTCAAGCCAACGGGTGATCAAATCTATGCATTACTAGCAAACATGGACAATAATGGCAACGGGCTCATTGAATTCGATGAGCTCGTAAATGCCATTATGCCCGACATGAATGCAGAAATCTTGGTAAATCAAGAACAACTCATGGAGGTTTTCCGATCGTTCGATCGAGATGGTAACGGATACATCACGGCTGCTGAGCTGGCTGGCTCAATGGCAAAAATGGGACGTCCATTAACGTACAAGGAGTTGTCTGATATGATGCAAGAAGCTGATACGAATGGTGATGGTGTTATAAGTTTTAATGAGTTTGCTAATATTATGGGAAGATCTGCGGCTGATATTCTTGGATTAACTGTTTCCTGATGGATTCAAGATTTGAATTTTACGGGTTCAAAATTGGAATTCCACCGCATCCCGCCTAATTTATTAGGTTTGAAATCTATTGTTTTTACTTCTTTATTAGGTTTTTTAACAGATTTATGTACAAAGTCTGAATCAAAGCTAATGATTCGAATAAACCCGTAGCTCTTTTACTAGATCCGTCTCTGCTCCTAATTAAATGGTGGTTTATTTAGCGGTATCTTAGAGCGGTTTTCCGGTTTGTTTTACAATAGGATATTTTATTTTGTGTCATTTTCATGTAACATGGATTAACTGTTTTCTAATCATAGATGGATTCAATATTTGAACTTGACGAGTTTAAATTCGAAATTCTACTATCCTATATGTTTTTGTGGGAAACTGATTCGTAACCTATTATTTGTACATATTTAGTAAAAAAAAATAAAAAAATTATCGTGATTTCGATTGAACCCGTAGATCTTTCACTAGATCCGCCTCTACTCCTAATAAAATAGCGGTTTATTTACTGGTATCTTAGAGCGGCCGGTATGTTTTAAGGTGGGTTTTTTTTTTTTGGTGTCATTTTCATGAGACATGGTATCATTAATTAACATTAAAAGCTGTTGTTGGTTGATCAGTTGTAGAAGATGACTTTGATGACTTGGTCCAATTGATGACCTTTGTGGTGTTGTGATTGTATATATTTTGTGCATTGATTCATTCTTTGCATCTTAGTCTTTCTTTTTTTATTTTTTAGCTTTTGTGTATCAGGTCATTGGATCCTTTATGTGTATGACCAAGAAGATTCTCCATAGGTTTTTTGTATCTATCTTTTTAACTTTTTATCTTTATTTTCTTGTACATGGATTTGTTTATATGCGTGAAAGGGACTTCTTATTAGTAATTGAAAATTGAATAATATGCAATGTATGCATGAAAAGTCAAAGAGGGTTTCTTTTGGACCACTTGTATTACATGAGACAAACATTATCTCCTCAAGATCTTAATATAGGTACGGGGCATACCACTAAAGTTACGGTGAGGCCTAGTTACCTTCTTTCTTAATTAGAAATTTCGAGTTTTTGAGAATGAAATTGGTTTTTGTAAGGGAGTATTTTATCCCAAAATGGGATTTCTCAAAATAAATTAGGACTAATCCGACCCAAAAATGAGTTACAGACAATGAAGGGGAAACAAAAAATTAGTACTAAGCAAGAATACTGGCTAAGAATATACTATTAGATGTTAGTTCATCTGTCTATTCATTTTATGCAACATTATTACTTTTGAGAAATCAAGAAATATCTTTAATAATGACTTTTTAAATATTTTTAAACTCGAAAAATAGATACTCTAATTCACATATAAAAAATTAAGTAATTTTGATTCCTGTACAGGAACGTTTTACATAAATAAGGGCGCATATATAGTGGCACATATTATGTGAGACCACCTCGGTTATTGGGGAAGACAAACTGGAAATCTTAACGGTGATTAAATGATATGGTCTTAAGATGGAAAAAACTTACCCGCACCGGGTGTATACACCCAACTCAGTTAAGTTAACCATAGATAATAAACTAAGGCTTAAAATCCTATTTTTTAATAAAGTAAAAATTTAAAACAAGTAGCAAAATTAACAACGTCACATCAGTTAAGCTAGGGTTACCGTCATTGAATCAATTTTCTTTGCTCATTCCTCTTCTAGCATTCTGCCTATTCCGAAGCTTTGCAACATTCTTGGAGCGGGTGGGGATTTCAAATTAAGCTTATTAGGAATAAGGAAATTGGCTTCAAATAGGTGATTCCTTATTAACTTCATACGTAAGTTTATATGCATGTAGAAAGAAGCTATTATCTATATATGTTATATTTTAATGAATTATCAAGCATTCTTCTTAATAATCTGAATCAGTTTCAACTATTTGATCATCAAATATTATATACGAATTTAAACCAAACAAGCAAATGTCTCTTTCTGCTACTGCTTCCTTTTATTTTCAATTAGTATTAGGTTAGTCTTTTATATTTTATTTCATGAACTTGAGGGAATTTTGATTATTGTTGCATGTATGTTTCTCCTTTTCTATGATTATGCATGTTATAAATATTTTTCTCCTTGTTTGAAATATTAGAATGTCAACTTTTGAGAAGGCAAATAATGCTGAGAGTGACGAAGAATTATTAGAAGATATTAGAGCGGAAGATGAGAATGAGGAAAAAAATCAAGAGGAAGTTTCAGAAGATGTCATAATTGAATTAGAAGGGAAAATGAAAAATCAAATTGTTAAAGACGAGAAAGAGGCTTATATTTTATATTGTGAATATGCACATTCCAAAGGTTTTAGTGTACGAAAGGATAAGCAATATTATTTTCAAGGTAGCGAAGTGGTTAGAGAAAAACGTTTCGTATGCTATAGGCATGGGGAAAAAGATGAAAGGCTAAGAAAATCCAGTAAGGTGTCTTGCAATCATATTGACACGCGATCAAAATGTCCTGCAATGATAATCTTTAAGCGTCGAATTCCTAGTAGTCCTTTCACAGTGGATAGATTTATTAAAGAGCATAACCATGAGATGGCTTCACCGAAAAAGAGACATTTGCTAAAATCAGCTCGTTCTATAACTAAAGCCAAAAAGCTAGTTATTGAAAATATGGTTAATGCTGGTATAAAGCCAACTGCAACCTATTCTTACCTGGCAGAAGAAGCTGGAGGGGCTGATGTTTTAGGCTATTCAAAGAAAGATTGTTTTAATTTTATAAACCAGTTGATGAAATCTAAGGTGGAAGTTGGGGATGCTCAAAGTGTTGTTAATGAATTTAATAATAGACAAGCGAGTGAAAGTCTCTTTTATTGGGATGTTCAACTTGATTCTGAAGGGCGTATGGCTAACTTTTTCTGGAGAGATGGTCGATCTAGAATTGACTATGAGATTTTTGGTGATGTCGTTTCTTTTGATACCACATATCGGACAAACAAGTATCGTATGATTTGTGCACCATTTATTGGAATAAATCATCACTGGCAGAATATAATTTTTGGTTGTGCTTTTTTATCTGATGAGTCGGCAGAATCTTTCAAATGGTTATTCTCTACATTTTTAAAGTCAATGGGAGGCATTGCCCCGCAAACTATTATAACTGATCAAGCTCAAGGAATGGCAATTGCTATTAGAGAAGTGATGTCTGGAACTAGACATAGACTGTGTCAATGGCACATATCCCAGAATGCCCCATCTCATTTGGGCTCACTTAATAATGATAAAGGTTTTTCTAAACTTTTCAACAAGTGTATGTCAGAATGTGATTCTATTACTGAGTTTGAAGAAACCTGGGAGATGATGCTGTTGAGAATACTACACAGGTACTGTCACAACGTTAGGGGTAATATAATTATGATTAATATATTTGAATATTTTTTAATTCGAATTATTTCTTATTTGTGTAGCAATCATCTGCAAGTACATGGAAATCAGGACGAAACTACAATTGAAGTGTCATATCTTCACGGAGAATGATGTGATACTATGATTTTGAGGCATTTGGGCAGGAGAAGCTAGTCCTTTAATTTTTAGATAGTAGCATACTTACACACATTTGTAAAAGATCCTTAATTTCTTTTGTTGGATGGTAAAAATTTTTTAGAAAACTTTTGATTGGTTCGTTGGTTAAAGCAGCCAATAACATAATCAAAGTTGTATTCTTGATTTCTTTTTATTGCTTGTTGAATTTGTGATGAAGATGTACCTTAAGCTTTTTATTTGAAAAAATTCTCGACTAAAATAAATTATCCTTTTCATTACCGAAATCTTCTTTGTTATTGCAGATTTCTGATTATTATATTTAGGTAGAGTATTTGTCATCTATCACATCCATACTCTTAACTAAGCTATTTTGTGAGGAAACTAGTTGACACGCCTTGATTAGTTTTCGAAATCTGTATGTGCAGTGTAGCTATGGTTTTCTTGGTGGTTCATGGTTCTAATATTTGCTGAACAATATTTAGATATTGTTTTGTATAAGTGTTTTGTAGCCAAGGAAAGATGTTGCAACTTGGCATCTCCTCAATAGGAACACAAAGAACCTTTAGGCTTTCTGGAATAAGAATCATGTATGAAGAACAACAATATTTGTTTATATATTGTGGGTGTACCATTGAAAATACATATAGTTATGACCTTTGAGATGTAGTTAATTGTTGGCACAAAAGTGTTTGATAAGTAAAAAAAAAAAAAAAAGTACAGTCAATTACTTATTGTTAAGAAGATAAAAGAAATAGTGTGAGAATATTTTTATATTATTAATTAAGTTTATGTGCAAAAATTTGGTTAACTAGGGTTAAGTACTAATATTTATAGTTAAATAATGTGACAAGTGTCATTTATTTATTAGTTGGGTGTATACACCCGGTGCGGGTAAGTTTTTTCCGTCTTAAGATTCCCTTAGTGTTCTTTTTTGGGGGCATAATATCGCCGAAATTTCTGAACTTCACAATTATAAATACTCATTTGTTTCAATTTTTGTGATACACTTTTATATTTAGTCTGTCTAAAAAAAATCACATTTTCATACTTAGAAACAATTTAATTTAATTAAATGATTTACAACTACACGCTTATCTAAGGGTGTCAAATGGGCCGGGCCGGGCCATTTAAATGTGGGCCACAAGGGGCCGGGTCGGGGCCGGGCCGGGCCGTAAGTTAAGTGGGCCGGGCTGGGGGCCGGGCTTGGAGAGGGAAAGGGTGTCCGGCCCAGCCCACCTCGGATAGGGGCTACACGTCGGGCTAACCGGGCCCGTTAGTGGGCCGGGCTGGGTTTTAGTTAGTGGGCCGGGCCAAGTTTTAGTTAGTGGGCCGGGCCGGGTTTTAGTTAGTGGGCCGAGCCGGATTTTAATTATTTTAAAAAAAAATTCTAATGCTAAAATTTATTAAGTTTAATACTTTAAAATCTAGTTGTTGTCAACTTTATTTTAACCTTCAAGTTCCTTAAATTATACTTTGGCCCTATTTTCAAACTATAAATACCATTCATTCTTCTCCATATTATCTCACAATTCCCTACTCTCCTCTTTCTCTAAATTTCCTACTCATCTAAATGGGAACTAAATGGGAACAATGCACATGAGTTTTGATACTAAACCAAAGTTCTTAATTTAATTATCTCATCTGATCCTAAGTCCTAATGTCATGTGCAGATTGTCACGTCTCCATCATCGGTGGAGACATTTCAATATGCTAAAAAATATTTAATTATTATTATATATAAAATATTTGAAACTAATAAGATTATATTAATATATTATTATATATATAACTAATAGTTTATATTATTATATAGTATACTGTATAACCTATTGAAATATTTTTGAACTTGTGTAAGCCAACAGCAAGATAGTAACTTAAAAGGGGTATTTGATTTATTTCACGCATCAGCAATTTCAGAGGTAAATTATTTTTCATTTAGTAGCAATTAAATATTAACGAATTCGATTCCTCTTCATTTTTATTGTCTCCATTTTTCTCAAGTTCTTACTTGAATAAGAGACACATTACATGAGTTAAAATTAATGGTTAAGTTTTAATTAACTAAAGTAAGATTCTAACTATGGTTTGAATAATTAATAAGTATTTCATATATGTGCTTCCAAAATTTTAAGAATCCCACAATTATAGCTACAACTATTTTATTGGGATACAATGTTTTTAAAATACTTATTATTAGTAATAAATGTAATACTTTTTTTTTTTTTTAATTTGAAGTGGGCCGGTGCCCCGGTGGGCCATCACCCGGGCTTATGGTGGGCCGGGCTGGTGGGCTGTCCACCTTGTCCGGCCCAGCCCCCTAATAAAACCCACCTAGCCCAGCCCCTTACACCTATTAGTGGGCTTGGGCCGGGCCGGTGGTGGGCCGGGTTTACCGGGCCGGGTTCGGGCTGGCCCGGCCCACTTGACACCCTTACGTTTATCTAAGTCTTATTTTTTACCATAAATTTCAAAAGTCTTATTTCTTTCTTAAACTCTGTGCCTAAGAAGGAAGTACTCAATATGCGTATAGGCAAATCAGTTCGAAATGGAGCAAGAGCTATAGTATATATAAAGTCATGAGCAGGGGCGAAGCTACCCATGCCTGAGGGGTGTCAAGCGACACCCCTTCGTCGAAAAATTACATTGTATAGATAGGTAGATTTTTGGTTTTATAGCTATATATATCAGTGTTGACACCCCTTGACACAAGCTAAAGGTTTTGCTCAGTAGTTAAGGGGTTGCAAAAATTTCGTAAGGTTCTATGTTTGAACCTGGATTATGACATAATTGTATTTTTTGACACCTGTTAATATGAATCCTAGCTCCCCCACTGGTCATGAGAAGATGTTCAGGTAAATAGTACCAATTCAAATAAAGTCAATGAATTCAAGTAAGCATTTCATATCATCAAAGCGTTTAATGTAAGCACAATATATTTCATTGGCATAGTTATATTCTTTAAGGTGTGACTAGAGACATTTAATTCAGTCTAAATGTCCGCATCTCAAGAGTTTCAAAACCATTTAGATAATGTCATAACTAGGCTTATGATTCACTGAAGTAGGAAATCATGGAACTGGCCATCCTCCTAAATAGTTAGGTGGCACACCATAGAAAGAACTCACAGGACTAATTAAACTTTAGATCAGTTAATCCAACACAAACATCTTATAAGTAAGTTCTATATTAAAGTCGTTGCATTTTAGCCGAACTCAATCACTTATTTCAAATTGCTTCAAGGCTCATTTAATACTACAACAACAACAACCCAGTGGAATCCCACACCGTGGGGTCTGGGGAGGATAGAGTGTACACAGACCTTACTCCTATCAAGGTAGGACGGTTGTTTCCGAAAGACCCTCGGCTCAAGAAAAAGCATAAAAAGAGGTCAGATACGGCTAAGAAATTCAAAGCGATATGTAAATGCAAATAACGAAAGCGACACAGATAACATAGAATAATCAAAATACAGGAAATAATAGATAATAGCAGAAATCGGAGCACAAGAAATTATACTGCGATAATGCGCCTACTAATAAGGAGGGATAACGAGACTATCTACTAGCCTTCTACCCTAATGTGGGTCCTCCACACCCTCCTATTTAAGGTCATGTCCTCGCTAAGCTGTAAATGCGCCATGTCCTGTCTAATCACCTCTCCCCAAGGCTCATTTAATCTCTTTGAAAAATTATGAAATGAGAATCACCATTTTTCAATTATGCTTCATTTCGAAAGCGTGGCATTTAGCTGAATTACATTCCCTTTTGTTGCTCTCAAATGTACACGCAAGTATACGTGGTCGTACAAGTAATATAGAATTTTTAAGTCCAGATATCGATCCCATAGAGACTTATGATAAACCGTCAACTAAATTAAACTAATGCTAATTATCTAAACAAGATATAAAATCCAAATTTATATTTATAAACTAAATAAAAATAAAAGAAAACAAATAATGAACTTCAACCAAGAAAGAGCAGATTTTTATCGGAGAAGAGATAGATCTTAGGCTATGATCACTAACAATCCAGTTGAGTCTTCAAATCGTTCTACCTATGGGTTACTAGTTGACGGGTTAATTATAACTTTATGAGTATCTTCCGAGTTGCCAACAATCTTGTAGATGCTACTCTTACGCCTATATTCCTATGGCCACCAGAGGTAACAAGAACACATTTAATTCTCCATATTCAACCAAGTAAGGCTAAAGGGTATGTTGCTATTCTCAGTAGCGAAACGATTACTCGAACAAGTTGTATTTATTCTTATTACGCACACAAATCCCCTTTCCCAAGTTCAATTCACATGTTACAGATAGTGTTCAACTATTTCGTCAAATAATCAAACAATTAAGACCAACAATAAATAAATAACCCTAAGATGGAAAATCAATAGATATAAAAGATAATCAAACGTCAACTTTCATGTTTGAGCCAAAACCCTAGAACTAAATGATATGATCTTAATGTGACTCTTTTTTATTCTGTAATTGGGACTAATTAGCATAATTGGTGTTGGAATAATTAGCTAATTCGAATTAAAAGGTGGTAATTAGCTGGCAGTTGAAGCCCATAAATCAGTTAGGAAAAGTAGTTAGTGGCGCGTGAGCCACATGCACCTGTTCAAAAGTTAGTTACAACCGTTTTTGGCGCCTGATCTGTGGTTATATAGAACCAGTCCAGATTCATTGTATTTCCTTATGCTTTTGAAAACGAAATAAGAATTCCCTTTGCTTATCATTGTTAATCACAATTTAGAGCTCAATTTAGAGCTCAATTTGAGCTTCTGAGTGCATCTGTTCAAGAGAGATCAATTCCTCTCTTTAGGATCATTCATTTCCTTTCTAATTTTGTCCTCAAATTTCTAGTACACATCATTGGTATCAGAGCCTTGATTCTCTGACCTGTAACCATAGGATATCACAATACTCGAATGCAGGAGTTAAGAAGAGAAGTTGACACACTTAGAGGGTCCATGGAAGGAGTTGTTACTTCAGTAGCAGAAATGCAGCAGTCTGTGGATGAAAAAGTAGCACAGGCAATTGATGAGATCAAACGATTATTGATGGGAACCATGAACCCTGAAATCAACCCTATTCCTCAAGTTAATTTAAATGAAGAGGAAGCTCAAGGTGAAACTGGATATAGAGGGAATAGAAAGTGCAATGGTGCAATGGAAGAAGGAAACTATAGAGGTAATGAGAGGATCAGAAATCAGTAGTTCACCATTCACAATTATCAAATAGAATTTCCCAAGTTTGATGGATCTTGATTGAAGGATTGGCTATACAAAAGTGAGCAGTTCTTTGAAGTGGAGGAAACTCATAAGGATTCCAAAGTGAAGATAGCTTCCTGTAGATTGGATGGTAGAGCATTGCAATGGCATCAAGCCTACATGAAGCAAAGATTAACCAGAGATTGGCCAAGATGTGGTGAGTATGTTAGATGCTTATATTCGAGATTTGGATCTGAGCTCTTTGATGATCCTATGGGTGACTTTAAAGACTTAAGGCATGTTAATTATGTTCAAGACTAAGTTGAAATTTTTGATGAGTTACTTACTAGAGTAGATTTGTTTGAGGAGTATGTGGTGAGTTGCTTTGTGAGGGGATTGAAACCTGAGATTGGAATGACAGTTAAGATGTTAGGACCAAGAAGTTTGTCTAAGGCCGTTGATGTGCCGTGAAATTACGGGATATTCGATGCTAATTCCTTAAGCTTTTGTGACTCTTCAAGCACTTTTGTTGTTACTTTTTGTGTATTTATCTCGTTTTGTAGGATAAGATGCCCGGAGAGCATAACGGAGCAAAATAGAGCAAAAATAGAACGATCAGCACTTTCTGGCAGCACATGCTAGCAGCACTTGCTGCAGCATGTTGTGCATGCAGCATCTGCGAGTAGCACTTGCTGCAGCATGTTGTGCATGCAGCATCTACGAGTAGCACTTGCTGCAGCATGTTGTGCCTGCGAGTAGCACTTGCTGCAGCATATGCTGCACGCAGGGCATTTTTGTCCACAATTTGTTCCCGTTTTGGAATGTTATAAATACTCTTTTAGGGTTTGTAAAACATTATCTTTGGCCATTTCATACAAGTTTTGGAGACTAGGTTCCTACACCACACTTTGGGGTTGAAGATTTGAAGATTTGGTTGAGCATTTCTTAAACCTTTACTTCATTTCTTCAATTCCTTGCTTTGTATTGTATATCTAAGTGTGTAGAATTTTATTCCATAACTTTAATCTTGTTTATGAAAATATTCATTTGCAAAGTTGGATGAAACCTCTTGTTATGCTTATGTATTGAATTGTTATTTCTAATGAAGTGGGTTTATTGTTTCTCTATTAGCTCTTCAAGCTTTAATGTCATTTAATGGTGCACAACATTATTTGTGCCTAAATACCCATACTTTGCTTGGAAAAGAAAGTAGAGGTTAGGAAAAGAGTTAATAGCAAGAATTTGGGTCATTAAACCCATCTAATAACTTGAGCTCGGAAGAGGATAGTTACTTGAGGTTAAATCGATTGTGCCTAATATCACACTCTAAGTCTTGGAAAAGCTTAGAGTGAAATTCATTGATTTGGTTGGAAGACTTTCAATGAGATTTAGAAATCATTATCTATTAACATAAACCCGTTCTTAGTTGTAAAATCGTGAAATACATTGGATCGTTACTTGAGTGTAATTTCCTTTGTATCCAAACTTGTGGCCATTGATCATTTTACTCGCTTTCTAGGTTAGTTGATATTTTTGCATTAGTTATAATTTTAATCAAAAACCAAATATTATTATCAAGTGTTTGGCTCAGCGTAGAAAGTGATAATTCCTTACTTGTTTAAGTCGCCTTGCATATTGTTCCTTGTGGGATCGACCCCGACTCATAGTTGGGTAAATTATATTGCATACGACCGTGTACACTTTCTCTTTGAGGAGTGGATTTGGACGTTACCAATTTTGGCGCCGCTGCCGGGGAACAATTTGGCGTATTTGGGTTAGTTTGGGATTTAAGCTAACTTGCTTTGGTCCAAACTTGTGAATATTTGTGTAGTTGTTTCTTTGCTTTATTTTTTTTAATATAAAAAAAATGGCATCATATAATGAAAATTGGTCGGATGGTAGTTGTTCATACTTTGATGACCCTTGTCTTTATTCTGGAGGACCGCACTCATGGCAAAATTGTTTGAATTCTCCCGGGGGCGGATTGTGCGCACAATCCCAAACCTATGAGTGGAGTATTTGTGATAGGTGTGGTGGTCAAAATGGTCATTGGGATAATTGTGGTTATTTGTCCTTCCCTTCCCCGAACCCCCACTATGATTATTCTAGTTTTGATTTTGATGATAGTAGGGATATGGAATGGAAGAAGCCTCAAATGCTCAAAATGAGAGGATAATGCACATGTTGGAGACCATCCTTGAAAAAGTGGAAAAACAGGACTTAGCGGTTAAGGACTTGAGGAAACCACTTGATGACTTGAGGCAAGCAATTAATTGCAATGACAAAGTTATTCACACCTTAGAGGATCAAATGAAATTATTGGTTCAGACTCCTAATGCTTAACAACTTGAGGGTGTTGAAAGTAGACAAGAAAGTGGCCAAAACATGAATTTCTCCAAGGGTGGATTTTTACAAGCTTTGAATGACTCTCAACTTGAAGAAGGCCTTGACAAAGTGGAAATTGTGAGCCAATATTGGCTTATGACTCAAGGTCAACAACTTGAAGCCTATGGGGATCATCGTGAAGGCATTTCGAGGATGATGGAAGAATTTTTAAAAATCCATGTTGA
This sequence comes from Lycium barbarum, assembly GCF_019175385.1. Taxonomy (NCBI): domain Eukaryota; kingdom Viridiplantae; phylum Streptophyta; class Magnoliopsida; order Solanales; family Solanaceae; genus Lycium; species Lycium barbarum. Next base: position 13,178,444 of record NC_083338.1, read on the forward strand.
GCAAAGTCAAGAGTTGAATAAACTTGAAATTGCTATCCGTGACTTGAAAACCGAATTGAATGCAAAAGTTGAGGTATGCAATACTCAACATCAAATAGTCATGGATAGTAATTTTAAGTTGGTTTCCAATGAAAAAGTGGTCAAGATTGATTTTCAAGAGCTAATGATGAATTGCCAACCGACCAACCCAAAAATAATGCAAGATGCCGAAGTTGAAGAAATGATACTAGAGTTGAATAAAAAGGTTCACAAAATAATTTTTGAGGACTCTAGTTCATTTGTGGGTGAGGATGTCAAAAATGGAGCAAATTTGAAAATGGAGCGCCTTAGACCACATTCCAACCATTTTTCAACATTATGCTTGGTTAGTGAAATGGAAGTTGAACTAACCAAGCCTATGGAGAATTTTGGAGATGAAGAAGAAAGCGTTTTCATTTTAAAGTTTGCTATGCCAAGAAGAAAAAATGGCATGCCTCACTTACGGGCCAAGAAGTGCAAAATGCGACACCCGAGAGTTGGCCTCTTTGCTTTCCTACCACCGCCTCACGAGCATCACTGGAATCTTGATTCAAAGTTGGGGTGCAAATTCATATCTTCCAAATGGAGAGAAAAGTGGTAAAGGTAACCGTCGTGCCGCGACGTTAACTTAAGCGCTTGGTGGGAGGCAACCTATCGTTTTAAATTTTAAGTCGTTTTTGAAATTTTCTTTTTTAAAATAGCTTAGTAGATTATTTTTGACTAATCCACAAAGTTTTAGAACTTTTGGAGTTGTTTTGAGCAGGTCGGGTTTTCAGAGCAGCCTCAAACCAGTAGTTGCTGCTAAAAAAAAAAGTATTCAGGTGACATCACCTGCGATTCGCAGGTCATGCCTGCGTTTCGCAGGTGCTGACAGTAAAAGAAAAAAAAATCAGGTGACATCACCTGCGAACCGCAGGTCATGCCTGCGAGTCGCAGGTGTTGACAAAAACAAAATTATTTGCCCTCAAACTATTTTATGTTTTGTTTTGATTATGTGCAGTGAGGACACTGCAATGTTTGTAGTTGGGGGTGGCATGTGGTAGCACATTATATTTTGGTTATGCTTGATTTGTGCCCTTGCCAGGCTTTTGTCTTATGTATGGATATTGTGTGCCCTTGCCGGGCTTGTTTTGTGACTGTTGGTGTGGTTATGAATAGACGTTGTTGCAAATGGAACTTGCTCAAATTTTTGAAGATTTTGTTTTGTTGGCATGTTGTGCATTAGTCACTTTTATTATTTTATTTTCTTTCTTAGCTTTTGTAGTTAGTCTTGTAGTTTAGGTGTAGGTGCTACTTTGAGGAAAAATATGGAAAATCTTGGCTTGTTTGGTACTAACAGAGTTAGTCTCTTGCATGTGAAATGTTGAAATGCGAATACCCTCCATTTTTTTTTTGTGAAAGTTAAAAACAAGGTGCATAGGAAAGAATGACCTTTGTGACAACTTTTTGGCTCATTTGGTGACTCTTTACCTACTAGTTAGGTTTACTTTGGATTATGAGATATTGCTCTAGTTGTTCTTGCTTAGGAAGTGAAATTGCTCCATCTTGACTAGTTCATATGCCATGTGTGGTGAGTGTTTGTTGAATAATTCTTATGCTTACTTTTATCATCTAGAACTTGCCCGGTTAGTCTTTCAATGCTAATTTTGATTATGTTGGTTGGAGAGATGACCTTGGGCTATCTTTGTGATTTTTGAAAAAGCCTCTTTAGCCTTTCTAGCCTGCCATTGGATAAATAATATCACTAGTAACCCCATTTGAGCCTATGATATTTTCTTTGATTGCCACATTACAAGCCTTTACTCTTCTTGATGAAACTCTCTCTTTTGAACCTTTCCCTCCTTGAACGTTAAATTGTGGATTTGAGGCCAAAAGCCTAAGTTGGAGGTGTTAGTGTTGCTTGAGAAGTGGTGAAGATTGATGTTGTGGAAAAGTCAAAAGAAATGAAGAAAAATTGAAAAATACAAAAAGGTTGCAAACTTTTTGTGCAAAAACATGTATCTTTGTGAAAAAAAAAAAATTAGAAATCAAGAAAATGGTTGCACAAAAAGAAGTTGGAATATTGGGGAAACAAGTATGCAAAGGAAGGAGTGATGTTTTGAAATGAAGAGGAAAGTGGACGAAAGGTTTTGTGTAGTGTTCAAGGAGGGCGTAGTCACTTGTATCCCAAATACTTACCCTACCCTTCCCTAAGCCTACATTACAAGCTTAAAAAGTCCCTATGTGATCTCCAACCGAATGTTCTTAAGTTAGTGATGATTGAAAATAAGGGCAAGCTTATGGTGTGATATTTGTTAGCACTAGAATTTCTTTGTTGAGTGTGAGTGACTTTGTGTATATGTCCCTTGTGTTGTTGTTGTGAATATAGTGATTTTGGGACTTTCTTTCTTGTGAGGGCATATGGATTACGATAGACTGGTGATGTTGAAAAATTCCAAGTTGAGTCAAATGAGCATATCTAGTAAGCTAGTGGTTTTGAGTCACTTATTAAGGCTTGAGTGTTGTCGCTTGATTATTTTGAAACTCCATTGCATTCTTGAAATTATATTTTGAAATGAGGCAGTTATTTGGTTGAAGTTTCACATGCTTGTAGCCTAATTATTTGTACCAATCAAAGTCATGTTTTTGTGCTTAAAATGGATCCTCATTGAGATTTTGGTTTTGATTTGCTTGAGGACAAGCAAAGACTTTAAGTTGGGGGTGTATAGCCTGGCAAGATTTCAAGAGCAGGCCCCAGAAATCCAACAACAAGTTTTTTTTTTTCAAAATTTTAACTTGACAAACTCTAGAAACACCACCAGATTTGCATCACCTTTCCAAAATTCTAAGCAGCCCTACCCTAAATCACATAACACCTTTAAACCCCTAAAGGCTTTCAAACCTATGAATAATATTGCAACTAGCTCTAATATTGCAATCAATTCTAAACCAGTCTTTAAGAACCCAAAATTACTAACTCCTGCTGAGATGGAAGAGAGAAGAAGTAAGGGCTTATGTTATAACTGTGATGAGAAGTATTCCTTTGGTCATGTTTGTAAGAGGAAGAGGCAACTGTTTTCCATGGAAGTGGAAGGTTATGAAGAACCACTAGAAGCAGATGAAGATGTGAGGATAAATGCAAGTGAGATGTTGGTTGTAATGGCTTAAGGATTGGAGACAAATGCTGAGGGATCCATTTTACATCATGTATCAATACATGCCATGACTGGCACTCATGACTTCAGGACCATGAGAGTCATAGTTTCTGTAAGGGGCAAGGTCAATAGTCTTGATTGACACTAGTAGCACACATAACTTTTTGGATTACAATACTACCAAAAGGCTAGGTTATGGGTCGACTGCCATAGCTCCTTTTAATGTGTCCATAGCTGATGGTAACAAGGTCCCAAGTCAATATGTATGCAAGAAAGTTGAGTGGAAGATGCAAGGAGTTGGTTTTGACTCAGATATGTTGATACTGCCTATTGGAGGTTGCAACATGGTGCTTGGTATTCAATGGTTAATCACCTTGGGAGATATCATGTGGAATTTCAGGAAGCTGAAAATGGAATTTAGTGTCAATAGAAAAAAAGTGTTACTCAGAGGTGCACAACCACCACAACCCAGATGATTCTAGCTGGACAGATGGATAAACTCTTAGCACAACCTGCTGAGCTTTATATGATCTCAGTTGGCATGCTCATGAAAGAAGGGCAGGATAGAGGAATCAGTCTGTGTTCTATAGAAGGTGGGGATGTTGAGGATGAACAGAAATAGGAATTAACTGCAGTCTTGGACAAATACACAGATCTGTTTGAAACCCCCACTAGACTGCCTCCTTCTAGGGGACATGATCATAGAATCATCCTCAAGGAAGGTACTTCACCCATTAATATCAGACCCTATAGATATCCCACTGTACAGAAGAATGACATTGAGAAGATGATTGATGAAATGCTAGGCAGTGGGGTGATCAGGAACAACACTAGCCCCTAATCTTCACCTATTGTTATGGTTAAAAAGAAAGATAGATCATGGATGATGTGTGTTGACTACGGGGAGTTAAACAACTTCACTGTTAAAGATAAGTTTCCAATCCCTATTATTGAGGAACTTCTAGATGAATTGCATGGGGCCAAATTCTTTTCCAAACTAGACTTTAGGTCTGGTTATCATCAAATTAGAATGTTTGAGCCTGATATTCCAAAAACTTCTTTTAGGACACACCATGGCCATTATGAATTTTTAGTTATGCCCTTTGGCCTTACCAATGCCCCATCAACTTTTCAAAGCTTATTGAACCAGATTTTTCACCCCTATCTCAGAAAATTTATCCTTGTTTTCTTTGATGACATACTCATTTACAGTTCTAGTTGGCCTGATCACTTATCACATCTAGAGGAAGCTTTTAATAGATTGAGAAGTAATGTCCTCTTTGTGAAGAAGAGTAGGTGTGATTTTGGAGTACTTAAGATTGACTGCTTGGGACATGTGATCTCTGAAGGAACAGTAGCAATGGACCAATACAAGGTGGATTCTGCATTGCAATGGCCTCAGCCTAAAACCTTGAAGGGGTTAAGAGGGTTCTTGGGGTTGATTGGTTATTATAGGAGGTTCATTCAAGGTTATGGAACCATTGCTAGGCCCTCGCATGATTTATTGAAGAAGAGTAGTTTCCATTGGAATCCTGATGCCATATTAGCTTTTGAGAAGCTGAAACTAGCTTTTACTTCTGCCCCAGTCTTAGCTCTTCCTGATTCTTCTAAATGTTTCACTATTGAAATAGATGCTTCAGGCTATAGTATTGGTGCTGTTCTAGCCCAAGATAACAAACTTATTGCATTTTTCAAGCAAGGGGTTGTCCACTAGAAATATGGCCTTATCTATGTATGAGAGATAACTCCTGGTACTGGTGACTGTAGTTCAAAGGTGGAGACCCTACTTGCTTGGCAAACACTTTATCATCAAGACTGATCACCACAGTCCTAAGTACTTGCTGGAGCAAAGAATCTCCACCCCAAGCCAACAAAAGTGGTTGATCAAGTTCCTTGGTTATGACTATTCCATCATGTATAAAAAGGGTAAAGAGAATGTTGCTGCTAATTTCTGATAATGCTTTATCTAGGCAAGGAGAATTTATCCAGCTTTACAGCATCTCAGGTGTACTATCACCATTGATTGAAGAGGTAAAGATGTCCTGGTCCACTGATCCTCATCTACCGAAATTAATACATGTTATTCAGTCCAATGCTCCTCCAAAGCCTTATTACCAGCTTACTACTGGCATTCTGAGCAGAAAAGGAAGGATTATGGTGGGGGCTGACCCTCAAATAAGAAGGAAGTTATTGTTGCAATTCCATGCTAGCTCTGTGGGTGGTCATTCTGGTATCTCAGCTATTTGTCATAGACTGAAACAAGAGTTCTATTGGAAGAAATTGAAGCAGGATGTTTACAGCTTTGTGAGGGAATGTGACACTTGCCAAAGGTGTAAGAGTGAGAATGTGGCTTATCCTGGCCTGCTTCAACCCTTTCCCACACCTGCGAAAGTATGGCAAGATATATCTATGGACTTCATAGAGGGATTGCCAAAAGCTGCTGGTAAAGAAGTCATTTATGCGATGGTGGATAGACTGAGTAAGGCAGCTCATTTCATGCCCTTAAACATCCATATTCTACTTTGACTGTGGCTCAGGTGTTCATAGATGGTGTTTTTAAGTTGCATGGCATGCCAAAAACCATTGTCTCTGACAGAGATCCTATCTTTGTTAGCAAGTTTTGGCAAAAACTTTTCACTTTGCAAAAGGTTTCCTTACTCACTTCTAGTGCTTACCATCCCCAGACTGATGGTCAAACTGAAGTTGTTAATAGATGTTTGGAGTGTTATTTGAGGTGTATGACATTTGAGAAACCTAAGGATTGGCCTAGGTTGTTGGGGCTTGCTGAATGGTGGTATAACACTTCATACCATTCTGCCATTAACATGACTCTCTATGAAGTTGTTTTTGGTCAGAAACCTCTTCCATTACTCCCCTACTCTCCCTTTGATTCCAAACTAGATGTTGTTAATAGGAGCTTGCAGGCTAGAGAAGCCACTCTCATGAAATTGAAATTTCATCTCAGCCAGGCCCAAAACAGGATGAAGATGCAGGCTGATAAACACAGAACTAAGAGGTCTTTTAATGTTGGTGATTGGGTGTTTGTTAAGCTGCAACCCTATAGACAACTTTCCCTCAAAGATCACTCCTTTCAAAAGCTCTCCTTCAAATTCTATAGTCTCTTTCAGGTCCTTGCTAAGATTGGATCTGTTGCATACACCTTTGCATTACCTACAGGCTATAGGATTCATCCAACATTTCATATTTCTCAATTGAAGAAGAAGCTAGGTTCTAATGCTGCTTCTACCATCCTCCCTGAAGTTCACTCAGATTCTGGTCACATTCTATTAGCACCTGAAGCTATCCTTGACAGAAGAGAGGAAGGGTTGTTACTCAAGTTTTAGTCAAGTGGTTGAATTCTGCTGATGAAGACAGCACATGGGAGGACTTGCAAGATTTTTCCTGCAAATTCCCACAGTTCCATCCTTGAGGTCAAGGATGTTTTGTAGAAGGGAGGTATTGATATGATCTTAATGTGACTCTTTCTTATTCTGTAATTGGGATTAATTAGCATAATTGGTGTTGGAATAATTAGCTAGTTCGAATTAAAAGGTGGTAATTAGCTGGCAGTTGAAATCCAGAAATCAGTTAGGAAAAATAGTTAGTAGCGCGTGAGCTACACGCGTCTGTTCAAAAGTTAGTTACAACAGTTTTTGGCGCCTGATCTGTGGTTATATAGAACCAGTCCAGATTCATTATATTTCCTTATGCTTTTGAAAACGAAATAAGAATTCCCTTAGCTAATCATTGTTAATCACAATTTAGAGCTCAACTTGAGCTTCTGAGTGCATCTGTTCCAGAGAGATCAATTCCTCTCTTTAGGATCATTCATTTCCTTTCTAATTTTGTCCTCAAATTTCTAGTACACATCACTAAAGAGTTTATCTCCACATAGACATGGAGGAAAAACAACAAATCATCCGAATAAAAACGTCAGAAATAAGTAATACAGAGAAGAGAAGATAAAACCCGATAACTCTGGCCTCCACGGCGACTCCAAACTCCCTCTAGGTCCAAAGTTCTGAACTAAGGGTTTCAAGCTATGGGTACCAAAAGGCCTGGGCTTTTTAAAAACCAAATCTAACTCGGACCGGGAAAAAATAGCGACTGCACAAATAAAGATTCAGAGACGTTAATTACTTGCGTTGCTCGTGCGTCGCTTGATGATCGCAACTACAGGTTCAGTTTGTGGAAATTTGATGTCTTCCTTTCTTTGTTCTCTTTTTAAAATCTCTACTCCTTCTAATCATTATACATAATAACCATCCAATAATTAGCTAACCATGAGCCATTTTGTTTCTTGTTGATGCCACGTAGCTCCCCAATTTGATTTCCTTAATATGCTGCTCCAGGGAATTATTTTCTCCACGTAGAACTTTCAATTTTTTTCCAATAATTTTCCGATCTTGTGAAACGTTATTCCTACACATTAGAAAAATATAATATTAAGCACAAGGTAGTGTTGACACCCAATTTTGTCCCACCTTTCCTCCGAAATACCTATTTTTCGCTTTCAATATTTTGGCAACTTTAAAAAATAATTATTTGCATTTTTTACTATAATTATTAGCTTTTATTAATACCGGCATTTCATTATCCTGTTGTAGTCACTACTGTTATTATCTTTTATTACCGTTACTACTACCATTATTATTATTATTATTGTTATTGTTATTATTATTATTATTATTGCTATTATTATTATTATCATTATTATTATTTTATTACCAGTATTATTATAATTCACATTTTTTATCATTTCAACATTTTTACCAGCTTGTGCACACGCATCGCATTTATCTTCGCGTAATTTAATAATAGCGTTTACTTACTGTTGAATTTCAAAATATTATTGCACAACTATTGCGACGTCATATCATGTTATTTTCATCTGAGTACTAACAAATACATACTTTATATTAGGGGATATTTTAGCACATTCGGTGTATGATTAATTGAAATGGGTCTGTTATTTAAATCTAGAAGCCAAGCTATTTCCATCCAGCCCAACATTTTAAAACAACCAGCCCAAATCAGTTAACCCATTATTTTTATCCGCCCAGCCCACATTTTCAGTCAATTCAACCCATTCTTTTAACCCAATACCCAGTCCACTAACCCACACGAACCCGACCCGACCCGCTATTTAAGAAAAGGAACCACTAGGGTTCCATTTCTTCTTCAGCCGCACACCCCCACGCTCCCTTCTCTCTTCCCTCTTCTCTCTCCCAGGCACGCCTCTGTTCTTCCACTTCCCTCTGTCCCCCACGCCTCTGCACCTCCGCTCCTCTCCCCCTTTCTTCAACGCCAAAAGAGCAAAAACCCTACAAATAATGGTGAGTTGAATCGAAAAGGAAGTTTTTGAAGTCGCAAAAATCCCCCTGAAAATTAAAGTTCTGAAGAACAAGTTTTCCAGTGGCAAAAATCCCCCTGAAAATTAAATTTCTGAAGAACAAGTTTTCCAGTGGCAAAAATCCCCTAAGCAATATTAGTGCATCAGCTTTATTTCTGAATATCGAGTCAAAATCCAGTCATTTTTGTTTTCATTTGCGTTGGTTGTGCTTTAAAGACCAGATCATCTTTTGTTCCTCTTTTGTCCTTTGGTATTGCTTTGAATCCGAGCATCGCAAGCTTGGATTCGATAGTGTTCGAGTAGATTGGGAACCCCGTACCCACTTCGCTGCACCCGAAGAAGAATCTGTTTAAGTGATTTTCCTTCTTCCTTTCATTTTACAATCCTGTTCTTTTATGTGGTTTGCTTTGAAATTATTGTTTCTGTTTATTTGCGTTCATATTATAGGTAGTTTCTGATCACGGTTGTTTCTTAGTTGCTGGTATTAGTTAGCTCTTGTTTGCTGTTCTTCTATGTGGTTTGCTTTGAAAATAATGTCGCTCATGTTTTTAGCTTCTTTTTGTTGTTTTCTATACTTGGGTTAAAGTAAAGAAGGAACTAATTAATCTGTTACCTTTTCTCAGAACAATAATAGCTTTTGTCACAGTTGGGTGCTAATATTTATCTCTTTTCCCCTTTTCTTTTACATGTGCACATCGGAGCAAACAGAGTCTTAATTCGGGACTTTATCAAAACAAAGTCTCAAGATGAGACTCGGCACACCCATCCATAGAGTCATCTCGTTCCGCAATTCTTAGATCACATCGGGTAGGCGAAACTCGTTAAAGGCCGCCTGTAACATTTTTCTTTTTTTTTCTTCCTTATCATTCATTTTCTTTCATCCATTTTTTATGATTGCTAATTTGTCTGCGTTTTGGATTGTGTGTGGCTTAAAATTAGGTGGAGGACCTATGATTCATGTAGGATTAGAAAGGGGTAGATTCTATCATTTAGGATTACCGCTCTGAACATTAAGTACTTATTTTCACCATATAGAGTGTATCATTCATATAATAATATTTTAAACTTATGTTAGCTATAAGTTTTTTTTTTTTTCTCAAAAGCTATTTTCTTAAATTTTAAACCTCAATTAATTAACCTAAGATTGGCCGGATAACCGTAGTTAACGGATTCTAAAGGATGCCTAACTCCTCCCCTTTAGGATAATATAGAACCCTTACCTAGAATCACACTGATTAAGCAGACTATTAACGGAGGTTTAGTTAGCTTTACCTTAGTTAATAATTAGGTGCCCTAATTCACCTTAAAATCAATTAGGTGGCGACTCCTAAAAAATAAAACAAATAGGAATCACCAATATGTTGTACTCCGCTTCAACCCGGTTAAAATGGGGTATGACAGGTAGTATAATTCTACTCAAAAGATGATTGAAAGTATTAAAATGTGAGGCAAACAATGCCTAAATATATGCATTTTTGGCCGAACATCACCTTTCTTTAAACCAAGTAGATACAATTCTTCTTTAAAATGAAAATCAAGAGAACATGATTACAGTATAGCCATTGAAAATACCTCATACTTTTATCATCAACACTTTATGAGAAACAATTTAAAAAGTACAATGCATCGCACAAATGATACTTGAATCGTTGAAAAATCATAAAAACTTTAGCAAAATTCAAAAGTTAGCAAATTTAGCAATTTCAATATTTATTTCACTATTTCAAACCGTGGAGAAAATTGACTAAAAATACCAGTAACATGCATCATGATAGATAACCAAAACCAATAAACATCCCAAGCATCACGTATATGAGATCTATGCGTGACCAATCAACCCAAGTTTACTGAAGCCCAAAGTGACAATCAACATGGGCCCTAATCCATGTTTGACCAATGCAATACCACCCCAAAGGCAAGGCCCAAACAAGATTACTACTCCTTGTTAAAGAGGAACAAAATATATATTTTTTTTGGAAAAATTACAGTCAAATACCATTCTGCCAATTAATTTACAAAATATGTACGCAATGTAGAGGTAGTGTATACCTTATATTAAATATACATATACTATAGTACCTATACACAACATATGCAACCGAAGTTTATACTTTATATTAAATATACATATACGATACACAACATATACAGCCGAAGTGTATAGGTAGTGGATACTTCGGTCATATTTATAAACTAGTTGGCCGAAGAGCACATTTACGTAAGTTCTTTTTTTTTTCTTCAATTAGTAATACCTAGTAAATAAATTTCTTCCATCAATTAGTTTAGCAATGTTAGCTATAACGTATTTGCTTTACATAGCCGCTGCGTGCAAAATGATGATAATATTTAAGATAATAAAATTAACTTACCATGTTAAAATGTGCACGAAGCACTAATTTTGAGGTCGAAGCACTTCTCCACTGTGTACCAAGAGGTCACTCCTAAAACATTATGAGTATAGTGGTAAAAGTTGCAAGAATGTGTGTGAAATCTTGCTTAAAATCATCTAACTTGCTATTTGTACTATAGCAGAAATTATCTACTCCCTCCGGTCGGAGTACCGGTTTATGTGGTACTTTCAATTTTTTCAAGAGTCAATTAACTAGTCTTTGAGGCTAAATTGGATTAAAACAAATTAATTTTAAAATTAAAATTAATTTATCCAAAGCCTATATGCAAAACATGATAAGTTGCAATTCTTCTCGTGTCAATATAATGAAAAATATATTTTAAAATATTAACCATAATTTACTTAGTTTAAATCTCAAACGAAAAATGTTCACATAAATTGAGATAGAGAAAATAATAGTTTAAACAAATCTCAACTGTCACCGCTGTCCTCCAAACCTTCGTTTCCCTAAACCATTTTCTTTCAGCCATGTGAACTGGCAACAACATCATCTCCTCCACCATCGACAAGACAACAATCAGAAAAGCGACAAATCCACATAGGGGAATGTGAGTTGACAAGCAATGGTGGAGCTAATGTACCTATCGGCTATCGGAGAAGGAGTTCAATTGAATTTCCTACATTGAGAAATCGCACAACACAAATAGAATAATCTTTTTGTGTATATCTATACATTATTGAGTTCTAGAAGTATTTTTTAAAAAAACAAAAAAAAAAAAACCTTTCTAGAATTTCTAATTCTATTACTGACCGCGGGTGCCATTATCTTCAGGGGCGAATGTGCCACTATAGGTGTGAGTTTGGTTAAACTCATAACTTTACATGCGAATCATAAAGTTATGTGTTCAAAGTCAGTAAAATTACAACAAATAGTATATATAAACTCATAATTCTAAAAATATATTAAATCCAATACTAAAAATTTTAAAAACTTAAACTCATAAAATTTAAATTTATAATTCCCTTCTAATTACCTCCAACGTGAGTTTTGGTGACTTAAAGATCTAAGTCACATGCATTTGCCTCTTTTTCTTCTGCATTTTATCTGTTGGGGTCAACATCTGCAAAAAGTCACATGAGCTGTTAGCCGTACCGAAAAGTGCACCCTTTCAGTGTTATTAACGATATGACTTTTTTTTTTTTTTTTAATTTTTTTATTACTGTATTATTTTGCATTTCACATTTGCCATCCAAATCTTAAATTCCTTTGGGCATGATTTGAAATCATAATAATTTAAAGTTGAAATTTTATTTGGACATATAGTTTAAATTTCTTAAGTTGTAATTTTTCTCATAAATATAAAAATCACAAGTTGTGAAAACCATCAAAACTTTCCCAATTCTTATACAATTTTACCAAATGAGCAAATCATAATTCATAACAAAGTTAATATTGCTAATACAAGACCTTTTAAAAAAAATACATCATCTATTAATCGAACTTTAATTCAATTAAAAAAAATGAACATGAGTTGTAGTATAACTACTCGTTAATATAATGTCCCACATGGTATTGAACATGAGTTGTAGTATAATTTTCTTTTAAAATTGAACATGATTAGTAAATATATTTAAGTCATCCGCTGTCACCTAAACTTGTCCATAGATTTCATTTAGACACCTCAACTCAGGCTTGTACCTATTGAACACTTCTACCACTCTGGATTTGAACCACTTAGACAAATTTTTGACAATCAGTGAAAAATATAAAGTCTGTGGTCCACTCGCGGTGGCAAAACAACGAATTAAATGAGGGCAAGTGGTAATTGGACTCAAAATAATCATTAAAAATTGAATTGTTAATTAAAAAGATTAAAAAAACCCCTGTTTTCTACACCCCACACACCCCTACCCAGCCCTCCCGCATTCTTCTCCTCTTTTGAATAGGGCTGGGCATAAAACACCGAAAACCGAATTACCGAACCGAACCGGGGATTTCGGTAATTCGGTATTCGGTATTTCGGTTTTCGGTTCGGTTTTCGGTAATAAACTTAAAAAAATTCGGTATTCGATTTCGGTATTCGGTATGCAATAAAAATACCGTTCGGTAATTCGGTATTACCGAACGGTATTTTTATTGCAGCTATATTGAAAATTACAGCACCTCTTCCAGCTATCCTTCAAACACAAGAAGAACGCAAGGCGAACCAGCCAAACTCCAGCTAGAAGAAGAATATTCAAAGCCTCAGCTTGTGCCGTCAGCTAGGTAGTCAAGCTCATACTACTTCCGGGACGACTGATTTCCGGCGAAGTAGAAGCATTATTTAATGATTCAAGTTATGGTACATTGTCTCAACTTTCTTAGTCCAGCCCAATCCTAATCCCATTGCAATAGCAATTAGCAATTACCCATTGCCATCAGTTACCGAATTACCGAACGGTATTTTTATTGCAGCTATATTGAAAATTACAGCACCTCTTCCAGCTATCCTTCAAACACAAGAAGAACGCAAGGCGAACCAGCCAAACTCCAGCTAGAAGAAGAATATTCAAAGCCTCAGCTTGTGCCGTCAGCTAGGTAGTCAAGCTCATACTACTTCCGGGACGACTGATTTCCGGCGAAGTAGAAGCATTATTTAATGATTCAAGTTATGGTACATTGTCTCAACTTTCTTAGTCCAGCCCAATCCTAATCCCATTGCAATAGCAATGAGCAATTACCCATTGCCATCAGTTCAATCCATTATGACAAATATTTCATTCCCTACTCTCAGCGTCAATAACAATTAGCAATCCTTCTCTAGATCAATATCAGTTGCATATTGGATAAATTTGCCGCATGTAGTCTGTAATCTAAATCACGTCTTAGCTGCTGCAAAATGATACTCATAATAATGTCATTACTTTTTGAGTTTCATTGCAAATCAGTAGTTTACTTCTTGAATACACCAAATCAGTAGTTTACTTCTTGAATACACCATATATGAAGGCTTCAACCTAATGAATTTCTTGTTTGACACCTTAAGCAGTGAAGTTCTTGTGATGCAATATAGTGGACTTCGACTTCAATATGGTATTATCGAATACCGTACCGAACCGAAGTTTGATTTACCGATTACTGAATTACTGAACCGAAGTTTAAAAGTTCGGTATTTGGTATCTATTTTCAATTACCGATTACCGAATTACCGATCCCGAACTTCAAAAATACCGAACCGAATACCGAACGCCCACCCCTACTTTTGAACACTGCCCGTGGTCCCATTCCTAACAAGTTTTTATGTTCTTTTCTTCCTATTGGTGTTGCTATTCTTTTTGAACCATACAAGTAATGAAATAAGGTAAATAATTAATGTGGGGTGGTCATTGTTGGCCGGTGGCCGGAAGTGGGTGCTTGGCCCCGGCCAAATATGATTTTTTTTGTTGCTTCCGTTGGAATATTGAGGTTCAGCCCTTCTTCTTCGTATTGATATCCAACTATGAAATTTAGGAATAATAATTTAACGTTGGTTGGGTTAACAGAGGTGTTTTTTTCCGATGATAATAGCAGTGGTGCCGCTGATCATGGTGGCGGGATCACGGCGGAGGTCACGTGCCTAACTTGTATGTATTACACACATTTTGCCATGTCAGCAAAAAGTGTTTAAGTTGTTCAAATCTAGAGCGGTAGGTGTGCAATAGGTACAAGTCTGAGTTGAAGTGTCTAAGTGGAATCTGTAAACAAGTTTACTTAAGCCTAAATATATCTACCAACTTATGAATCCTTTTTTACAAAATATAAATTTACGGGTCAAGTTTTACATTTAAAAAAATTAAAATCATGATATCAAATCATACCTTTTTGGAGAATTAGGGATATGAATATGAAGTTGAAGTTGAAGTTGAAATTTTGTGAAAATTACATAAACAAACTCTGATTTGAAATCAAAATATTAAATCATGATTTCATATCGCAAGGCCAAAGGCCTACTTATTATGCATTTGGACATGAACCAGAACTCATGATTTGAAATTATGGATGTGGCTGGAGGTTGATTTGTATTTGAAATTTTATTTTGACATGCAATCTGAATTTCAAAAATTATATTTTTCCATGAAAAACCTAAAAATTTGTGAAAACTATCAAACTTTTCCAACAACTATACAATCTTACCAAATGAGAATTGGTAGTTCATACACGAGGTATAGAACATGCATGAAGTAGTCAGATGCTTCTTCTATTCTTTTCCCTTGCACAAGTGGGCCATCCTGGACTTGAACCGAAGACCTTGCATGTAAAGGGTATTCTAAGGCACCACATTAAAAATCATATACCTTCATGTTCCTTTTATAAAAAATGAATGCGATTACATATTATTATAAACTTTTAAATACGTATAGCTTTATAAAGATTTACTGGTCCAATAAATCAACAATAGTAGTAACTAGCTATTTGCGGGTTATTGACCGATGTATATATAATAAGAAAAGTATTTACAAAATATAACGAAACTTTTCAGTGTACAAAACATAGCAATATATTTCTTACCGATTTTTTTTTAATCATTTTACAAAAATATTTTTAAATATTTTCATTTTAAAAAAAAAACTAATTATATTTTACGCTCAAAGCTTAAAAATTCACTCAAAGTTTTTTGTATGAAATGCATATATCTCGTTCAAAGCTTAAAAAGTTCGCGCAAAATTTTATGTATGAAATGTGTATATCTGGGTCAAGGCTTAAAAATTTCGCTCATAGTTTGTGTATAAAAACGGTATGAAATATGTATATTTCACTCAAGGCTTAGAATTTCGCTCACATTTTTTCGTTTATAATGTTCAAGTTAGGTTTCTGGAAAATTAATATAAGTCAACAACATAGTGTACAACTTTCATACAATATTTAAGGCTTAAAAAAGTCGTTCAAAATTTTGTATGTGAAAAACGTATGAAATGTGTATAATCTCGCTTAAGGCTTAAAAAGTTCACTCAAATTTTTGTATACGAAAATTGTATTAAAAGTTTTGCTCACATATTCACATTTCATACATTTTTCGTACACAAAAAAATGAGTGAATTTTTAAACCTTGAGCGGAAAAAAAAAATTAAAATTTTAAAAATAATTTCAAAAAATAAGAAAAATTAAAAAATATGAAAAAAGTTAGGCACTTGACCTCCGCCGTGATCCCGCCACCATGACCAGCGGCACCACTGCTATTATCATCGGAAAAAAATGGGTAGACATATTTTTTTAAAGTCACGGAGATATTTTTTCTAGAAGTGTCCCTGTGGCGTACATTAGGGCGATCAAGGACATGTATGATGGGGTCAAGAGTAAGGACTATAGGAGGAGACTCAGAGCACTTCCCAGTTATGATGGGGTTGCACCAAGGATCAGCTCTTAGCCCATTTTTATTTTCCTTGGTGTTGGATGGATTGACGCGGTAAATTCAAGGTGTGGTGCCATGGTGTATGTTATTCGCGGATGACATAATCCTGATTGACGAGACTCACAGTGGAGTTAACGCTAAGCTGGAGGTTTGGAGACAAACCCTAGAGTCTAAAGGGTTCAAGTTGAGTAGGACCAAGACGGAGTACTTGGAGTGCAAGTTCAGTGATGTAGTGCATGAGGCTGACGTGGAAGTGAAGCTTGGCACCCAAGTCATACAGAAGATAGATAGTTTCAAGTATTTTGGGTCTATTATACAAGGAAATGGGGAGATTGATGATGACATCACACATCGTACTGGTGCAGGGTGGATGAAATGGAGGCTTGCCTCCGGAGTGTTATGTGACAAGAAGGTGCCACCAAAACTTAAAGGCAAGTTCTACAAAGTGGTGGTTAGACTGACTATGTTGTATGGGGCGGAGTGTTGACCAGTCAAGAAGTCTCACATTCAGAAGATGAAAGTGGCGGAAATGAGAATTAGGAATGAAGTTATCCGAGACAAAGTAGGGGTAGCCTCGATGGAGGACAAGATGCGGGAAGCGAGGCTGAGATGGCTTGGGCATGTGATGCGGAGAGACGCAAATTCCCCAGTGCGGAGGTGCGAGAGGCTGGCTATGGACGGTTTTAGAAGGGGTAGAGGTAGGTTGAAGAAGTATTGGGGAGAGGTGATTAGACAGGACATGGCGTATCTCCAACTTACCGAGGACATGACCTTAGATAGGAGGGTATGGAGGACTCAGATCAGGGTAGAAGGCTAGTAGGTAGTCGCGTTTATCCTTTCTTGCGAGTAGCTGCATTGATCTTTAATTTCTGCGAGTATCAATTTGCACAGAATGGTTTATCATGGCTTATTCACTTTTGTTGTTTTCATTCTCATAATTGCTTTGATTTTTTTATCCGTATCTAACCTTTCCCATGCCTTTTCTTGAGTCAAGGATCTTCCGGAAACAGCCTCCTTACCTAAGGTACGGGTAAGGTCTGCGTACACTCTACCCTCCCCAGACCCCACATTGTGGGATTCATTGGGTATGTTATTGTTGTTGTTGGAGATATTTTTTTAAACAAACTAGAACCCAGAAAAAAATGTTCTATGTGTCTTTAGAAAAATATGTCTACTAAAAATAAATAGGTAGACTTTTTTTAAAGTCACGTGACATTCTTTTTAATTAAAAAATAACCTAAATGATTTAAAAAAAAATCCCATCAGCGAAAAGGGTATATTTGCACCATTTTGTAACTGCGGGGTATGTTAGCACCATTTTGTAATGACATGGATATATATACACCACTTTTGTAACGAGGGGTATATGTCACGCCCCGAACCTGGGCCTGGACGTAACACGGCACCCGGTGCCTGACTGCATGTGACCGAGCGAACCAACTGGCTGGATGAATCAACACGTGATACCAAAACATAACTGATTTATAAAATAAAACTAACACATGCTGATTAACTAAACGTCTGACTGAAATGTCATAATGCGGAAATACTTAGACAATCTGAACATATCTGACAGTAGCCAACATGGCTAAACCAAAACAACTGAACGACTGAGTATAACTATCTACAAGGCTAACATAACACATATCTGACTGTCTGAACTGTGTCTATGAAGCCTCTAATGAATACAAAAACGTAATTGTCTAGAAAGCTCTGAGAACTGCATGACTGATAGCACCCCGAAGGAAACTTGGGCTCACCACAGTAGCTGATACGAACACTCCTAAGTAGCTGGATTGTCAACCTGTATGTCGTTACCTGTATCGCGAGATGCAGGCCCCTAAGCAATAAAAAAGGACATCAGTATATTTGAATTGTACTGGTATGTAAAGCAATTGAAGCAATAAAACATTGGAACTGAAACTGAAACTGAACTAAATAGGAAAGCAAGAAGCTGAAGTACTCCCTGTTCTGGATGAAGGATCACCTGTAAAACTGTAAATATAACTGTGGCCTAGGGCCCAAATAATGTGCACAAAAACTGTGGCCTCAGGCCCAAGCAATACGTATGCATAAACTGTGGCTTAGGGCCCAAAAATACAGATACAGGTGTTCAACATTAACAATTTACAAGACTAAGACTGACTATAGCTGATAACATGATAACTGTTTTTTATTATGGGACTCATGCAAATAACATACACTGACTAAGACTCATGTGATAACAATGCATAAGTCTATAAAGATTACGTGCTGAGTTCATGATGTTCAAAGTGACAACCATGAACGAATTCTGTAACTGCAACCCTAGAAGATAACAGTTCTATATCATATCATGAAACTAGGGCTAAACTATATTCTGAGTCAAATTGCTGACAAGTATGAAGAATGAGGCGTAGGGAGAATCATGAATATTCCCTAACATAGATAGTTAGCCTCACATACCTTAATTCCAGCCTTGGAGCGTAATACAATGTTCGTCAACCCTTTCAACTTTGATCTATATCAATACAAGTCAAAGGGATTTTATATTAGCAATAATATTCATACTTTGGTTATCTAAGCATTTTATCAAACACTTAGTGGGCATAAAGCTCCACAATCTCCATTAATGGTGTTTCTTCACCCAATTCCCATTCTATTACTTCTAGGTGATTCTTGTTGACACCCAATTTCGTCCCTCCTTTATGCCAATTCATTTTCTTGAGCTTCTAAGTTATTAATAAATCAAATATCTTATTTTTCGCCCTTACTTTATTATAATTTCTACTACTATATTAATATTGTTAAGTATTAATACGTCGTACATCGCTACTTACTTATTATGTATTGATCATAAGATATAACTTAGGTAATATTTTTACTCTATTATTACTTTGCTTATATTTTATATACTAATGATAAGATTATCATATTAACGCTAATTATAAAATTTATTATTGTTGTTATTATTATTGTTATTATTATTATTACTACATAATATATTTGATCTAATTTAGAAGCCCAAAATATTAATTCAGCCCATAATAACCGGCCCATCTAAGCCTCCCTTAAGAAAAGAAATCAGCCCACTATCCGAAATAATTCAGCCAGCACAACTCCCGACCAGCCTATCACCCGACCCGACCGGCCCAACTTCCACATCTTCATCAGCTAAACCTAAAAGAAACAGACGCCGCAACCCCCTTTCTTTCCCATTTTCTCTCGTCTCCCTTTTCCTTTCATCTCTCTCTCTCTCTCTCCTCGACGATTTTGGTAAAATCACAGAATATTTTCGCGATTACAGGCCATGCATGGCCATCTTGGGAAAAGAATTTAATGACTGGTCCTTCCTCCTTCAGATTTTCAACGATTAAAGGTTGGGTGTTTTGTTTTCTTTCGCAGTCCCCTGCTCGCGGTATGATTGAACTTTAATGGTTTTTTGTCCATTTATGAAAGGAAAATCTTTCTCTATCAACTCTTTTGATTTTCTCGAGTACAAGTTTTAAATAAATTTTGTCCATTTCTTTTTGTTCTTATCGAGTAAGTTGAAATACAGAAGAAATCTCAAACGTTCAGATTTTGGAACTGGTTTTGACCTAGATAATTCAAAACCCCACCCAATTTTTGAACCTCGAAACCCTAGCCTTGGTATCCTATAAATGCTATCCTATATCTTCAGCAAAAGGGGACGTTTTTGGGAACCACCGGATACTTTACCACACTCAACATTTCTATCTTTCCACTACTACTTTAAATCTGGGATTTGTTCAAATTCCATTATGTTTTCGGAGGTTCTTTTTTTTTAGCAGCTCCAATTCTCTAAAAAATATAAAACAGTCTTATTTTGTTTCTTGACATCGATTCTAAAATACCAAACATTTTTTACTCTCTTTTACTCTATTATTTTTTTGAATCCGAGTATATGCAAGCTCGAGGATATTAACATTCGAGTGTGGATCCACGACCCCGCACCCTGGTTCGCTGCACTCGAAGAAGGTAAACAAATCTTCTTTAGTTAGTTTAATTTCAGTCTTTAGTAGTTTAATAAATGTTTGTGCGTTCAACATGTTCGTTGTTTTAGTGAGTTTAATTTCTGTTTGACAGCTAAATAGCATTATGTATGTTTCCTATTTTAATCAGTTTAATTTCGGTTTAATGGTTAATAATATTTATAGGTTCATGTCTTAATTCAGTCTAGTTAATTTCAGTTTTCAGTTCCCCTGGGCTGGTTGTCTTGTTGTTTGATTATACCAGATCTTCACGCATGTTTAATTAATATATATGATTAGCCTACATTTCAGCAATTTGATAGTCATGTTTAGATTTAATTAACCATATTTATTTAGTGTGAATGTTTGGTCTGCCAATCAGTAACTGCCTATATGTTTATGAACCTCGCTTAAGTTTTGAACTTCTAGATATATGCATGCGAGTGGTAGATGAGTCCATTCCCATTGTTGAAT
Organism: Lycium barbarum; assembly: GCF_019175385.1. NCBI lineage: Eukaryota > Viridiplantae > Streptophyta > Magnoliopsida > Solanales > Solanaceae > Lycium > Lycium barbarum. The sequence goes on from NC_083338.1 coordinate 13,199,113, forward strand.
ATCACTCTATGTATAGCTTAAATACCTCTATATTTTCATGCCTATTAGCTTTCTTGAAGTTTTCTAGCCATTTCTGCTCTATGAGTATAATATCCATTGATTTTGAATGAGAACTTGAATGGGTATGTTTGTTGAGCATGATCCTTGGCCAAGCATATAGTTGTTTCATAGGTGTTAAGGAGTCTGCACACTAGTCTAACTGCGGTTATACAATAGAATTGTAATGAACAAGCAAGTTGTTTCAATTAGGGTCATTGCAAAATTTGAAGAGTTAGAATGATATCGTCCTTCTAGGACAATTTAGATAAGGCATATTATTCTTACTTTGCGAGAAAAAGTGTGTTGCTACATTAAGTTTTATTAATCATGGTTAATAATTTTTCCCTTTGTTTCAATAATGTATAAGGTAGATGTTTCTCAGTGGGTTTAGTCCAATAACAATAGGTGATTAAGCAAGAAACTTAGCAGTTAACAAAAGGTGGTCTGTTGGAACTGATGGGAAAATTTGTCTGTTTCACTATTTGGTCACTAAAGAATCAGAATATTGTTTTAGCCTTACTGTGGATTTCACTTCAGCTGTTGTTACTCTAGCAAGTAGCATCAATGGAAATAATGCATTTTCATTCTTAAAAAAGGCTGCTGAAAACATGCCCAATCAAATCTCAATTACTTTAAATAAAAGCCCACAGCGGATTCTCCTCTTACCTCACAATAGAATCTCGATTGTCTCCTCTGTTTTCGTTTTTTTTTAACTTCGACTATGCTTGCTATTTGACTAATGGATTATGTTCTTGTGCTATCTGAATCATCGTCGATTGGTTCTTTTGCAGTATGAATCATCCTTGTACTTGGTATTTGATGTGGCGTGGTTTTACGCCATAATCGATGCTTTTTGACTCTAAGTTTTACTTGTTTTTAAGCAAGCCTATGTGATTTTACGTGACTTTTAGTGTTTTTCAGGTAAAGGAACAGATTCGGCACAATCACAGTTGAAGTGCAGAACCAGGTCGTAAAGTGATGTTTACGGTCCGTATTCTACAATACGGGCCGTATTCCATGGTCGTGTTAAAGGATAACAGAACCAGAAAGTCAAGCTGAGAAGATGGTGGTTTACGAGCTAGGTTTACAGACCGTATTTCAGTTTACGGTCCGTATTCCATCACGTATTTAACCAGTTGAGCATCTGACAGGAAGTCGAAGTATTAGATGTTGAATTACGACCATGCAGTTTACGGACCGTAAACTACTTTACGGTCCGTATTTCAAAAGGGGAAGTTGCACACAACTGAGCAGCAAAGGGCGTAAACCAAATTTTCGGTCCGTAAAGTGTTTTACGGACCGTATTTCGCCATGACGGGACTAAAGTGCAAATCTGAAACTTCTGTAATTCAAAAACCTATAAATAGCCTTTGTAGGGTTTTTAATAGAGATCATTCATTATTTTTGTTGTCTCTTGACTTAGAATATTAATTCTCTCTAGTTTTTGAAGATTCAAACATCAATTCAAGTATTACGAATTCCTTTTTTATTCCAAAGTAAGCAATTATGAATTCTTCAATTTCTTATTTCTTGTTCTTTGTCATGAGTAACTCAATTCCCTTACTAGGGTTGTGAACCCAATGATGGGTGTTTTGTGATTGAGTTTGTGATTGATATACAAATAATGGATTATTAGGGTTTAGTTATTCTTCATTCTTCATTCATAATTAATGATTGCAAACATTGATTAACGCCATAAACCCTAAATTTATTTGGAAAAATAATTAGGGTTGGTAAGAATAATTAACAAGAACTCAAAACTTTAAATTTTGTTTAACAAATTCACTTAGGAATAAGAGGAATTTACTTGACATTATTAATCGTTCTTCATAATCACTTTCTTATATTTGGGAAAATCATAGAAAGATATAATCTTTATTTATTGGGAAATAGTAGAGATTCACATAAAGATTAAGTGCATTCATATAATGATCCATTACATGTATATCAAGATCAATACCCAATCATACACTCTATCTAACGGGGACACAACCTTAGTTTCTTTTACCATAAATATTCACTAAAGCAATAATTTAGCAACTAGTCATAGAAAAACCAACTTTTACACAAATTATCGGATTAAGACATTAGACCTAGAACTTAGCATCTACGACTTTAGTACCCTTTTCACACCATATTCCCTGTGGGATTCGACCCCAACCTTTTTGGGTTACTATATTTGACAACGTCCGTGTTATACCATTTATAGGTATAATTTGAGCGTATCAGTATTTTCTTCCTTTTCTTCGGCTTGTTGCATCGCAAATGGTTGATACTAAATATGTCTCCAGCATTTCCTATTTTGTTATGTACCGAGTGTCTTACATTATTGTTGAGCAAGGAAATTCTTAATGAACAAACTAGCTAGACATTCTAGCCATGGTGAACTTGGTGGACGTTAACTTGGAATTAATTGTTTGGCGACATCTATTTTACCTTCCATAGTTTTGAATTAAATTTCCCTTTTCTAATTCCTCTTATTTTCTTTTCTTTGTTTGCATGAACACCGGAGCCGAAGAGTCTCACTTTGATACTCAACGACGCCGCTATCACATGGAGCCCGTACATGCTTGTTCGTTCCCAGCCTTACGTCATTCAAAAGTGAACCAAAATCTGATCTTTCTAGAGTCAATGTCGGTTGCAGATTATTTGGCTTCTGCTTGTTTTTCTACCTGTGTTATGCTTGCTTGACGATATCTTTTTGCTGAATTATGTGATCATTATTTGTCTTCTGGTTTGTTTGCTACTTTAGCTAAATAACAAGGTAGTTTTGATCTCATTCATGTTGTTAGTTGATCTAAACATGTTAGCAATGCTAAAATATACTCACATCACGTCTAATTAAATATATTAGCAATGCCTAAGTTATTATGATTTATAACCAACTTCATTTAAAGTTCCACTTTAATTAATAGTGAACAAATTACTATAGGTTTGGAGTTTGCCCAAATGTTTTTCACTAAAACGTTTATCTTACTAAGTGGCCTTCTTTTTCCTGACAAATCTAATCCCTCTGAAGATTCACCTTAAAGTTTTTACTTCAAAGTCCCTTCACAACAGAACTCGGCATTTTATAAAATCAAAAGGCCATAGTCAACGTCATCTTCAAATAGAACGATATATTTTTGTAAGTCACGATAGGGCCCTTCTTAAACGAAGTTGATACATATTTTTCCTTTCTTGAATATATTTAGTTAGTTATGTCCCTCTCAACACCTAGACCATAAGCATTTTCTTTTCACATTTACACTTAGCCTAATTAACATAAGTCCCGTCGGTTAACCATTGTTAGTGGATCTTAAAGAATGCCTAATACCTTCCCTTTAGATTAGTTGAACCCTTACCTAGAATCTTAAGTTAGTAGACCTTAAAACGGAGTTAACTTTAAAAATAACTTTAATGAACTTTAGGTGTCCTAATTCACCATAAATAATTAGGTGGCGACTCCCTTAACTTAAATTAACCCCGGAATTACCGGAATGTTGTAAACTATTTTGACCCCGGTTAAAATAGGGTATAACAATTCTACAATCTCAATTAGATGTAATTAACATCATTCTCCATCACCCATATCATTATAACAATCTCAAGTCAACAATTCCAAACCCTACTATAGTTCGTGTAATTCTCTTTACTAAACCCATTTACTATTCTCCTAAGAACACATCAATTCACTATTATGAATGATTAGAGTGTAGAAACATTACCTTTTTGACATTCAATCCTCTTGATTCTAGGGTTTCCACGCCGAACAATAATGTTCCACTCACAACTCTATTGATTAGAAGGGTTTACTCAAGTTAGAAAGAGATTAGGGACTTGAATTCAACCTAGAATCATGATAAAACTTACCTTGAAGGGTTCTTGAGGCTTGGGACTTGTTCTCCCTGACTTTAGGGTAATTTTTCGTGACTAGGGGTGTTACGAAAGTAAACCCCAAGGTAAAATATAACTTAAAACGCGAAATCCCGACTTTTAACCCGAAACCCGACCTGTTATGCGATGGGTCCACGACGCACGTGTATCGCACGACATTCTACAGGTCGATACTCAGAGAGGGTGTTTTTGTGCGATCGGCCCGTGACGCGGGGCTATCACACGCGCCCTGAAAAGTGACGTGTGTCGGTTCTGTGCAGTGTTTGGTAAAATGGACATAACTTCTTGTACAGAGCTCTGTTTGGGCTTCACAATATACCGTTGGAAATCTATTTCAAAGGGCTACAACTTTCATGTTTTAAGTTTCCTCAAATTCCCAACGTCTTTTCACAAAATTTGACTGGAATACAGACGTATCGAAAACTTAGCCGATTCTATAGAATTTTAAGTGCCTTACTATTAGCCATATTGAGACGATCATATCTCATTGCTCCGATCTCTGATTGACCTAGTCCTTATATCGTTAGAAAGTTATTTCTACATACTACAACTTTCATTAAGGGTGCTTTCCCAAATTCCCAACTAATCAAGGAGTTATGGCTGCCCGAAGTAGGCTTATCAACCATTTTCGCAAAACGTTCAACCCTTCAGTTTTCCACTAGAACTCTAACGATACGGGGTGTTACATTATCTCCCCCTTGGGATCAATCGTCCTCAAATGATGGATTCTGATAAAGAGTGACTGCCGAGACATGTGCACACTAACTGACATGAGCATATGAAAACTGAACTGAAAATGGTCTGAACTGAATTATCTGTTGAACTGAACAACTAATAAGTTGACTGTCTAACAGGCTGAATACTGATAATGTAGAAACTGTAGAAGGAAAGATCTGAGAGGGGAAGGTACAATGACTTCATCAGTTTCTGTTGATTTTTCAAAAAGATAGGGATACCTGGACTTCATGTCTTCTTCGGTTTCCCATGTAGCCTCTTCAACTTTCTGACTTCGCCACAAAACCTTTACTGAGGCTACCTCCTTAGTCCTCAACTTGCGAACATGGTGATCAAGGATTTTCACTGGGACTCCTTCATAAGTCAAATTACCATTGACTGTTATGCTATCAGTCGGGACAATCAATGACGGGTCTCCCACACACTTTCTCAACATTGACACATGAAACACTAGATGCACAATAATAAAGTCTTATGGCAACTCAAGCTCATAAGCCAATTAACCAACCTTTCGTTGGATTCTGTATGGTCCAATATGGCGGGACTATGCTTCCCCTTTTTACCAAATCTCATGCACCCTTCATAGGTGAGAGCTTAAGAAATACCAGTCATTAACTTCAAACTCTAAATCTCTCTGTCTCACATTTGTGTAAGACTTCTGGCAATTCTGAGCCGTTTTCAAACGCTCCTAAATCAACTTGTCCTTCTCCATAGCCTGATAGACCAAATCTGGCCCTAACAACTCTGCTTTCCCAACTTTAAACTAACCAATCGATGATCCACACCTTCGCTCAAAAAGGGTTTCAAATATTGCCATCCCAATACTAGCATGGTAATTATTTTTGTAAGTAAACTCAATAAGAGGCAGGTGGTCATCCCAATTACCATTGAAATCAAGGACAAATGGTTACTGAACTGAATGAATACATGATTACCGAATTGCTGAGTTACTGAACTGAATGTCTACTGAACTAACTGACTACTAAGCTGACTGAATACTGGATTAACTGAGTACAGAACTAGCACACTAACTGAATATTGAGCTGACTGAATACTGGATTAACTGAATATAGAACTAGCATACTAACTGAATATTGAGCTGACTGAATACTGAATTAACTGAATATAGAACTAGCACACTAACTGAATTTTGGACTGGCATGAATACACGAGTACTGGACTGACATCTGAGTACTAAGATAACATGAATATTATAACATGAGATCTGAATAGTGCATCTGTCTGATCATCGGTCTGCGGATGAAAAGTTGAGCTGAGGTTAACCCTCGTATCCAATCCTTTCTGAAATAGTCTCTAGAAGTTTGCTGTGAACTGGGCACCATGATCTGAAATGATGGACGCTGGGTCGAATAACAACTTGGCATATTCTAGTGCTAAATCTATCATCTTAACAGACAAGAAGTGTGCCGACTTCGTAAGTCTGTCCATAATCACCCAAATCGGGTCGTGCCTTCTAACTGAATGAGGTATACCTGCTATAAAGTTTATATTTATCATCTCCCATTCTCAAAACAGGAATATTTATATTCTGAGACCAGTCCCAGGGCCTCTAGTGTTCAGCTTTCACTTGCAAAAAAAATTTGGGCCACTTAGCCACAAACCCTGCCACATTCTTTTTCATATCATTTCACCAATAAATATCCTTAAGATCATGATACATCTTCATGGAATCTGGGTGAATGAAATACCTGGAATTGTGATCCTCTGACATAATCCGCTCTCTGAGCCCATCTACATCTGGAATGTATAATCTGCCTCGGTATCTCATGGTACCGCCATCTCGCCCTTGTTCAAAAGCTGATGCTTTATGTTCGTGAATCCCCTCTTTCATCTGCAACAAGTAGGAATCACCAAGCTGCTTCTCTCTAACTTCAATGACTAAGCAGGAATGTCATGTTCTGGGCAATAACTCCACCCACTTCGGAGTCTGAAAAACGAATTCCTAGCTTGGATAAGCGGTGAACTTCTTTCACCATAGTTCTCTTGTCTTCCTAAATCATGAGCTGTACTTCCCATACTTGATTTTTTTTTTCTGAGATACTTCCTAAAATACTCATAGTACTGTTGTGCGCTAAGTCTATGACTAGCACCCTAAAGATTAGAGTCTCATGCAATGACACTACCCTTGTGACACATAACTGGGCATAATCTTATAGCTTTTCTGTGATCGCCTAATCGATAGTAATTGAAATTGACACGATTCGTTCAACGATCATTCTACTCACTTCGGGTTTCCTCTAAGATGAGACATATTCCTTATGGAGACTATCTCATTATGCCAACTTAACTGAACTGAGGTTCTTCAAATCTCATACTAACCCTTCGGGTCTTCAATTATCTCACTGACTTACTGGCGATTTATGCATCTCCCCTTAGACCAAGGCTAACATCTTATACTTACAAATTCTTCGCTTTTGATGGGATCCAGTTAACATTCCTTATCTTCCGTAGTTCCTTTGTACTCTACAACATTGACGCCTTTTTTTTTTCGACTCACATCTGAGCAATTTCTCATGGGGAAAAACTAAATTTACTTACATGAACGGGTTGCTACTGTATTCATAACTGGCATGCTCCATCTTAACGACTTAACTCTGCTCACACTGTAAATCTTAGGACAACCCCTTTTGACAACTCTTAAAGGCTATTCTTCTGTAGTTTGCTCTCTTACGGCTTAGCTGATTTCTTCTTCCACTAATCACTCTACTCTGAACTTAACTTAAGCCCTTGGTTTCTAACACACATTCGGATGTATCCGAACTGTCACCCACTTAAGGTGTTCATCTGAATAAGGAAATCAAATCGTATTTCTAGTAGTTCTGCTGAAATTGCTAATGCATTGTATCTACTTTAAACTTACTTACTATTTTTCTGTTAATCACCAGCTAGCTTCATATTTTCTTATTCTGCTCCGAATAACCTAAGTTATTTCTAACTCTCCCTCATCATCTGACGCTATTCTATGGTTGTATACTATCTTTTCTGAATTATGGATCACACTTAACAAACTTTCATCTATCTTATATGAAAGATTGGAACAACTAAACCCAAACTTTCTATACGCTTCAAAATCGTATCGGACTATACACATCTGGGATAAACACTTACTCACATAGCTTAAGCGAGAACTGTCACATCTTCTTATCACATAATAATAATTACTTCTTATAGTAACCTACAACCATCGTACTCTCTAACTCTGATCTGACTAACTTAAACAAACTAAAATCATTACCGAAAATCTAATATCATCTGCTCATGGTTATTATTTCATACATACCTCTTTTCTTAACAGGCATAGTTCGTACGAAAATTTCATCTGTGGCGATAACTGGAGATGCCTCTTTATCCTGACGACCTGCTGAAGCTTCCAAGCAGTCTTCACTAAGAACTGAAATACCAGACTTAGCTATATTACAACCTAACTGGGCTTGAGAATTAAGAGGAGCCACCGAAACACATATCAAGGCCCCAAATGATACACCCCTTGGTGTCTCCTATAACACTTGTTGCACATAAGATTCTTAAAACTTCTATGGCTCACATTGGTATGTCACTGAGAGGCTGGTGCTCTTAATCACTGTTTCTAGCTGAACTGACCTTTTTGATCATATCTAGACCTCGAGACTAGTGTACTAGCTGCAGATGGAGTGGGTCCTGATGGCTTCCGGTAGAAAACTGTCTGCCCGCACCTCCTTGAGATCCTCCATGATTTACGTTTCCTGCAGACTTAGCTCCCTAATTTCTCTGCTATCCTCTCCATGTTGTATCCCATTCTCCTTTCTCAAGAACATCATTATTATTCAACTTCCCATTCAATATATAACACCCTTTCTCGGGCAACTTACACTTTATTCACCTTTTAATAACACCTCAAGTCTCATTTGTTACCAGCAAGTACTTCACAATTGTACCCCTATGGATAATCAACCTCAATTGGGCCTTGAATTTCCTGTTCGTCGCCTGCACATTCGAAACGTACGTAATTTGATAAGAAGAGAAGTTACTTATTGCTCTAAGCTTCATGGCACAATCTAGAGTAGAAAGAAATGAGACAAATCCTGAATGTCTTGGTGGTCAACTGTTTATATGTGTGGGGCCCTCACACATATAAAAGAGACCCCACTGGACACGGCTTCATAGACTCCGTAAGACAATTGAACCTAGGGCTCTGATACCAAGCTTTGTCACGCCCTGAACCTGAGCCTGGACGTAACACGGCGCCCGGTGCCTGACTGCATGTGACCGTGCTGTCACGACCCAACCCCATGGGCCATGACTAGTGCCCGAGATGGATACTCACATATGAACCTGTTAGATATAGTCAAACTGAATCTATGAACAATATGGAAACTTGCAAAAGAACTCCAAAGGTTCGTAACATCATCATATGTATATATCCAGAAAACCTGTCTCCTGAGGAGTCACAACTAAGCAAAATATAACATGATACGCAAGCCAACAAGGCTGCCACTACAGACGAAGATATCTGTAGCACATCGTATAGACACAGCTGAACAAACTTATACACCACCCAAACATATGTCTACAGACCTCTAAGAGTATCGATAGCGAAATATGACGGGACAGGGCCCCGTCGTACCCCTGGATAAACATATATATACATCAAGAGATCTGTACCAAAAGTCTAGGCTCCGGAACAATGGAGCTCTCCAAGACAGCTGAGTGGAAATCCTAAGCTGGAGGATCACCAAATCGAGTATCTGTACCTGCGGGCATGAAACGAAGCCCCCCCGAAGAAAGGGGGTCAGTACGAGATATGTACTGAGTATATAAAGCATGAAACACAATAAGGAGGATCATGACTGAAATAGAAATTACAGGAGACAAGTATGACTTTTAAAATACCAATACACTTGCCTTATAAAATGTAAAACATGCATATCAATGTCATATATCATATCCGGCCCACCATGGGACTCGGTGAATAAAGTCATCATATACCATCCTTGGCGCCACAATCACATCATCATATCATCATATCATCACATCATCACATCATATATATATATATATACCGTATCTCGGCCCTCTAGTGAGGGACTCGGTGAACAATGCAGTGAAACTGTGCACGAAAACGTATCCTGGCCCGGGAGTCAGTGAAAGATATATTGAGGCATGTACGAGTAGAGTAGTGAGCAACCATATGCAAACTAAATCATATCTGAGACTCAATAGAATAATCAAAATGAACCATCATTTGAAAATCAAGACAATATTCATATCAAGTACCCTTCGAATGTCACTATGGATTATATTAAAATAGGACGGCTAGGATCATAGACACGTATCGAGACATAATAAAATAAGTTCTGGGAATCAAGAACATTAGCCATCCTAGTGTCTATAAGAATAGGAGCTTCTTTGGAGTCATATATACGTCGTCTGTTTGTTTCATAAAGATCATGCCAAAAAGAAAGAAGGGTTAGCTTTACATACCTTTGGCGCTTAATCCGTGATACAATACGTATACGCCGCCCGAAGTGCCTCAACCTATATAAGACGTCAAGACTATGGTTAAGTTACAGAAAAAGACATAAAACGTACTTTAACTTTAGTAACTCATTTCTAAACAATTGGGCAACACTTCCCCTATATCGCTCAATTTCCTCACATTTACGCCAACTATACGACAACCAACATAGCAACAACCAAAGCACGTCTAAGTTATCGCATTAAGAACTAGTCGAAGCAAGATCCGAGGATACTCCAAAATAACCCACATACGTTTCACATACGATATTTTATACGTTTCTTTCTTATCAATTAGTGATTCACATTAGCAATAACACAACAACGGCCTTGACTACACTTAGTCCTCCAATTTCACAAGAACAACAACACGTATACCCATTTATAACTATATTTCCATTCCTTTCCATACAACCAAATCATTCTCGAATACAATATAATTGTAACCTTAAGCATCAAATTCTTTCACCTTCATCACACGATCAATGACAACCATAACGACAACAACATCAAAATTAATTTATCATTTTTAAGATAGAGTGGCCCCCACACGACCCCAAACAGCAGCTTAGCATCAACACACACAATTCTTTACATTCAATTCCACAGTTGCCAATTTATTCACAGTCCAAACCACTTCTAAAACATGTTAGAGAGAATTAAATCTTACCTTAACAAGCTTGGATCCTTAACGTTGCTAATCACCTTTAATATCTAAGATGTCTTAGAAATTCAATCTCTTTCCATGAAGAGCTTAAGCTCGGCTAAGATCAACCATGGCCGTGAGCTTCTTTACTTTTATCCTCTAATTGGACTTGAAATTCATAAACTCAATTGTGTAGAAGGTTGGGGGAGGAGCTGGCCGTGAGCTTCACTAGGTGGCTGCCATGGCTGGCCGTGAGCTTCATGAAGCTATGCCATAGCCATGGTCGTAGCTCTCTCTCTCTCTCTGGTTCACTTTGTTGAATTGAAAATGGATTGCAAAATGATGAATTAGTCATCAATTTGTCACTTTATATGCTGCCTCATGAGGTGACACGTGTCCACCACAATGACACATGTCCCACCATGTTGACACATGTCCCACCATGGCATGGACCAATCAGATTTGGCCATGTTGTAGTGGGGTCCATTTAATACACTTAATTAATCATTAATCCCCTCTTAATAATCTAATCATGGTTAATTAATCCATAATCTTCACTAATATTTCTACACTAATTGAATTTTATAAACAAATCGTGTACTAGGTAAAATCGGGAATTAAAAGTCCTTGCCTCATATCCCAAGAATAATATCGTCCTTAAAATTATGTCGATTAGCTTACGAATAATCCAATGTATAAAAATTCGGGGTATAACATCCTTCCCCCCTTTAGAACATTCGTCCTCGAATGTTAAATTGGTCCTGCACTCCCAATACCTCCTTAAATGTTCTTTTACTGAATTATACTCCTCACATGACTCTTTCGTTGGTGGATTTCCTTCAATCTACTATAATGCATTTAAGATCTCTACGTAACCATTCCCGTAATATTTCCTCTTTCTTTTGCCCCTCGAGGTAATAATTCCACGTCGTTGTCTTTACTCTCCTTTTTATTTCGCAGTCGGTTGTCAGTTGTATTGCGAGCGCTTCTGCTGAAATGTTACTCTCTCTCTTTTCTGCATACTGTTCAGTTGTACTGTCACTGATTGATTCGGACTTGTATTCATGGTGCACTTAGTCATAACTCGACTCTTTCTTCTTCTATAGTTACTCCCTTAAGATGATGTATCGTTCACTTCATTTTACCTTCTAATCTTTAAATAAGATCTTATAACACGCAGACATCTCTCATCGATTTATTAGACTTTGCAATCCTTGGATTATTTCATACCTTCGGTAACTTTTAGACCCTTCACAGATTCTACGAATAAAATGACATTTCCCTGGGTTTAACATTATTTTATTCCAACAACCTTACTTTGCTCTGCTGTTATAGTCCGTATTCTAGAATCTTCAGCATCGTCTGTCACTTTTCAAATTTCTTTTTAAAGGTTTTTAACTGTCACTTTGTTTTTAGCTCTTGATCCCGATCTTTAGGGTTGGCTATCAAGTAGCGCTAGAGTTCCCTCATATTATAACTTCACATAGCTGCTCTGTGATCTGTCTATTATTAGCTGGTATAATTCTAAAAGAGTTTCTTTTGATTTGACATATAAATTCACTATCATCCAGTAACCAGTGACCCGCTTGTTCTGATCGTCTCGGTTAAACCATTTTGTAATTTCCCTTAACTTAACTTGTAACACTTTAGGCATATTATCTTGTATCATTCATTTTTCTTTAATCAAAACGCTTTTATTGTCTCTTTACTCAAATTTTGCTCTTAGTTTTTCTGTCACACGTTATGTTGCAATCTTTAGACGAATATGCGAAGGTGCTCAAATTATCCCGAGAAATACCTTAGCGTCGTTTCACTAGTTTTTATACTTTACCTTGCATCCTTCTCTCGTATCATTCCATGGTATCGGGCTCAGCTATGGCCATGTCCTATTTTCCCTCAGTACTAATTCTATCTCGGTAATTTTGCCTCAAACCATCTTACACCTTTCCTTGATATACCCAACATATCATAACCGCATTGCTATTACCGAATCCTTACTCTTATTATCAAGTACTCACTAGGTCTCATCCTTAGCATACAAATATTCGTAGATCGCATAACTATTCTTGTACAACTTGTATAAAGTATATCCAATCTTAATCATAGGCTTTCCTTCTCCTGATTCATTATGCTCTACTTAATTTATCCGTACTAAAACGCGCTCGTAGCCTATCTTGTCATACTTCTTTCCCCTCCTTTATTTACCCTTTTATTTTCTTGTATCCTACTATAGGAGATTGTCTACCCCTTCTCCTTACTACTTATAAGTCGCAATATCATTAGCGAACAACTCTATGGCCAACATCTTAGCCTTTAACCCAGTATAGCGTAGCTATCCTTTATAATATCTCTAAAGTTACTTGTTACCATTCCCTTGTCGTACTCTTTCTTTTTACAAGCACCCACTTCCTAATGTCATATCATACAAGATCTTTACAAATGATCCTTGGTCTTGTCTCAAATACCATCCTGACTGCTATCCGTTTATCGCTGGCCTTTAGATCTTACTAACTTGTTTCAGCAAGGGATCTCACCTGAAGTTTAAGCATCCATATCAAATATATTATAGCGTCAATCGTTTCCATCTTACACTTGCACTTCTCTCACCTGATTCCCCCCTTATGGGCGTACTTATACCATTATCTATTTATATTTCGCTCTATGTCCCTAATTCTAATCTCAAATTCACCCGATTTTTTTTTCAATTACCTTGGTATACTGCACCATACCCGCGTCTTTCTTTATAATTTATAACTTTGATTATCCACGTCTGAAACCTTCTCAAAATCTCGAAGCGACGAGAACCTTTCTATGTATAGTACAAAATCTCATCTGATAATCCGTAGTCGAGTAATCCAACCAATGTAGCAACTCATCCAAGGCCACATTCCACTTACTCCATTCAATAATCATTTAGTACTTGTAGTCTTTCCAAATTCTCAATTAGGTAGCACTTATATTCTGATTAAAAGTGTCCAAAGTTCTTTTGTAGCATTATCTTTATCCCAACCTGTATCATCTATTTCCTCTAATGAATTTACAATACATCATTTGTTTCATAACCTACAGTCCCTGTACTTTAAGGATTTCACTTTTTCCGAGGTAAAGTCATATACATGCAATACTCCTTTATGCCTTATGCTCTCTTGCCCTTGTCGTATACCCAGTACCGACTTCTAACTTACTCAAAATCATATCGAGTTCATCTTAATGACAATCTTATCTTATCACCTTGTCGTCCTACTACACCTTTAAGTTCATAGCTATATATTTTCCTTTTGTTCTATACTCGTACCCAATTAATCACGTCTATCTTAGGTGTTTCCTTTAGAACTCCTTTTATTTCTCCAGTCTATGTCCATCTTTTATTCTGTGCACGAGGAATCTCATGCTACCTCTGTATCCTTCGGAAAACACTACTCCTGCATAATCCCTTTCTCTTTTTCAAAACATATTCTGTTCATCCCTATTTGTTCTTACCATCCCAGTCATTTTCTAGCACTTATTCTACCTCGTTGCTCATTTTTCTATAGTTTGGTCTTTCATAGTTCCGTTGGCTATACCTGTCATAACCTATTACTGCACTGTTATCTAGCTTTCTTCTTATTCCCTTCATTCGATTAACTCCTTCTTCTCTTGTGCTCGCTATCACTTCCGTTATCACATAATCTTTATTTTGAACTTTACCTATAGAAGAACTTTATAAGTCTTTCTTATTCGTTCTATAGCTCGCCTTTATACTTTAGTCGCATAGATCACGTCATATCTTTTAGTCACTTCCTCGCTAGGCTTTACTCATTTTCATAACAATCCTTATTATATTAACATTATATCCTGTTCGTAATCAATCCTATAGTGTAACACTTCCTAACCTTTTACCCTTTCTGGTCAATCTTAGCCTAAATACCTCACAAGCTGTCTTATCAATGCATTCATATCCGTCACAATTCTTCCTCTTCCGTACTCTTGGCTCAATCATACTATTACTCCTTTTAACTATAAACTCGTCGTAATTTATCCTTGCTTGTCAATTCAGTCGGTACCTCAATATAATGCTCTATTAAGATTTGCTAGCCTTTTTTAAATCATCTCTTAGTATCTCAAGCCCTTCCAAATTATCCAAGCCTTTCATCAACTACACATGAAACACATGATCTAAGACATCCCACAAGTTTGAGTTTTCCTTCTACAATTTCCATCTCCAATTAGTTGATTAAGAACTAATAAACTCAAGGTCATAAAGATATGATGAAATGTTATCTCAAGAACACAAGAACGCTCCAACTCCAAGATTACGTCACCATGAAGCATCTTCCAAAACCACCACAAGAAGAAGAACTAGAATCCGACAAGCACCACGGGACTTCTAATGCTTGATTCACATAATTTACCTTCAGATTTGTTCTTGGGTCATGAACGAACTATTTAATTCATACACTACTTGCTGTATGCTTTGTACTCTTCAAATAGAAGTGAACTTAATTGTGGACGTTTTTTTTTGCTTTTCAACATGAGCCTTTTCTAAGGTAAAATGTGGCTAGAAGGTATTCTAGTCCGTTCAAATGAATTCCAAACTTTGCTCCTCATATTTGCTTCTTCCCAATAAAATTTCCCGAATAAGAATGATGCCTCTTACGGATGACATGGAGGGTATCTCTTAAAACTCTAATCCAACATGATAAATTTACCATATCGATATCGACCTCATAATTACTATTACTATCAATTCAACCGTTAACTTTATTTCTCGAAGTCAGACGTACTTGCAACTTAGTCAAATCTTATCATTGCTGTTGACATGACCCTTCAAGACTTTTTACGAACTTATATCTCATCCTCTTTTTATTTCTAGGAAAATTTTGGTAGAGTTTTCTCTGTATTTCTTACTATCCCAAAACCTGCACGCAGAAAATACTAACAATGCCTCACAGGGCCAACATATATACGTATATATTATATCATATCATAGCCACACAGGGCTCCCAATCTCAATTAAAAGTATAAAGATGTCGAAACTTACCTCATATATCACACCTCGAGATGTACTTGATCCTTTAGTGATCTGTCCTATTATACCTTCCTATCTACCTTGCCTTTCATTCTTCAACTATAAAGATGTCGAAACTTACCTCATATATCACACCTCGAGACGTACTTGATCCTTTAGTGATCTATCCTGTTATACCTTCCTATCTACCTTGCCTTTCGTTCTTCAACTTTACATTTCAATCATACTTTAATATTCTTACCTTATCTGACATGCATCTTCCGCATCGTTACTTACCTGTGTACTTTGTAACCTCCAATATCATCAGTCACTTTCTTCTGTTGATGCCGTTCTTCAGCTGAAATCAAGGGTTAGTATAAGGAATTTCATTTCCTATGGCTAGGCTCTATCGCACGATCTTAGATATGAAAGAAATGTAACATCCTAAATGTCCTGTAGCTTCCTGTTTATAGATGTGGTGCACAACACACCGATAAACAAGACTCTACTAGACACGGCCAGTAGACACTCCGAGGATGAACTGCTCTGATACCACTTTTGTCACGACCCAACCCCATGGGCCATGACTAGTGCCCGAGCTGGACAATTACATATAAACCTGTTAGATATAGTCAAACTGAATCTATGAACAATATGGAAACTTGCAAAAGAACTCCAAAGGTTCATAACGTCATCATATGTATATATCCAGATAACCTGTCTCCTAAGGAGTCACAACTAAGGAAAACATATAATGATACACAAGCCGACAAGGCTGCCATTACAGACGAACATATCCGTAGCACATCATGTAGACACAGCTGAACAAACTTATACACCACCCACACATATGTCTACAGACCTCTAAGAGTATCGATAGTGAAATATGACGGGACAGAGCCCCGTCGTACCCCTGGATAAACATATATATATATATATATATATATATATATATATATATATATATATATATATATATATATATATATATATATATATATATATATATATATATATATATATATATACATCAATAGATATGTACCAAAAGTCTAGGCTCCGGAACAATGGAGCTCTCCAAGATAGCTGAGTGGAAATCCTAAGCTGGAGGATCACCAAATCGAGTATCTGTACCCGCGGGCACGAAACACAGCCCCCCCGAAGAAAGGGGGTCAGTACTAGATATGTACTGAGTATATAAAGCATGAAACACAATAAGGAGGATCATGACTGAAATAGAAATTACAGGAGACAAGTATGACTTTCGAAATACCAATACACTTGCCTTATAAAATGTAAAACATGCATATCAATGTCATATATCATATCCGGCCCACCATGGGACTCGGTGAATAAAGTCATCACATACCATCCTTGGCTCCACAATCACATTATCATATCATCATATCATCACATCATCACATCATCACATCATATATATATATATACCGTATCCCGGCCCTCTAGTGAGGGACGCGGTGAACAATGCAGTGAAACTGTGCACGAAAACGTATCCTGGCCCGGGACTCAGTGAAAAATATATTGAGGCATACACGAGTAGAGTAGTAAGCAACCATATGTAAACTAAATCGTATCTGAGACTCAATAGAATAATCAAAATGAACCATCATTTGAAAATCAAGACAATAGTCATATCAAATATCCTTCGAATGTCACTATGGATTATATCAAAATAGGACGGCTGGAATCATAGACACGTATCGAGACATAATAAAATATGTTCTGGGAATCAAGAACATTAGCCATCCTAGTGTCTCTAAGAATAGGAGCTTCTTTGGAGTCATATATACGTCGTCTGTTAGTTTCATAAAGATCATGCCAAAAAGAAAGAAGGGTTAGCTTTACATACCTTTGGCACTTAATCCGTGATACAATACATATACGCCGCCCGAAGTGCCTCAACCTATATAAGACGTCAAGACTATGGTTAAGTTACGGAAAGACATAAAACATAGTTTAACGTTAGTAACTCATTTCTAAACAATTGGGCAGGACTTCCCCTATATCGCTCAATTTCCTTACATTTAGGCCAACTATACGACAACCAACATAGCAACAACCAAAGCACGTCTAAGTTATCGCATTATGAACTAGTCGAAGCAAGATCCGAGGATACTCCAAAACTGCCCACATACGTTTCACATACGATATTTTATACGTTTCTTTCTTATCAATTAGTGATTCACATTAACAACAACACAACAACAGCCTTGACTATACTTAGTCCTCCAATTTCACAAGAACAACAACACGTATACCCACTTATAACTATATTTCCATTCCTTTCCACATACCAAATCATTCTCGAATACAATACAATTGTAACCTTAAGAATCAAATTCTTTCACCTTCATCACACGATCAATGACAACCATAACGACAACAACATCAAAATTAATTTATCATTTTTAAGTTAGAGCTGCCCCCACACGGCCCCTAAACAACAGCTTAGCATCGACACACACAATTCTTTACATTCAATTCCACATTTGCCAATTTATACAAAGTTCAAACCACTTCTAAAACATGTTAGAGAGAATTAAATCTTACCTTAACAAGCTTGGCTCCTTAACGTTGATAATCACCTTTAATATCTAAGATGTCTTAGAAATTCAATCTCTTTCCATGAAGACCTTAAGCTCGGCTAAGATCAACCATGGCCGTGAGCTTCTTTATTTTTCTCCTCTAATTGGACTTGAAATTCATCAACTCAATTGTGTAGAAGGTTGGGGCAGGAGATGGCCGTGAGCTTCACTAGGTGGCTGCCATGGCTGGCCGTGAGCTTCATGAAGCTATGCCATAGCCATGGTCGTAGCTCTCTCTCTCTCTCTCTGGTTCACTTTGTTGAATTGAAAATGGAATGCAAAATGATGAATTAGTCATCAATTTGTGACTTTATATGCTGCCTCATGAGGTGAAACGTGTCCACCACAATGACACGTGTCCCACCATGTTGACACATGTCCCACTATGGCATGGACCAATCAGATTTGGCCATGTTGTAGTGGGGTACATTTAATACACTTAATTAATCATTAATCCCCACTTAGTAATCTAATCATGGTTAATTAATCCCCAATCTCCACTAATATTTCTACACTAATTGAATTTTATAAACAAATCGTGTACTAGTTAAAATCGGGAATTAAAAGTCCTTGCCTCATATCCCAAGAATAATATCGTCCTTAAACTTATGTCGATTAGCTTACGAATAATCCAATGTATAAAAATTCGGGGTATAACACGAGCGAACCAACTGACTGGCTGAATCAACATGTGATACCAAAACATAACTAATTTATAAAATAAAACTAACACATGCTGATTAACTATACGTCGGACTGAAATGTCATAATGCGGAAATACTTAGACAATCTGAACATATCTGACAGTAGCCAACATGGCTAAACCAAAACAACTGAACGACTGAGTATAACTGTCTACAAGGATAACATAACAAATATCTGACTGTCTGAACTGTGTCTATGAAGCCTCTAATGAATACAAAAAGGTAATTGTCTAGAAAGCTGTGAGAACTGCATGACTGATATCACCCCGAAGGAAACTAGGGCTCACCACAGTAGCTGATACGAACACTCTTAAGTAGCTGGATCGTTAACCTGTATGTCGTTACCTGCATCGCGAGATGCAGTCCCCTAAGCAATAAAAAGGGACATCAGTACATTTGAATTGTACTGGTATGTAAAGCAATTGAAGCAATAAAACATTGGAACTGAAACTAAAACTGAAGTAAACAGGAAAGCAAGAAGCTGAAGTACTCCCTGTTCTGGATGAAGGATCACCTGTAAAACTGTAAATATAACTGTGGCCTAGGGCCCAAATAATGTGCACAAAAACTGTGGCCTCAGGCCCAAGCAATACGTATGCATAAATTGTGGCCTATGGCCCAAAAATACAGATACACGTGTTCAACATTAACAATTTACAAGACTGAGACTGGCTATAGCTGATAGCATGATAACTGTTTCTGATTATGGGACTCATGCAAATAACAGGTTATACACTGACTGAGACTCATGTGATAACAATGCATAAGACTATAATGATTACGTGCTGAGTTCATGATGTTGAAATTGACAACCATGAACGAATTCTGTAACTGCAACCCTAGAAGATAACAGTTCTATATCATATCATGAACTAGGGCTAAACTATATTCTGAGTCAAATGGCTGACAAGTATGAAGAATGAGGCGTAGTAGGGCTGTTCACGGTTTTGGTTAAAATCAAAACCAAGCCGAAAATTTAACCAAACCGAATAAAAAAACTGACATTTGGTTTGGTTTGATTTGATTTTAAATTTTAAAAACCGATAATATCTGGTTTGGTTATGGTTCTATTAAAAAATAACTGAATAAATAACCGAACCAAACCGATAAATTATATACATAAATTTTATAATTATTTATATGTATAATATAATTTTTCATAAATAATTATAAATATTTTATACCTTTTAATCATTAATTTGATTTTTGGTTTACTTATTTCACATGATTGTTTAAGGCCCATGTTTTTAAGAATATGTCCAAGCCCATTTCTTTAAGTCTTTTAACTCTTTAAGTGTTAAGTGTAAACCTACTAACAGAAGCTCACGTTATAGTCTAATGTCTTTAACTTAAATTTTTAGCCTTTCTTTGTCAGCCATTTGATTTTAGTTTGTTTTTTTTTTTCGAATTTATGCCTTTATTTTTTCTTGTCTGAATGAGTCCTAAACTTCTAATATTTTTCATATGAAAAGGACAGAGGTTGTAGATTTGGAGGTTCCTATAGAATATACTTCAGTAACATCAGCATTTGCTGCAACTCAAGCACATGGTAATGCTCTAATACTTCTTCCGTGGGTAATCCTCCTAAAAAACAGAAAAGAACAACTCCTTGTAGTCGAGACCCTAGCCTTGGGGATAACGATAGAAAAACATCTGAAGATTGGGATCATTACACAATTTATTTTTAATAAAATGGGAGAACTAAGGGCAAAATGCAAGTACTGCCTTAAAGTTTGGGATCATTACACAATTTTTTTTTATTTCATATAATTTATTTTAATTTTAGGTAGTCTTTATGTTTAATTAATATATATGTTTGTAACAACAACTAAAAGCTCCTATGCTCTACTTTATTTCCAGTTATGTGTATTAAGATGACAAAAATGGTGCAGCCACTACTAAGTTTGTTTTTAGCTCTATATGGAATAGTTTAGCAACTTTGGATAACTTGAGTACTACACTATCACTAATAGTGAAAATATTTTTGTGATGTATATTCCACCTTAAACTATAAATAAAAGTTATCATTTGAACCAAAAAATGACATGTCTTTTTCAACTTTTTAATGTTTTATTGATAAGTCTCATGACTGTTAGTCATAAACCGAAAAATCGAACCAAACCAAACCAAACCGACAATAACCAAACCAGTGGTTAATATTTTATTTGGTTTGGTTATGATTTTAGACATTTAAAAACTGACTAAATTGATTTGGTTATGGTTTTAATCAATAACCGATCCAAACCTAACCATGAACACCCCTAGGGAGAATCATGAATATTCCCTAACGTAGATAGTCAGCCTCACATACCTTAATTCCAGCCTTGGAGCGTAATACAATGTTCGTCAACCCTTTCAACTTTGATCTATATCAACACAAGTTAAAGGGATTTTATATTAGCAATAATATTCATGCTTTGGTTATCTAAGC
Source organism: Lycium barbarum (assembly GCF_019175385.1). Lineage (NCBI taxonomy): Eukaryota > Viridiplantae > Streptophyta > Magnoliopsida > Solanales > Solanaceae > Lycium > Lycium barbarum. The sequence continues at coordinate 13,220,651 of NC_083338.1, forward strand.
ATTTTATCAAACACTTAGTGGGGCATAAAGCTCCACAATCTCCACTAATGGTGTTTCTTCACCCAATTCCCATTCTATTATTTCTAGGTGATTCTACATACTTCACCCAATTCCCATTCTATTATTTCTAGGTGATTCTACAATCTCAATTAGATGTAATTAACATCATTCTCCATCACCCATATCATTATAACAATCTCAAGTCAACAATTCAAAACCCTACTATAGTTCGTGTAATTCTCTTTACTAAACCCATTTACTATTCTCCCAAAAACTCATCAATTCACTATGATGAATTATTAGAGTGTAGAAACATTACCTTTTTGACGTTCAATCCTCTTGATTCTAGGGTTTCCACTCCCAACAATAATGTTCCACTCACAACTCTATTGATTAGAAGGGTTTACTCAAGTTAGAAAGAGATTAGGGACTTGAATTCAACCTAGAATCATGATAAAACTTACCTTGAAGGGTTCTTGAGGCTTGGGACTTGTTCTCCCTGACTTTAGGGTAATATTTCGTGACTAGGGGTGTTACGAAAGTAAACCCCTAGGTTAAATATAACTTAAAACGCGAAATACCGACTTTTAACCCGAAACCCGTCCTGTTATGCGATGGGTCCGCGACGCACGTGCATCACGCGACATTCTGCAGGTTGATACTCAGAGAGGGTGTTTTTGTGCGATCGGCCCGCGACGCGGGGCCATCGCACGCGCCCTGAAAAGCGACGTGTGTCGGTTCTGTGCAGTGTTTGGTAAAATGGACATAACTTCTTGTAAAGAGCTCTGTTTGGGCTCCACAATATACCGTTGGAAATATATTTCAAAGGGCTACAACTTTCATGTTTTAAGTTTTCTCAAATTCCCAACGGATTTTCACAAAATTTGACTGGAAGGCAGACGTATTGAAAACTTAGCCGATTCTATAGAATTTTAAGTGCCTTACTGTTAGCCGTATTGAGACGATCATATCTCGTTGATCCGATATCTGATTGACCTGGTCCTTATATTGTTAGAAAGGTATTTATACATACTACAACTTTCATTAAGGGTGCTTTCCCAATTCCCTACTAATCAAGGAGTTATGGCTGCCCGAAGTAGGCCTATCAACCATTTTCGCAAAACGTTCAACCCTTCAATTTTTCCACTAGAACTCTAACGACACGGGGTGTTACATTATCTCCCCCTTGGGATCATTCGTCCTCGAATGATGGATTATGATAAAGAGTGACTGCTGAGACATGTGCATACTAACTGACATGAGCACATGAAAACTGAACTGAAAAGGGTCTGAACTGAATTATCTGTTGAACTGAAAAACTAATAAGCTGACTGTCTAACAGGCTGAATACTGATAATGTAGAAACTATAGAAGGAAAGATATGAGAGGAGAAGGTACAATGCCTTCATCAGTTTCTGTTGATTCTTCAAAGAGATAGGGATACCTGGACTTCATGTCTTCTTCGGTTTCCCATGTAACCTCTTCAACATTCTGACTTCGCCACAAAACCTTTACTGAGGCTACCTCTTTAGTCCTCAACTTGCGAACATGGTGATCAAGGATTTTCACTGGGACTCCTTCATAAGTCAAATTATCATTGACTGTTATGCTATCAGTCGGAACAATTAATGACGGGTCTCCCACACACTTTCTCAAAATTGACACATGAAACACTAGATGCACAATAATCAAGTCTTGTGGCAACTTGTCACGACCCAGCTAGCGGCCGCGACGGGTACCCGGGGCTAACCACCGAGCACCGCTAGTTCCGTCGCTCATCTTACTCATTTTATGCCATTTTTATCATCTTTATACTCATAGCGTAAGAAGATCATATTTCATAGGAAAACATAAATACATTTATATACATATGCCCTTAGGCTATCAAAATACTATATATATATATATATATATATATATACACACACACACACACACATATATAGTAGCATCCTCGAGAGACCTTTTAACCCACACTCCGCATCTACGAGCCTCTACGGGAGTACTGAACTCAAGGATGGAACAAGACCCCGTCATGCCCAAAATATATGTACATGACTATATACATAAAAGAATAATCAAGCACCTCTGGAAAAATGGAGGGCTTCCAATCAGCTGACAGCTACTACGGATCTGGATCGAGCTCTCCTCCCTGTCAACCTGTGGGCATGAACACAACGTCCAGAAAAAACGGACGTCAGTACGAATATTGTACTGAGTATGAGAGGCATAAACAATGAAATAAGACAATGATGTAAAGAAGATACTCATATGGAACATCAGAATGTAACTATCAAGTATTAGAAAAACAAGTCATGCAGTCTTACTCATGCTCATCATCATATCATATCATATATGCATCATGTATAAACTGCCCGTCCATATCAGATCAGTGTGATAATCATAACATGAGCCTACGTCCAGGCCTCCCGCGTCCGGGGTACCATCTCATGCCGCCTACTAGTGGTGTCTGCCCATGCCATTTGGCTATGGTGTATCGTATAGCTGCCCGCCTTAGCAGTGACTGCCCGGCCAAATAGGCGCGGTGTAATAGTAATATCATCATATGCTCATCATAATATACTAAACTTATCATAATACACACATAAGGCTCAAGATCAACCATACTCTATCGGGGTGACGTAAGGTCTTGATCCCCCGATTGCATTATGGAACAATCATGGAAATTCTTCCTCACCTTGAAGGGATTAGCACATAAGGTGAGTGTAAGCGATAAATAACCTCATTAGACTTTCTATATTCTAACTCATTACCTTGTGTAGCAAATTATAGACATAGGCTCATGGATAAGAAAGTAGTTACGCTATAGGATTCATGCCATTATAAAGAAGGGACTAGCCTCACATACCTTTGACGTTTAGCTAGCTATTCGTTCACTTGTTCTCCTTCAATACCATGTCGCTACCTTCAGGAGAGAATTCGTATTAACATTAGTTAATTGACTATAAGAACTGCTCGTTATTTCTAGGGAAAATTGGGTAGCATTTCCTTTGCTTCTACTATTTTCCCATGTTCTATTTCAACTCCCAAACATTCACAACAACACTCACAATATTGCAATCAACAATCATCATTTATCTACATTTCACTACATTCCACCATTTCTCCAATTTCTCTACAGTTATGGGTTTTAGCTCGTCATCACATCTTCTCATACGTAATACTCATTTCATGGTTTAAACGTCGCTTATAACATATTTATACTCACCACACACCAATATTCATGATTCACTCCAACTATCATCCAACTATGACACTATTCACATTTTATGACCCATTTACTGCACTCTTCCATAACCTAAATGTTTTAACGTATGAATACTTCAATCATCATGAGAAAGTCATAAAAATTACCTTAGATGTGGTAGGAACGATCCTTGAGTGGCAATACCCTTTTATACCAAAAACCCCACTTCCCTTCCTTTGCGATTTCTTGGTGTAGATGAACTTTGATGAGTTTTACACCCCTGATTTTATGAATTTCATGTAGTTGATCATAAATTTATCTTTGATTCTTGTGGATGAAACGTTTGGAATGTTCTAGAGTTCTCTTGAGTTATGTAGATGGGAAATGAAATGAAATGAATGAGAAGGGTCCCTTATATTAATCACAAAAATCTGATTTTTAATGAACAGTGGTCGGAGTGTACAGTGGCCGTAAACCCAGTTTACGGGCTATATTCTGGTTTACGGTCCGTCCTTCGCTACCGTATTTAAGCATATCAGAAACAGAAAGGTTTACTAGAGATCATGGCAATTTACGACTCAGTTTACGGGCCGTATTTCAATTTACGGTCCGTATTCCAAGTCGTTTTTAACCATTTGAAGCATTTGACAGAAAGTTGAAATTTTGATAGTTGGAAGACGATGGTACTTTACGGTCCGTGAATCACTTTACGGGCCGTGTTTTGTTTTACGACCACTGGGCCAAATTGCAAATCTGCAACTTTTCACTGTACGATCACGGGGAAATTTTCGAGGTGTAACATTCTTCCCCCCTTTTGGAACATTCGTCCTCGAATGTTAAGCACTCGGGATTCTACAAAATTTTGCCAGAGTTTCCCCTGTAATTTGGCACTACCAACCTGTCGCAACAACCCATAATATCATCGCCTCACAGGGCTACATCACAACATCGATATATCTATGGCCACACTTGACCAAAAACATGAAAAATAAGCATACGTACCTTATATCATTGGCGTTTCATCTTGAATCTCCTCTGGGGGTTGGAATAAATGAGGATACTTAGACTTCATACTCTCTTCTGCTTCCCAAGTCATTTCTTCCCGGTTATTGTTTCGCCATAGGACTTTGACTGAAACTACTTCTTTATTTCGGAGTCTCCGCACTTGCCTATCTAAAATAGCAATAGGCACCTCTTCATAGGTAAGATTTTCTGTCACTTGCACGTCATCTATCGGGGCAATCTTTGTGGGATCTCCAATACACTTACGGAGCATCGAAACATGGAAGACTGGATGGACTGATTCAAGCTCCGAAGGCAAATCCAGTTCATAGGCTACATGACCTACCTTGCGGATAATTTTATAGGGTCCAATGTACCTAGGAATTAGCTTCCCCTTCTTACCAAATCTCATCACCCCTTTCATTGGCGATACTTTCAGAAATACCCAATCATTAATCTGGAATTCTACGTCTCATCAACGGTTATCTGCATAATACTTTTGGCAACTTTAGGCTGTTAACAATCGATCTCGGATCACCTTAACTTTTTCCACCGCTTGTTGAATCAATTCGGGGCCTACTAGTTGTACTTCTCCTATTTCAAACCATCCAATTGGAGACCTGCACTTTCTTCCATACAAAGCTTCATACGGAGCCATTCGAATACTGGAATGGTAGCTATTATTGTATGCGAATTCGATTAGCGGCAAATGGTCATCCCAACTTCTACCAAATTCCAGCACGCATGCTCGTAGCATATCTTCCAAAGTCTGAATGGTACGCTCGGCTTGCCCATCGGTCTGTGGGTGGAATGCTGTGCTAAGCTTTATTTGAGTGCCCAGACCTTCTTGAAAGGACTTCCAAAACTTAGCTGTAAACTATGCTCCTCTATCTGTGATAATAGATAATGGAATTCCATGGAGTCGCACAATTTCCTTGAGATACAACCTCGCATAATCTTCTACTGAGTAGGTAGTTCTAACCGGAAGAAAATGAGCTGCCTTTGTTAATCTATCCACGATCACCCATATAGAATCATATTTTCCTCGGGAACGAGGTAATCCCACCATGACATCCATGTTGATCACTTCCCATTTCCAAGTAGGGATTTCCATTGCTTGCAATAAGCCTCCTGGCTTTTGGTGCTCAATCTTCACTTGTTGGCAATTTGGACACCGTGCTACAAATTCGGCTATGTCTCTCTTCATGTCATCCCACCAATACACATCTTGAGATCATGGTACATTTTAGATGCACCTGGATGAATAGAATACCGAGAACAATGTGCTTCTTCTAGAATTCGGTGGCGCAATTCCGCCACATTCGGCACACATAGCCTGCCTCGGTATCTAAGAATCCCATCCATAGGAACTTCAAATGAAGACTTCTCCTTTCCATGAGATGTGTCTCTATGATGACACAATTGGGGATCTTCATACTGTCGCTCTTTTACTTCCACGTCCAAGGACGAAATTGTGGAATCATTGATACCAATCCCTGCATCTCCCGAATCAATTACACGCACTCCAATATTAGCCAAACGATGAAGTTCCTGAACCATCTCTTTCCTTTCCGGAGGGATTTCACATAAACTGCCCATTGATCGGCGGCTAAGTGCATCAGCTACTACATTTGCCTTACCGGGATGGTACAAAATGTTCACATCATAATCTTTCAGTAATTCTAACCACTGCCTCTGCCGTAAATTCAACTCCTTCTGTTTGAAAATGTACTGAAGACTTTTGTGATCTGTATAGATATCAACGTGCACACCTTATAAATAATGCTTCCATATTTTCAGGGCATGAATAACCGCAGCCAATTCGAGATCATGAGTTGGATAATTCTTCTCATGTTTCCGTAATTGTCTCAAAGCATATGCAATAACTTTCCCATGCTGCATCAATACGCATCCTAGTCCAACACCGGAAGCATCACAATATACCACGTTTCCATCTGACCCTTCTGGAAGTGTTAGGGTCGGAGCTGAGGTCAACCTGTCTTTCAACTCTTGGAAGCTGCGCTCACAAGCATCATTCCATTGAAATTTGGCTGATTTCTGGGTTAGCTTCGTCAATGGAGCTGAAATAGATGAAAAGCCCTTTAAGAATCTTCAATAATAACCCGCCAACCCCAAAAAACTACGAACTTCTGTAGGCGTCGTAGGCCTCGACCAAGTCTTCATAGCCTCAATTTTCTGAGTGTCGACTCGAACACCATCACTTGAAATGACATGGCCCAGAAATGTCACAGAATTCAGCTAGAACTCACACTTTGAAAATTTTGCATACAATTCTCGGGCTCGAAGAACGCCAAGAACAATTCTCAGATGATCTGCATGTTCTGATTCTGTACGGGAGTACACCAGAATATCATCGATAAACACTATCACGAATAAATCCAAGAGTGTCCTGAATACGTTGTTCATCAAATTCGTAAATACAACCGGAGCATTAGTCAACCCGAATGAAATTACTCAGAATTTATAGTGGCCATGTCTCGTCCTGAAAGCCGTTTTGGGAATATCTGCTTCTCTAACTCTCACTTGATGATAACTCGACCTGAAATCTATTTTGGAGAACCACTTGGCACCTTGCAACTGGTCGAACAAGTCATCAATCCCTGGAAGAGGATATTTGTTCTTTATCGTCACTTTGTTCAATTGCCTGTAGTCGATACACATTCGTAGAGATCCGTATTTCTTTCTCCCAAACAAGACCGACGCTCCCCACGGTGATGAACTAGGCCTAATAAATCCCTTCTCGAGCAAGTCCTTCAACTGCGCCTTTAGCTCTGCCGGGGCCATTCATTACGGGGGAATAGAAATGGGCTTGGTGTCTGGCAATACATCAATAACAAAATCAATTTCCCTTTCTGGAGGAAGACCTGGGAGTTCATCTGGGAATACATCTGGAAATTCGTTCACCACCGGAACAGATTGAAACGTTGGCGGCTTTGCTGCTGTGTCATGTACCCGAACTAGATGATAAATATAGCCTTTCGCTATCATCTTCCTCGACTTAAGGTAGGAAATAAACCTGCCCTTTGGAGATGCTGTATTACCCTTCCATTCAAGCACGGGCTCACCCGGAAATTGGAATCGAACCACTTTTGTGCGGCAATCAACATTTGCATAACACGAAGCTAGCCAATCCATACCTATAATTACATCGAAATATACCATTTCCAGCTCAATCAAATCAGCTTCGGTCTGACGATCACATATCACAACGACACAATTTATGTATACTTTCCTTGCTATTACGGGATCACCAACCGGAGTAGACACCTCAAAGGGTTTAATGGATTCAGGTTTCACCCCAATACCACCAGCAACATATGGGTTAATATAAGAGAATGTAGAACCCGGATCTATCAATGCATACACATCACGAGAGAATATAGACAATATACTTGTAACTATATCCGGAGAGGACTCGAGATCCTGTCGTCCGGCTAAAGCATATACGCGGGGCTGAGTGGCACCTGAAGTAGCTGCTGCCCCTCGGCCTCTACCTCGGCCTGCTGTCATATGGGGAGTCTGCCCTACCAGGCGTGCTGATGAAGAGCCAGCTGCTGAACCTGTAGGCTGAACTCCAGCTCCGCCACTCGTCGACGGGCAATCCCTCATCATATGCCCCACCTGACCACAAGTATAACAGGCATCCGAACCCTGACGACACTGTCCGAAATGTAGTCTGCCGCATTGGTTGCATCGCGACACTGGAGGTCTCCTCTGACTATAGTTTTCCCTGAACTGGGAATCTGAAACCCTCGAACTCTGGCCTTGTCTTGAACGGAAGGAGCGATCAAATCTCCTACCTGCGAATCGAGGAGGTGCACTCGTCACTGACTGGCCTGAGTACCCAGAGTATATTTCCTTGATCCCTCTCTATAATCACTGTCTGTGCCCATAGACCTAGCCCTTTTGCTTTGTCTTCTATCATTGTCGCGATCACCCCTTTGTTGTTGTTGTCGCCCCTCCAAATTCTGAGCATGAGCCTGTATCCGGGAAATGTCCATCCCATCTTGCAAGGTAGCTGTCAGGAAATCTCTGAATAAATGTGGCCCTAGGCCACTTACAAATCTATGCACTCGGTCCCCCATGTCGTCTAAAATAGCCGAGGCATATCTAGCCAAAGAATTAAATTGAAGGCTATATTCCTGGGCGCTCATATTTCCTTGCCTCAGATTCAAAAATCTATCCGCTCTAGCTCGGCGGACCTCGGGTGGAAAATAGTGGTGAATAAAAGCATCTAGAAACTCTTGCCAAACCGGAGGAGGCGCGTTTTCTCCTCTTGATAATACCCAGTTGTTGTACCACAACACCGCCACATCCCGGAGTCTATAAGATGCCAACTCCATGGATTCGGTCTCGGAGGCATGGACAATCTTCAATGTCCTTAACATCTCATCTACGAAACTTTGCGGATCTTCATCCGGCTTTGACCCGAAGAATTTCGGAGGATTTAAACTCATAAAATCACGGGCTTTGGTACTTGCTGCCCGATCACTTGAACCCACATTCTGCCGTTGTGCCTGTGCGGCAACCAATTGTGTCAGTAGCTGAATGGCCTCGGTTATTTGTTGACATGAAGCAACCGACAGAGGAATTGGAGCTGGGGCTCCTCCTCGCTCTCCCACATTGGGCGGGGTAGAGGGAGTATTAGATGGAGCCTCGTTATGCAATTCGCCTTCTTCTATATTCATTGGAGTCTCTCTTTCTACCCGCCTCTTTGTCGTAGTCTTGCCCTTCTGGGCGGCTGTAGCTTTCCCCTTTGGCGGCATTCTGAAATCATAACGCACTATTAGGGAGGATAAAATCTTACACATGGCTCTATCGCACGATCTCATAGAAGAATAATGGTCATTTTTCCTAAATACCCTGTAGCCTCTTGTTTATTGATGTGGCGCGCAACACACCATAAATATGAACACAGCGTCTAAAGAAAACTGACGTCAGTACGAATATTGTACTGAGTATGAGAGGCATAAACAATGAAATAAGACAATGATGTAAAGAAGATACTCATATGGAACATCAGAATGTAACTATCAAGTATTAGAAAAACAAGTCATGCAGTCTTACTCATGCTCATCATCATATCATATCATATATGCATCATGTATAAACTGCCCGTCCATATCAGATCAGTGTGATAATCATAACATGAGCCTGCGTCCAGGCCTCCCGCGTCCGGGGTACCATCTCATGCCGCCTACTAGTGGTGTCTGCCCATGCCATTTGGCTATGGTGTATCGTATAGCTGCCCGCCTTAGCAGTGACTGCCCGGCCAAATAGGCGCGGTGTAATAGTAATATCATCATATGCTCATCATAATATACTGAACTTATCATAATACACACATAAGGCTCAAGATCAACCATACTCTATCGGGGTGACATAAGGTCTTGATCCGCCGATTGCATTATGGAACAATCATGGACATTCTACCTCACCTTGAAGGGATTAGCACATAAGGTGAGTGTAAGCGATAAATGACCTCATTAGACTCTATATATTCTAACTCATTACCTTGTGTAGCAAATTATAGACATAGGCTCATGGATAAGAAAGTAGTTACGCTATAGGATTCATGACATTATAAAGAAGGGACTAGCCTCACATAACTTTGACGTTTAGCTAGCTATTCGTTGACTTGTTCTACTTCAATGCCACGTCGCTACCTTCACGAGAGATTCGTATTAACATTAGTTAATTGACTATAAGAACGGGTCGTTATTTCTAGGGAAAATTGGGTAGCATTTCCTTTGCTTCTACTATTTTCCCATGTCCTATTTCAACTCCCAAACATTCACAACAACACTCACAATATTGCAATCAACAATCATCATTTATCTACATTTCCCTACATTCCACCATTTCTCCAATTTCTCTACATTTATGGGTTTTAGCTCGTCATCACATCTTCTCATACGTAATACTTATTTCATGGTTTAAACATCGCTTATAACATATTTATACTCACCACACACCAATATTCATGATTCACTCCAACTATCATCCAACTATGACACTATTCACATTTTATGACCCATTTACTGCACTCTTCCATAACCCAAATATTTTAACGTATGAATACTTCAATCATCATGAGAAAGTCATAAAACTTACCTTAGATGTGGTAGGAACGAGCCTTGAGTGGCAATACCCTTTTATACCAAAAACCCTACTTCCCTTCCTTTGCAATTTCTTGGTGTAGATGAACTTTGATGAGTTTTACACCCTTGATTTTATGAATTTCATGTAGTTGATCATTAATTTCTCTTTGATTCTTGTGGATTAAATGTTTGGAATGTTCTAGAGTTCTCTTGAGTTGTGTAGATGGGAAATGAAATGAAATGAATGAGAAGGGTCCGTTATATTAAACACAAAAATCTGATTTTTAATGAACAGTGGTTGGAGTGTACAGTGGCCGTAAACCCAGTTTACGGGCCGTATTATGGTTTACAGTCCGTCCTTCGCTACCGTATTTAAGCATATCAGAAACAGAAAGGTTTGCTGGAGATCATGGCAATTTTCGACTCAGTTTACGGGCCGTATTTCAATTTACGGTCCGTATTCCAAGCCGTTTTTAACCATTTGAAGCATTTGACAGAAAGTTGAAATTTTGATAGTCGGAAGACGATGGCACTTTGTGGTCCGTAAATCACTTTACGGGCCGTGTCTTGTTTTACGACCACTGGGCCGAATTGTAAATCTGCAACTTTTCACTGTACGATCACGAGGAAATTTCCGAGGTGTAACCCAACTCAAGCTCATAAGCCAATTAACTAACCTTTCGTTGGATTCTGTATAGTCTAATATGGCGGGACTATGCTTCCCTTTTTTACCAAATCTCATGCCACCCTTCATAGGTGAGAGCTTAAGAAATACAGTCATTAACTTCAAACTCTAAATCTCTCTGTCTCACATTTGTGTAAGACTTCTGGCAATTCTGAGCCGTTTTCAAACGCTCCTAAATCAACTTGGCCTTCTCCATAGCCTGATAGACCAAATCTGGCCCTAACAACTCTGCTTCCCCAACTTTAAACTAACCAATCGGTGATCCACACCTTCGCTCAAAAAGGGTTTCAAACAGTGTCATCCCAATACTAGCATGGTAATTATTTTTGTAAGTAAACTCAATAAGAGGCAGGTGGTCATCCTAATTACCATTGAAATCAAGGACACATGGTTACCGAACTGAATGAATACATGATTACCGAATTGCTGAGTTACTGAACTGAATGTCTACTGAACTAACTGAATACTAAGCTGACTGAATACTGGATTAATTGAATACAGAACTAGCACACTAATTGAATATCGAGCTGACTGAATACTGGATTAACTGAATATAGAACTAACACACTAATTGAATATTGAGCTGACTGAATACTGAATTAACTGAATATAGAACTAGCACACTAACTGAATATTGGACTGGCATGAATACATGAGTACTGGACTGACATCTGAGTACTAAGCTAACATGAATATTATAACATGAGATCTGAATAGTGCATATGTCTGATCATCGGTCTGCGGATGAAAAGTTGAGCTGAGGTTAACCCTCGTATCCAACCCTTTCTGAAATAGTCTCTAGAAGTTTGCTGTAAACTGGGCACCATGATCTGAAATGATGGACGCTGGGTCCCATGAAGTCAAACGATTTCTTGAATAAGAACTTGGCATATTCTAGTGCTAAATCTATCATCTTAATAGGCAAGAAGTGTGCCGACTTCATAAGTCTGTCCATAATCACCCAAATCGGGTCGTGCCTTCTAACTGAATGAGGTAGACCTGTTATAAAGTCTATATTTATAATCTCCCATTCTCAAAACAGGAATATTTATATTCTGAGACAAGTCCCAGGGCCTCTAGTGTTCGGCTTTCACTTGCAAAAAAATTTAGGCCACTAAGCCACAAACCCTGCCACATTCTTTTTCATATCATTTCACCAATAAATCTCCTTAAGATCATGATACATCTTCGTGGAATCTAGGTGAATGAAATACCTGGAATTGTGATCCTCTGACATAATCCGATCTCTGAGCCCATCTACATCTGGAATGTATAATCTACCTCGGCATCTCATTGTACCGCCATTTCGCCCTTGTTCAAAAGCTGACGCTTTATGTTCGTGAATCCCCTCTTTCATCTGCAACAAGTAGGAATCACCAAACTGCTTCTCTCTAACTTCAATGACTAAGCAGGAATGTCATGTTCTGGGCAATAACTCCACCCACTTCGGAGTCTGAAAGTCGAATTCCTAGCTTGGATAAGCGGTGAACTTCTTTCACCATAGTTCTCTTGTCTGCCTAAATCATGAGCTGTACTTCCCATACTTGATTTTGTTTTTCTGAGATACTTCCTAAAATACTCATAGTACTATTGTGCACTAAGTCTATGACTAGCACCCTAAAGATTAGAGTCTCATGCAATGGCACTACCTTTGTGACACATAACTGGGCATGATCTTATAGCTTTTCTGTGATCGCCTAATCGATAGTAATTGAACTTGACACGATTCGTTTGACGATCATTCTACTCACTTCGGGTTTCCTCTAAGATAAGACATATTCCTTATGGAGACTATCTCATTATGCTAACTTAACTGAACTGAGGTTCTTCATATCTCATACTAACCCTTCGGGTATTCAATTATCTCACTGGACTTACTGGCGATTTATGCATCTCCCCCTTAGACCAAAGCTAACATCTTATACTTACAAATTCTTCGCTTTTGATGGGATCCAGTTAACATTCCTTATCTTCTGTAATTCCTTTGTACTCCACAACATTGACGACTCTTTTTTTTTTCGACTCACATCTGAGCAATTTCTCATGGGGAAAAACTAAATTTACTTACATGAACGGGTTGCTACTGTATTCATAACTGGCTTGCTCCATCTTAACGACTTAACTCTGCTCAAATTGTAAATCTTAGGACACCCCTTTTGACAACTCTTAAAGGCTATTCTTCTGTAGTTTGCTCTCTTACGGCTTAGCTGATTTCTTCTTCCACTAATCACTCTACTCTGAACTTAACTTAAGCCCTTAGTTTATAACACACAATCGGATGTATCCGAACTGTCACCCACTTAAGGTGTTCATCTGAATAAGGAAATCAAATCATATTTCTAGTAGTTCTGCTGAAATTGCTAATGCATTGTATCTACTCAAAACTTACTTACTATTTTTCTGTTAATCACATGCTAGCTTCATACTTTCTTATTCTGCTCTAAATAACCTAAGTTATTTCTAACTCTCCCTCATCATCTGACGCTATTCTATGGTTGTATACTATCTTTTCTGAATTATGGATCACACTTAACAAACTTTCATCTATCTTATATGAAAGATTGGAACAACTAAACCCAAACTTTCTATACGCTTCAAAATCGTATCGGACTATACACATCTGGGATAAACACTTACTCACATAGCTTAAGCAAGAACTGTCACATCTTCTTATCTCATAATAATAATTACTTCTTATAGTAACCTACAACCATCGTACTCTCTAACTCTGATTTGACTAACTTAAACAAACTAAAATCATTCCCAAAAATTTAATATCATCTGGTCATGGTTATTATTACATACATACCTCTTTTCTTAACAGGCATAGTTCGTACGAAAATTTCATCTGTGGCGATAACTGGAGATGCCTCTTTATCCTGACGACCTGCTGAAGCTTCCAAGTAGTCTTCACTGAGAACTGAAATACCAGACTTAGCTATATTACAACCTAACTGGGCTTGAGAATTAAGAGGAGCCGCCGAAACACATATCAAGGCCCCAAACGATACACCCCTTGGTGTCTCCTATAACACTTGTTGCACATAAGATTCTGAAAACTTCTATGGCTCACATTGGTATGTCACTGAGAGGCTGGTGCTCTTAATCACTGTTTCTAGCTGAACTGACCTTTTTTATCATATCTAGACCTCGAGACTAATGTACTAGCTGCAGATGGAGTGGGTCCTGATGGCTTCCGGTAGAAAACTGTCTGCCCCCACCTCCTTGAGATCCTCCATGATTTACGTTTCCTGCAGACTTAGCTCTCTAATTTCTCTGATATCCTCTCCCTGCTGTATCCCATTCTCCTTTCTCAAGAACATCATTATTATTCAACTTCCCATTCAATATATAACACCCTTTCTCGGGCAACTTAAACTTTATTCACCTTTCAATAACACCTCAAGTCTCATTTGTTACCAGCAAGTACTTCACAATTGTACCCCTGTGGATAATCAACCTCAATTGGGCCTTGAATTACCTGTTCGTCGCCTGCACATTTGAAACGTACGTAATTCGATAAGAAGAGAAGTTACTTATTGCTCTAAGCTTCATGGCACGACCTAGAGTAGAAAGAAATGAGACAAATCCTGAATGTCTTGGTGGTCAATCGTTTATATGTGTGGGGCCCTCACACATATAAAGAGACCCCACTGGACACGATTTCATAGACTCCCTAAGATACTTGAACCTAGGGCTCTGATACCAAGCCTTATCACGCCCCGAACCTGGGCCTGGACGTAACACGGCACCTGGTGCCTGACTGCATGTGACCGAGCAAACCAACTAACTGGCTGAATCAATATGTGATACCAAAACATATCTAATTTATAAAATAAAACTAGCACATGTTGATTAACTAAACGCCTGACTGAAATGTCATAATGCGGAAATACTTAGACAATCTAAACATATCTGACAGTAGCCAACATGGTTAAACCAAAACAACTGAACGATATCCTATAACATACTAGAACTTACCAATTCATACATAACCCTCGAATCAACTTCACATTGTACAGCCTCAACATAACTCTCAAATTATTAGCTCTTGTTTCGAACGAACCCCTTTTTTTTTTATCCTTAATCAATCTTAGTCTAGATTAGAGATTCAAGCTTATGGTTTACTACTTCAGGAAATCCCATCTCACTTTTGGCAAGACTCCCTAATTAAACTAATATTTAAAGCCTATTATTCAATCCTAAATGCTAAGGTAGAAACTCATCTTCTCCAACTAGTCCCCATATATTTGCACCATTAATTCAATCCTAAGATGATAGATAATTCATAAGATAAGGCAAGGGAACTCACCCCCAAAAGAAACAATTTGAAGAACTCTTCAAGTTACCCTAAGTGTTTCCTGGGAACTGTGTTGAATTTAAGAGAATAAATAATTTGAACTAAGTGTTTTAAAATACGACTACTGTTTCCCCTCGACCGCTGCGACAGTCAAACTACCGCTGCAGCAGTCTCGCTATAGCGGACCAAAAGAAAACTGGCCACCGCTATGGCAGCCCGTGTTCCGCTATAGCGGCATCGCCATAGCGGGACATGGCATGCCACGGCGGATATATGAACAATGACTGACTACTGGTGGCGAGGGACTCACCGCTATAGCGGTGCCGCCGTAGCGGTACAAGCCTTGCCGCAGCGGTCCCTTTTGGGCAGTAAGCTCGAATTTTGCCCAGTTTTCCACTCTATCACCCAACATTTCAGCCGAGGCCTCACACACAAAAACAAAACATGTATATTAATGTAAAAACACTATACGAACTGGCCCGTGACCTCAAAATCCCCAACAGAGGTCTAATTTCCTACGTCACCCCCCAAAATGAACTCAATACAACCAAACATCAAGTCACAACTGAAAATTGAACTTGGATCATGCGTCCGAATCAGGAAGACGCATTTAGTACCATACTAGGCCATGCCATAACACAAACCGCTTGCATAAGAGTTTTTGGGAGGGTTTCCACCATTCGTGGAAGAATAAGACAAGCAAGTGCAGATACCAATTGGAATTGTCTAGATACCAATTTGAATGAAGTAGCACGAGAGAATGAAAGAAGTGGAAGTTTCCTAAATGTCCCATAGCCTCTCGCAGATAGGTACGGAGCTCTTCCTATTGATCTGCAAGACTCTACTAGACACGTCCTTGTATGATGAGATTCACGAAGCTAGGCTCTGATACCAACTGTCACGACCCTAATTACCGATTGTGCGGGCACCTACTTTATTATCACTAGTAGGCTAACCCTTACCCGTTAACCCTTTAATCACTAGCCAATTTTAACTTCTTTAATCATTTATACTAAAACAATCAATGAACATGTGAATGAATATATTGTCTACCAAGTCATAATTAATAAATGATACAAGTACGGAAGTCTAACTATTACATCCCCAGAATCTGAAAGTCATTGTATCACCAAAGAGCCCCACTTTTCTATATATTATCATAAACAGTAAATCATACATCAAGTTTTCATCTACGTATTGTCATAAGTTTATATCACAATTCAAGCCTAAACTCATTATCATTCCTTTCTCTGATAATATGTGTCGCAATAAGAGAGAACTGAGTACAACACGATACTTTAGACAATAAGTCTAATCACAATAACAAGGAAACAAGCCACAGTCAACAAAAATCAATCTAATAGAAATCCATCCCGAATCACCATAGTATGAATATAACTACACCTCATATTTCAGTACATAACGTAATGGCGACGAGCCCACAAAATCACAAGCCATAACAACCTAGCTAATATCCAACAAAAACATCATATCCGAAGACCTAATCATGCTTTCTCCCGTCAATTCTACACAATACATACATTTTGCTAATTAAAGTCTAACTAAAATAAGTTGTAACCACCTAGAATGCCGAGCAACAATCTCGAATCGCCAAACCTTAGCCTTTCCTTCCTCTTTGGAGAACCTCGAATGATTAACGTCTATAAAATATGAATTCTATGTCAGAATACGAATCTAAGGATACCCATATTGCCATAGTTTTACCCAAACCCCAAAAATGGACCTAAAATAGCCAAACCCGAGCCAGAAGGGTAAAACTTTAATTTTATGAAAATTTCAGATACAATATAGTCAAAAGAGCATTCTACGAGTCTAAATGAGTCCAACGATACCCATATTGCTATCATTTTAGAAAAATATCCAAAATACCCCTACAATGTGAATCCGGGTTCATTAGGGTAAAACGGGAAATTTAGTGCATAATTATGTTACCCATCATCTAGTTAACCTTCAATCTTAATTTCATGGAATTTCATTCATCACAAGATATCCAAATTCATCTTTTCTTTTTTTAGCCCAAGGGTTCTTAATCGATTAGTTCTTCACAATTAGTGTATAGGATGACTATGAGATGACGATAATCGACAAATAATTAATGAATACTAGGTTAGAATCTTACCCCAAAGTGCTTGTGAATGCTTTTCCATTGTTATCTCCCAACCCTCCAACTATTGAATGCTTCATCAATTCTTGGGTACTAATCTTTCACCCACCATTAATAGAGCTTAAGCTTGTCATGGGATTTGAGAAAGGAATGATAATGAATCACATAAGGGTTTGCACTTACCTTAAAGTGGGAACTTCACCCTAGCCCTAGGAAAATAGCCTCTCAAATTCTAAGGAAGTGTTTTTAGTTTTAGGATGGGAAAAAAATGAAAAGAAGACATTAAAAACAAACCTACTGCCTAGTGCACCCGCTCCAGCGGTGCACCCTTCGCTATAGCGGGTGCCCGCATCGCTATAGCGGGTACCCAATTTTCTGATTTTTTCAAAACTTCGTTTTAGCCCCCGAAACACATCCGTAACCTCCCGAACACAAACCATGTATGCATTTTGATTGTAAACCAGGCTACAGACGCAATCGTGACCTCAAAATTCCCAAAAGAGATCATTTTAACACAGCGTTGATGAAGTCAAACCCAACACTATGAAATTAAGCCTTCACCCGAGACTTAAAACATCCCCGAACGCCTTGGGACCCAAACCAATGGCTTTACCAAGTCATAGGTCGTACTAACGGGACTCGGGGAAAGGGTCAACAAGGTTAAATGGGTCAAAACACTATAACGAACAAACGAGTCGTTACAAAAAGGTCTTTCATTAAACATGTATCGAGGGTATTCCAAAATGATCAACATTACTTCTTCTCATGAATAGTTCACATTGAAATACTTTCTCACATTCCTTATCCTTCTTGTTTACTGAGATAAATATAATGTTCATCGTGGTACTTTCCCCATTGAAGTTGAGTTGATTTCACTCCATAATGGTGAAGGTTGTTTCCTTGATTTATATATGGCTTGTGTTGTAGTACTTTCCCTCACCTCTTATCACTCACTATGTTGTTCTTCATGTTGAAGTTCATCTAATGGTATTTTATTCAGTTGAGTCGATATTTATCAATTGTATAATCCTTATTGAAGTATATCTCCTATTCTCCACATGTGTTGTTTCTTGAATTGAAAATATAAAGAACGTAGTAATAATAACAATAGTCAGGGGATAACAATGATAGGTCACTCCAACACTTTCTATGATGTCTCCTCTGAGGTCAATCTTGCATTGCATATATATAGACAGAGATTTTTCTTTACCGAGCTATGCTGTAGGTGGCCAGGTAGGCACGTAGCTATGCACCTAGATGTATTTCTTTCTTATCGAGCCATGTTGTAGGTGCCCAGGTAGGCACGTAGCTGTGCATTGTCACTGATCAGTTGTACATTTATGTGATGGTTATGGTCGCCCTCAATGGCCTCGTTCAAAGTTTCAGGTTGTCTCTACATCTCTTCCCATGTTATATGTATCTCTTATGCTTATGTTGTGTTTATGCTTACCTCCTTTTATATACTTGGTACATTTTTCATACTTATGCCTCTTTTGGTGCACAGTGATCATGCCCACAGGCATAGATAGATAGATTGGTGTGCCTCCCCGGTAGGGTAACAAATGTTCAGCGGTTGGTTGTTGCACTCCATTTATCTGGAGTTTTTGATCAAATTCTTGAATAGGAATGCCTGCATGTATATATATTATGAGTATGGCTATGGGTACATTGGGGCCCTATCCGACCAGTTGATGCATATTAGTGCTCTTAGAGACTTACAGGGCAACATGAAGGAATCGTCCTAACTGGTCCGAGCGACCCTTATCCTACATTGGCATACATAGTTTCAGGTATTAAACCTTCTCAGTAATCTGTGCAATTCCCAAAATATGAACATGGATATAGTTGGCTTATAGTCTTATGAATTACATAAACATGATGGTAAAAATGATTCGTGAGTGTAATATAACATGAATGTAGATACATAGTATCATATCTTTTATGAAAACATGGAAGCATGTAGGATTTCATGGAATTAAGCATAATAAGTCATAACGTGCATTCAAGAACCCATGTAATTCAAGACATGAGTATTCATGGAATATGGACGGATTCCCAATAGCAAAAATGGAATATCAAGAATACAATAACGAATTATTAGTACAAACAGGGTATAGCATGATATGTCTAACTTAGGGTCATCATGAATTAGAATAGAAACCCTAGGTTTGTGAAACTTTGTATTTTCACAGATGAATGTGGCGTAGGGAAGAACAATGATGTTTACACACATGGATAGAAACCCTACATATCTTAATCGCTCCTCAGCACCCAACGAAGAATCCAAACTTTGAAGAAGAATCCCAAAAATCAGAATTTCATTCCTTGAGAAGGTTTTTCTGGAAAAACCCTATTATTGTAGAGTAGAATCTTGTTAATAATCCATGTATGTGTGTTAATACTTGCTAATATAATGGAATAATACTTGGGGTAGGAGGAAAAACTGACCTTAGGAGGTTTGGGGAAGTTCTAGGGCATTTTCTCCTCAAAAAGTCAACCAAAAATAAAGTAGAATGAAGATTTAAGAAAATTTCACGTTCTGAGAATTTTATAGCCGAGGAAGGTGCGTAACACATCCTGCGAATCACAGAATTGAACTGCAAAATGCAGCCCTAACACACAATGTAACCGAGAGACATATTTTTTGGTGTTTAACCTGTGAAACGCAGGTTGAACCACATCCTGATCTTGCAAAATGCAGGTTAGTATAACAGTCATAAAGTTTTACTCATAAGTTCGTTTGAGCTCCACCTTATATCTTTGGAAAGGTATTTCAAAGGGTTACAACTTTTACGTTTTGAGTTTTCTGAAATTCCCAACGGATTTTCCCAAAATCTTGATGGTATGCAGACTTTCTGTAAACTTAGCCTATTCTATCAAATCTTAAGCACCTCACTATTCGTCTTGATTTCTAAACAATTTTTTCCACCCATAATCATCGCGATAGTACTTCACATATAAAAAATTTCACATTAATACTTATGTAACACATCCACACCTAATCCAAATTTACAGAGTGTTACATTATCTCTCCATTGGGATCATTCGTCCTCGAATGATGGGCCAGGGTTAAAAATGTGCTGGACATGGCTTGGGTACATAAACATGAGGAAAAATGACACGGTTTCATGGAAACATGAACGGTGGGACATGAGTAATGGATGCATGAACGTGAACTTGAAATGTGAGGCATGAATATGTAAGGGACATGATAGGGATATGGAAGGCATTTACCTTGAATGCTCTCTGCTTGCTCCTCAAGGAAATGTGGATATCTAGAATTTCAAGTCCTCTTCGCTTCCCACGTAGCCTCTTCGACTTTCGGACTCCTCCATAACACCTTTACTGAGACTACTTCCTTACTCCTCAACTTGCAAACGTGACGGTCAAGAATAGCCACAGGGATTTCTTTGAAGGTTAGGCCATCCTTAACTGTTATAGTGTCAGCAGGAACAACCACCGATGGGTCTCCCACACACTTCCTCAACATGGATACATGAAATAGGTACACAACAGCCAATTCTTATGGAAACTGTAACTCGTATGCCACTTGTCCAATCCTTTGCAGGATTCTTCTATATGGCCCGATATATCTAGGACTAATTTTCCCTTTTTTGCCAAATCTCATCACACCTTTCATGACCCAATTTACTAAGTCGAGCGGGAACCTACCATTCCCTACCTCAGTAGGTGAACCCTTATACAATTGTTATTCCACAGTATAAGGAATAAAGAAAAAGCGGAATCATAAGTCTTAATCATACTAATATAAGTAAAGTGAAGAAACCATAAATACGACCCCCAGATCTGGTCTGAATAATACAACAACAACAACAACATACCCAGTGAAATCCCACAATGTGAGGTCTGGGGAGGGTAAAGTGTACGCAGACCATACCCCTATCTCGGAAGACAGGGAGGCTGTTTCCGAAAGACCCTCGGCTCAAGAGAAATGACAACGAGAAAGGTTAGATAAGCACAAGCAGTTCAAAGCAGGATGCAAATGAAACTAAAGAAAGCGAATAAGTCAAAATAAAGCAGTCTGAAAAAAGGGAACAGTAGTTACCACAGATAAATAAGATAATCGAAGTACAAGAAACCACATATAGTAGCAAGAAACAAAGCGCAATAGACTATAGATCAAAACAACGACTACCTACTAGCCTTCTACCCTAATCTGAGTCCTCAAAAACCTCCTATCTAGGGTCATGTCCTCGTTAAGCTGGAGCGTCTCTGCCTCTCCTCCTCACATGCCCAAACCATCTCAGCCTCGCTTCCCTGTTCTTGTCCTCCACTGATGCTACTCCAACCTTATCCCGGATATCTTCATTCATAATCCTATCTCGCCTGGTGTGCCCACACATCCATCGCAGCATTCTCATTTCCGCAACTTTTATCTTTTGGACATGAGAGCTCTTGACTGCCCAACACTCTACCCCGCACAACAAGGTTGGTCTCACAACCACTTTGTAGAACCTGCCTTTAAGTTTTAGTGGCACCTTCTTATCACACAGCACTCCTGAAGCAAGCCTCCATTTCATCCACCCTGCACTAATATGATGTGAGACATCATCATCAATATCCCCATTTTCTTGTATAACAGACCCGAGATATTTGAAACTTCTTTTCTTTGGGATGACCTGGGTACCAAGCCTCACTTCCACGCCAGACTCATGCGTCACGTCACTAAACTTGCATTCCATGTACTCTGTCTTGGTCCTACTCAACTTGAACCCTTTAGACTCCAGAGTTTTTCTCCAGACCTCCAGCTTAGCGTTCACTCGGCTGCGTGTCTCGTCGATCAAGACTATGTCATCCACAAATAACATACACCAAGGCACCGCACCTTGAATTCGCTGCGTCAGACAATCCATCACTAGAGCAAATAAAAATGGGCTAAGAGCTGATCCTTGGTGCAACCCCATCTCCACTGGGAAGTACTCCGAGTCTCCTCCCACGGTCCTTACCCTGGTCTTGGCTACCTCATACATGTCCTTGATCGCCCTAGTGTACGCTACAGGTACACCTTTGGCCTCCAAGCATCTCCATAAAACCTCTCTTGGCACTTTGTCGTAAGCCATTTCTAGGTCGATGAAAACCATGTGCAGGTCCTTCTTCCTCTCCCTATACTGCTCCACCAGTCTCCTCACAAGATGGATGGATTCTGTAGTCGAGCGCCCCGGCATGAATCCGAACTGGTTCTCTGAAATGGGCACGCCTCTTCTCACCCTCATCTCTACCACCCTTCCCCACACCTTCATAGTGTGGCTTATCAGCTTGATCCCTCTATAGTTGTTGCAACTTTGAATATCACCTTTGTTCTTATACAAAGGGACCATCATACTCCACCTCCATTCCTCAGGCATCTTCGCCGTCTTAAAAATAACATTAAACAATCTAGTCAACCACTCCAAACCTGCCCTTCCCGCACTCTTCCAAAACTCTCCAGGGATCTCGTCAGGACCAGTAGCTCTTCCCCTACGCATCCTACGAACAACACCCTTAACCTCCTTCACCTTTATACTCCTACAATACCCAAAATCGCGGCGCCTCTCAGAGTACTCCAAATCTCCCAACACAATGTCTCTCTCACCTTCCTCGTTCAAGAGTTTATGGAAGTATGACTGCCATCTCCGTCTAATGAGAGCTTCCTCTACTAATACTTTTCCATCCTCGTCCTTGACGCACTTTACTCGATCCAAGTCCCGTGCCTTTCTCTCCCTTACCTTGGCTAGCCTGAACAACTTCTTATCCCCGCATTTGTCCTCTAGTTCTCCATATAGATGTTCGAAAGCTGCCGTTTTTGCCACCGAAACTGCCAACTTTGCTTCCTTTCTCGCAATCTTATACGTTTCCCTATTCGTCCGCTTCTCCTTCTCATCTTTGCTGTCTACCAACCTCGCGTACGCCACTCTCTTTGCTTCCACCTTTCCCTGGACTTCTTCATTCCACCACCAGTCCCCATGTCGCCTACCACGGTGACCTCTCGAGACTCCCAGGACATCTCTAGTTGTTTCCCTAATGCAGCTCGCCGTCCTATCCCACATACTGCTCGCGTCCCCCCTATTCTCCCAAGCCCCCATAGCCATCAACTTCTCCCCCATCTCCTGGGCACTCGACAAAGTCAGACTCCCCATCTGATCCTTGGCAGGTCATCCGCGACCCTCTTCCTCTTCTTCCTCGTAATCCCCAAATCCATCACCAAAAGCTTATGTTGGGTCGTAAGGTTCTCACCCGGAATGGCCTTACAGTCTTTACAAAGACCATTATCCTCTTTTCTAAGGATCAAAAAGTCTATCTGCGTCGCAGCCGTCGAACTACGAAAGGTTACCAAGTGCTGCTCCCTCTTCGGGAAACGCGAGTTGGCTACTACCAATCCAAAGGCTTTAACGAAATCCAGAAGTGAGACTCCTCCTCCATTCCTGACTTCGAGGTCGAAACCTCCATGCTCATCATCATAACCCCCCGAGGTTGAGCCGATGTGTCCATTGAAATCTCCCTCTATGAATAACTTCTCGGTGGGCGGTATACCTCCCACCACTTCATCCAAATCCTCCCAGAAGCGCCTCTTCTCCTCCTCGTCCAAGCCCGCTTGTGGCGCGTAAGCACTAAGAATGTTCAAGGTAAACCCTTCCACAACTAACTTAACCGCTATCATCCGATCATTTACCCTCCTAACCTCTACGGCCTGGTCCCTTAGCTCACTATCTACTAAAATACCTACCCCATTCCTATACATTGACTTACCCGAGAACCATAACTTATACCCGTCCACATCCATAGCTTTAGATCCTACCCATTTGGTCTCCTGGAGGCAAGCTATATTAATCTTCCTCTCCTTAAGAATCTTAACTAGCTCTATAGACTTCCCCGTCAAAGTCCTAATGTTCCAGGACCCTACTCTCAACCTAAGCGCTCCCTGACCCCACTTACCCCCTCTAACCCTAGCCCCCGTCCCCGACCGAGAACATGAGCCTAGTCTACCATCACTCACTATAGCCACTAAGGGGAATAAAAGCAAATCAAAGATCTATCTAAAATAAACAAGAATCAATACTAAAGCACAGTTATCAAGAGACTATATGCAAGTCAGGTTACTATGACAAGAAAGATAGCACTATAAGCTAAAGGAATAAAGTCAAGAGTCAAGAATGTGTAGCAGGCAAGATTTAACAAGGTTAAAAGACACATGAATTAATATGAGCCACCAGAGGTACCAACTCCAGGTGAAAACAATTTCAAAACAAAAAACAAAAAAACCTGTTCCACGCCGGCGTACTGTTCACGCCGGAGCAATGTTCACCGCCGGAAACCCACTGGCGGAGGTTTCCAAGTGCAAAACGAGAAGACAAGAGGCAAAAAAAAAAACATAGAAAATAAAGGAAAAGAGAAGAGAAGAGAGAAGGAGAGAGGGAAAAAAGAGAAGGTACTGTTCACGCCAGAAATGTATACCCGCCGGCGGTGGTTCGCTGCCAGGAAGGAGGGGGTGGGGTGGGGTGGGGTGTTGTTACCGTTGAGAGATGGAAGAGAGAGAGAGAGAGAGAGAGAGAGAGAGAGAGAGAGAGAGAGAGAGAGAGAGAGAGAGAGAGAGATTGGTTTGAATAATACAAGAGCACTAAATGATATGTCTCGAATATACAAGTCTCAAAACAACAAACCTGCCTCTGAATATGAAATAAAGATAGTAAAATAAAAGAGTCTCCGGGTAGCAGCCATCAAATTCTCACCCTAAAATACTCGCAAGTCTACCTCGGAAATCAGTCTCGGGAAGTTTATTTGGAACCTATCTCAAACTCTACACCCTAAAGAGTGTACCAAGGTAGCATCAGTACACACGACATGTACTGAGTAGGCATCATAGGCCAACAACAGTTAGTTAACATATATAAAGAAAGAGACTAAGAATAAACATGCTCACAATCAGGTATACACACTACGTAATCCAAGAATAAAAACTCAAGAGCCACGAACCGTCAAACCTTAGCCTTGCCCTTTCTTTGTGCCTCAAAATACTCAAAGTCTATTCATATTCGAATTCTATATTAGAAATAATGGAGAACAACACCCATATTGCTAAACTTCTAATTAGGTCAAATTCTAACCCAAGGAATTGGGGAAATAGGCCCACAAGGGTAAAACGGGAAATCGAAGGATGGAATTTCCAATTCAAGCTCTAGGTGATCAAACCCACTAATCAATTATTAAATCAACTCATAATTGGGCCTAGTTCGAATTTAAAGTTAAACCCCCAAATTTGGGTATAAACCCTAATTCTTTAATCCTCAAATTAATCACTAATAATGGAAGAACTAGGCTTAACAACAATGAATTCATCACTTCTATGTTTATTCAAGTCAATGTCATCATCAATTTCTATTTAGAAAGAATAGAACCCATTTCGAGAATTTATCATGAAAACCCATTTTCCAAATTCCAATTTCTCAATTTTAATGGAGGATTCAAGCTTATTGATTACTATTCCATCAATTCCATACGTAGAGAAACTAAACCCACCAACAAATCACAATTTAGTACGCTAAAACACAATTAGTGAAGAAACCATCAAGACTCACTTTGTTTCTTAGCTTCTAATGATTTCTAACATGTATTAAAGCTTATGAAAGATAACCGACAAGAAGAATTTAACCAAAAGTCACGTAAAATTGCATCAAAAGTTGCTCAGAATGAATAATTGAAGTGGTTGAATGGAAAGGGTTTTAACTTAGAAATAAACAGAGGAATCTACCACGTCACCCGCTGTAGCGGCTACGTGTCCGCCACGACGGGCTCGCTGCAACGATTCCTTAACCGCTACCGCGCCTTCGCCACAACGGTTTCAAATCTGTTGTGGCGGCTAACCCCAATACCCAATCAGCTGCTGTGGGGGCTGGTCTTCAGCCATAGCGAAACCGTCACTGTGAACCCGGACACCGGACACCAGAAAATCCTGGCTTTTTGCAATTTCAACCCCAAAATACGATAATCACCCGAGGCTTCACAGATGCTAAACAAACATACATATATACATAAAAATACGCTACGAACTCACTCGCATTGCATTCGTACTCATTTTTCATGATATATTGATTTGAACTGTGATTGGTATTGATGATGATAAGTGAGAAAGGAACATCCGAGATTATGGATAGATTTGATATAGTAACCATCTCTGGGTTGTGCGCTGAATGGCCTGTGATATGGAAGCCACCTTTGGGTTGTATGTAGAGTCGCTAGTGTTGTGAAAGTCATCTCTGGGCTGTGTGCGGAGTGACTAGTACATGGAATTCGCGGGTACCTCATGAGTCATGACTATCGATACGTGGAGGTTATCTGTCTGTAGCATGTGTTTACAGAGACAGACTGTTGGCCAGTGCATATCATTGCATTTCATATGTACTCATTACTTCATTCATATATTACATTGATTTTGCCTTGGTATTCCTATCATGTCTGTTATATTTCATGGACTGTGTTGTGATTATACTTGATGCCTATCCTTCAGTTTCTTTCTTTTATGTATATTATCTAACTGTTGTCGGCATATGATACCTACTGGTACGTGGCGTATGTACTGATACTACCTTCCTGTACTCTTTTTCTAGTGCAGAGTTCGGAGCAAGCTCAACTTCTAACCCTCGAGAGTGATCCCGAGGCTAGGCTTTCGAGTGCCCAGGGTGAGCATCTGATGGATCCGTTGCCCGGAGACTCCTCTATCCCTATGTCTTTATTTTCCCATTCTGAGACATATGTTTATTTTCAGACTTGTATTTTCTAGACATATGCAATTAGTTGCTCTTGTACTATTCAAACTAGATACGGGGGTTTTATGTTGTAGGATTCCACAAGATTATCTATTTATTATTTGAGACTGCTTTTTCTTCTTATTTACTTCCTTATGTTGTTTTTGGAAGTTGAGTAATGCACGGGTTCGCCTACCAGGCGGGAATAGGTAGGTGCTAACGCGATCCGTAATTTGGGTCGTGACTAGGAAGAAATGTTATAGCGTTATTCAACCATTTTAGATATATATGCAATGTTTTGGGATCTGTTACATTTCAATCATTGTCTACTTCTATTCAATGATTATTTTATTTTCAATTTCAATCTGAGTCAACGAAATTTATTGAATTAATATTAATCTTTTTCTTATTTAATTAATATCGAAGAATAGTACAAAGAAAAAGGTAAAATTGCTTGTTACACTTGCGTATTTTAAAATCAAAATTCAATATCTATGAATTTTTTGTGTCTAAAATGAATAACCATGATTACTGTTTTCATTTCATATCATGTCAACATTCATCAATATAACATATACCTCTTTTTCTTCTTCATCTTCTATTTGTAGGTGAGCAACTTTTCGCCTTTTTTTTTTAATCACGATAACTTTCATCCTTGTATAATAGCAACTTATATGTTAAAAAAAAATAAGTGAGTTTCAAAGGATGCATATGAGAATTGATTTCTAGCTCAAGGACACAAAGTACAATCATTAAAAACCATATTCGGGCACTACATATTGTGAATAATTTTTTAAAGAAATGATGTGAGTACATATTCTAAAGGACAATGAATTCTATAGATAGTGCAATAATATCAATTTCGAATATTCAGAATAGAAATGATTGGTATTCAAGGTTTATTTACACAAGTTCACAGTGAATCATAGAATTAACTATATTAGAAATTCATAATTTTTTTATTTTTAATGGTAACATATTATAATCATATCCTAATATTCACCTATGTAATTACTTAAAGTATAAAAAGGTAATATCATTAGACTTCGCCCAAAATTCTTCAAATATACAAAGTAACAAGTTGATCATTTGGATTTTCAAAATCCCAAAATATACATTGGATATTGGAATAATGTTCCGGAAATTCTTATTTGAATTTCGAGTTTTCAAGTATTTTAAGAAAATACGTAATTCTTCTTGTACCAAAATGTGCTAATCAATTTATTACCAAATTTGGAACAAGTTATCAAAATCTACATTAAATCATTTGATCATACGGTACAACAAATTCCCATTATGCATATTTACTTACTCCAAACTCACCTCTTTTACGTGAAGAAAATCGTTAAAATATTTTTTTATATCACTGTTGTGTCAGGTCAATTTACATGCACCTCGATTAATGACACATCATGTTTAATTTAAAGACAACACAGTTATAACACTAAATTACAAAAACACCGCTTATTCCTCCTATATAGATTATAAGTACATTTTGTATTAATATATGGCCCTATGCAAGATTTCACATTATTACGAATGTATTTATGATTTTATTATCGACAAGAAAATCAAAAGAAATAGATTTATTTTTTCATGTTATGACTTCTATAAAATATTTTTGCAATACGAACAATCTCTGAGCCGACAAGACATCACCCTTGATAAATTTCATATGTGCAATAACACCCACGGATTACTAGGATCTTATATGTTCGAAAATATGGTCTGAAATTCTAATAAGAATCCTGAACTTTCAAGCACTTTAATAAAATATTTAATTCATCAAATTCAAATTGTCCTAATAAATTTGTAACTAAATTCGGACCAAATTTTCTAGATTTACTCAAAATCATAACCATATGGTATAAACAAGTCTAATTATGCATCTATATATACATTTCAGTACTCCTATTCCATCTTCACAATTAGGTATTCATTCATATATTTTGCTCCCAAAGAAAGTGCTCTCTCTTTTTTCATTTTCGTTTTTTCTGTGTTACCAGACATGATTAACAATTCAGATGAAAGCCAAAGAAAAGCAAGAAGAATAACTAGTTTGTCCAAACAAGCAAATGACTTGTCTACCTTATGTGACATACCTATTGCTCTAATAATTTTTAGTCCTGGAGAAACCAACCCTACAATTTGGCCCAATGAGGATGAGGCTAAGGTTATAGTAACCAGGTATTTGAGTCACACAGAGAATGAAAAGTTTAAAAATTTAGTTAAACTTGAAACCTACTTTTCTTCTAAATTGGAGGAGAAAGAAAATAATATTAGAAAAACTGAGCAAAGAAACAAGGAGAAGAAAATAGAAATCACGTTCAATCGATTATACGAGGGAAAGGTTAATATATTTGACCTTGATGCTACAGAAATTAACGAATTGTTAAAGTTATCTGCTCTTACACAGGATAAACTTGACGATAGGAAAAAGCGACTCGAACAACAATCTCACACTTCTCAATCTCCATCACTTCTCTCTAATATTGAGTAGATAACGGAGATGATGTAGGTCAAAGTAGCGGTTTCCATGTTGGGGGGGGGGGGGGGGGGGGATCAAAAAGTTTGGTCATGGTGGAAGCGGGGCTTGGACCAATAGAATATGATGATTACTGAGCATACTAGTATTTATTTTTTAGCACATCATTTTTTAGCTCATGTTGTTTTCGTGGTAGGTTAAAGTTATATTATGTTATAGTAGGAAGAAATGTACTAGTGTTATTCGACCATCCTAGATATATGTGCAATATTTTGGGATCTGTTATATTTCAATCATTGTCTACTTCTATTCAATGAGTATTTTATTTTCTGTTTCAATCTGAGTCAACAAGATTTATTGAGTTAATATTAAGCTTTTTCTTATTTAATTAATATCGAAGAATAGTACAAAGAAAAGGGTAAAATTGCTTGTTACACTTGCGTATTTTAAAATCAAAATTCAATATCTATGAATTTTTTGTGTCTAAAATGAATAACCATGATTACTGTTTTCATTTCATATCATGTCAACATTCATCAATATAACATATACCTCTTTTTCTTCTTCATCTTCTATTTGTAGGTGAGCAACTTTTCGCCTTTTTTTTTTAATCACGATAACTTTCATCCTTGTATAATAGCAACTTATATGTTAAAAACAAATAAGTGAGTTTCAAAGGATGCATATGAGAATTGATTTGTAGCTCAAGGGCAAAAAGTACAATCATTAAAAATCATATTTGGGCGCTACATATTGCGAATAATTTTAAAAAAAATGACGCCAGTGCATATTTTAAAGGACAATGAATTCTATAGATAGTGCAATAATATCAATTTCAAATATTCAGAATAGAAATGATTGGTATTCAAGGTTTATTTACTCAAGTTCACAGTGAGTCATAGAATTAACTATATTAGAAAATCATAATTGTTTTTTTATTTTTAACGGTAACATATTGAAATCATATCCTAATACTGACCTATTTAATTACTTAAAGTATAAGAAGGTAATATCATTAGACTTCACCTAGAAAACTTCAAATATACAAAGTTACAAGTTGATCATTTGGATTTTCAAAATCCCAGACTATACATTGGATATTGGAATAATGTTTCAAAAATTCTTATTTGAATTTCGAATTTTGAAACATTTTTAGAAAATATGTAATTATTCTTGCACCAAAATGTGCTAATCAATTTATTACCAAATTTGGAATAGGTTATCAAAATCTATGTTAAATCATTTGATCATACGGTACAAAAATTCGCATTATGCATATGTACTTACTCCAAACTCACCTCTTTTACGTGAAAATGACTGTTGTGTCAGACCAATTTACATGCACCTCGATTAGTGACACATCATGTTTAATTTAAAGAAAACACAGTTATGATACTAATTTAGAAAAACACTGCTTATTCCTCCTATATAGTTTATAAGTACATTTTGTATTAATATGTAGCCATATGCAAAATTTCACATTATTATGAATGTATTTATGATTTTATTATCGACAAGGAAATCAAAAGAAATAGAATTATTTTTTCATGTTATGACTTCTTGTCACGATCCATTTTAGGACCGCGCGGGCACCCACCATTTTCACCTCAGTAGGCTAACCGTTAACCGCAAACAATTCATAAACAAGTAAAGAACGAGATTCATTATCCTTCAAGATATATTATAATAAGAAATGAAAGTCAAACCAATATATATAAACAAAATAGTGGAAATGTTTACAACAATTAATCAATACACTAACTCTATTTCCCATGACCTGGTCTAGACTAGTATAAGAGCGACTAAGATTTGAATATTGGATACAACAATAAATCTAAGACTCAGTCTCCATCTCGGAATGAGAATGATGGAGGCCTTCAAGATAGGCACCGTGCATCTTTCGAAAAACTCCAACTAATCAATATCCTGAAAAATTCTACGCCTAAAAAGGGGTGTAGCAAGAGTAGTATTAGTACAACAATAGCACTGGTAAGCATCATAGGCCGACAATGGTTTGAAATGCATAACGGTAATAGAATCTACAAATAAGCATAGTAGGCAAGACTAAGTCAACAGCGCACATCACCTACCACTCGCTTCAACAAATAGAAGGTTCTTATTTCATTAACTCATTATTAGGGATTCATTTACACATTACATTAACACTCACTTTATAGCTACTATAACAACAATAGTCAATGCTCACGAATCACTTGTCAACTGTCGTCACATAATCGCTCCTGTTTGAAGGAAATTTCTCTCGTATTCTAGTGTTCATTACTCACCCAACCTAGAAATATCTTACACCTTTATATTAAGGTCACCTAACACCACGCTTCCCCAATCCAATATCACAACCTATTATTATAGCAACTAATCCCAACTAGTGTTTAATCTGATTCAGTACATTATAATTATATCACCACAAGTCATTACTTATGTTATAGCATCTAAACACAACTTTGTCAAGTCTTAGTATATCCAACTAGAATCCGTATATAAAAAGGCATCACAATAAATCACAGGAATATCACAGGAGGCCAATTGATACAATGCAATTCAGTAATGTATGAAGTGTGAATGCAATGTATATGGACCGTACACATGTACTCCGATAATGGAACATCACATCTCGGTAGCACATAGGGGACCCGCGAAGTCCATGTACCCTCACGATTATGGCAAATACCTCAGCAATCACTATCAGCTCTTATACCTCGATCCTAGGATAAACATCATACATGGATCCTCACGTCACTATTATCCAACTGAGCCCAGCTCATAACAGTGTTTCCTTCTATATCATCAATGTATCAACAGTATACCATGAAGGATGAGAATGCGTGCAATGTATGAGTTCGATGTCAATAATCAAATCAATATCAATAGTACCACACATGTGCACACCAACAATATCAATAAAAAGGCTACACAATAAGCCATAATAGAATCACAATCCTCGCCTCAAAGCAGCACGAGTATGGTGCTACAATATCATCATCAAGTTAAATCACTAGTCACCAATATCTAATAATTTCCACGTGGCATCGAGTCAACAACAAATAGAGTTGGGTAACTCATAACACAACAGGGTGGCTAACCCTAAATCACACAACAAGGCCTATCCTAAGATAATATCTAACCCAACTTCATACCCGAAGGTTTACATGCATTCTCCGACCATACCGTCTAAATATATGCTTCGCTAATTGAACTCTCACAATAGGGTAATCATAATCCACAACTATACTAGTGTTACATAATAACCGCCACCTCTTATACATTATTAATCTAAGTATCCAGCCCAATCTCTGAGATCTTATACATGCATTCTCCGTTTCATCTAATACTCATGTATGAAAGTCTAACCAGAGTCTAGCAAGAGATGGAAGCCGTAACCTACCTCAGGGCCGAACAAGTGTGCGAACATCCACTTGGATTCGATCTTCCATCTTCGTAGCGAACTTGTAAGTCCGGAAGGTCTAAGAATGATGGATGCATTCCAGTATGTAACAATTGAGGAATTTGGGGTTATAGGGGTAGAATCGTCATTTCTAAAATAATTTTTCTAGTTTCTTGATTATAGCTATTTCACCTCTTTTATGAAAAACAAGGTTTACCTAAGTCAAACTTACCTCACTAATTCACGTAAGACATTATTAGCGTCTAACAAATTAAACCATTTAGGAAATAGAATGGTTTAGGCTTAGAACTTTCTATTTAGTCTAGGTTTGCAATAAAAGAGCTATCTTGAAGTTACTAATTGTTCTAGGTTAGCCATTACCACATCTACCCCTGTCTCATAAGCTAAGAGAAGGAACCCTCTTTTAATGCTCTACTATAATCATAAATTGTGCAAGAAGAAAGAGGGAATTGAAGGAAGATGAAATGAGGGATTTTAAAAGTTTACCTTCCCAACATTTAAGTCTCTAGGGCTGGAATTTTCTCTTAGTGGCGGCTGCAGATTTGGGGAAATGAATATTAGGTCAAGTCAATAAATGAGCTTTAAATAGGGATACAACTGCCTGTCAACTGCTGTGGCGGTCTATTATTCAGCGGCACCGCTTCAACGGTAGCCGCACTGCTGGGGTGGTCCTTTAATGATTCTACACCTCTGCTTCAGCGGAGCTTCCTGCCACTGTTGCGCCAGCACTGGGGCGGTAGGACTATTGCCACGACGGTATGAGTGGGCCCTGTCATGACCCAATTTCACTAAGTCATGTGGGCACCTACCTTTCCCACCTCGGTAGGCGAACCCTTAACTCGACATTCACAATAATGAGAAAAAAAATAGCGGAAGAGTAAAATAGCGAAGGTCTCACTCTTTTATAATATAAATAAGAAAGTGCGAAAGTAAATGAAATCCGCCCCCGTATCTGATCTGGTCATACAAGAGCACCTAACTAAATACTTCAAGTCTGAATCATAATAATACATAAGCAATCTCAAAGTTCATGTCTCAGAAATAGAAATAAAGACATAATGATAGAAAGAGTCATCGGGCAGCGAACGTCCTCATGCTCACTCTGAAGGACTCGAATCAACCATCCTCAAATATCAGTCACGAGGAGTAGAAGTCGATCTCACCTGGTACTATACATTCATAAAGGAATGCGGAAAGTGCAGGTCAGTACAAAACAACAAGTACTGGTATGTATTGTAGGCCGACTAAGATTCGCTAGCATATATCAAGGCAATAAAGTAAGATAAACAGGTAAATCAATAGGATATAAGTCAAACACAAGCCAGTCACCAAGTACATGTCATCACCTATGTTATAGCATCTAAACCCAAATGTTTCAAGTCTCAATATATCAATCAAAATCCGTATATCACAAGTACATCACAATAAAAGCCATAGTACAATGCAATGCATATGCATCGTACATATGTACTCCGATGATGAAACATCACATCTCGGCAGCACAACCCATGGGGGACCTGCGAAGTCCATGTACCTCACGGTTTCGGCAACAACCTCAGCAATTGCCACACTCATACCTCAATTCCGGGATAAATATCAGACGTCGGTCCTCACGTCACTCTCATCCAATTGAGCCCAGCTCGTAACAGTATTTCCTCAAGTATAATCAATGTATCAACAGTATATCATGAAGGATGAGAATGCGTGCAATGTATGAGTTCAATGTCAATAATCAAATTAATATCATAGGTACCACGCATGGGCATACCAACAATATCATGAAAAGGCTGCACAATAAGCCATAACAGAACACTATCCTCGTATCAAATGTCTACAAGTAAGATACTACAATATCATTGTCAAGATATATCAATAATCTGCAATATCTACTGTCGTCACGTGGTATCAAGCCAACAACAATAGAACAAGATAAGTCATAACACAACGGGGTGGCTAACCCCATTCACACAACAGGGCCCAACTTAAGACAATATCAAACCCAACTTCATACTCGAAGAATTACATACTTTCTCCGACAATATTGTCTAAAGATATGCTTCACTAAATGAAGTCTCACCATAGGATAAACCGTAACCTACTTGGAAGGCTGAACAGTAAAGTCTCCAGTAATCAAACCTTAGTCTTCCTTTTCCTTTGAGCCTCGAGATAATGAATGTCTAAACAAATTCGAATCATGGAATTAGAATCAAGAAGAACATCATTCAAACCCTACTTCTATTCAAGATCCAAATTCCCAACCTATGGAATATGATTTATGAACTAGAAAGGTGAAATTAGGAATATAAAGATCTCAACATGAAATTAATGCTCTAGGTGATCAATCCCCATCAATATCAAGCTAGCAGAACCAACAATTTATTGGAATTCGAATTCTAGGCAAAACCCCCAAATTTAGGTATAAACCCTAACTCCAATTCAACAATTAGACCTTAATTAAGAAGTAAACATGTTACTATAACTTATATTCATCAAATCCATGCTAAATAAAGCTAACCAAACCACTAATTTCAGATTTATAGCCACAAAATCATTTGGGAAGAAACTCATTAAAACCCACTATTAATACCCAACTTATTGATGAACTAAGCATGAACCATGAATTTCTATAGTGATTTATGATCAAGGAATGAAGTATAAGGTTTGGGGAAACTCACCACAAAGCTTAGCCTCTTCAAGAACTCCAAAACCCTCTCCAATAGCCTTTAGACAAAATGGGAAAATGTTTAGAGACTTAGGGGTTTTTACCACTTAAACCATTCAGTTACTGCCCGACAGGCGCTTCGGCGCTTAGCTTGACCGCTCCAATGGTTGTGCTTCAGCGCTCAGGGTCTGCTTCGGCGGTCCTTTGCAAATGGTCTAGACCGCTTCAGAGGTCGGTCTACCACTTTCGTAGCACCGCTTTGGGCGTACTGGTGTCGCGGAAGCGGACACCATTAAACCAGAAACAGCCCAAGTTTTATGAACTTCACCCCAAGTCCCGACTAACACTCAATACCGTCTACTCACAAATAAAATATGCAACTATACATAAAAATGCGCTATGAATGCACTCGCGGTCTCGGAATTCCCATCGAGGGTATCGTTGACCGAGTCAACCCCTAATACCTCAAAACTAACCTTCTAAACCAAGTCCAAAAGTGCACCCGAGTGCATTTGAAACCGAATCAACTATGCACACGAGTTCTAACAGACCATGCAGACCTCTCGAAATTGATGGATTCCCGAAAAAATTTCGTTTACCCAAAAGTTAACTTTGAGTCAACCATTTTTCACTTTTAAGCCAAATTTCCCCAAAACTTACCCAGGTCAACTTCGACGACCTCGAGAAGCATACGAACGATCCCCGCGGGTCAAATATGAGGTAATAAAGCTCGAAAAAGGATCAAAAGGGTCAGAAATACAATAACAACAAAACGGCTCATTACAGGCCCAGTGGCTCAATCCGATATTTTTCACACCATTCGCACGACTTGTCCGATAGAGTTAGCGAATTTTAAGAGATCAACGAACTAAAAGGGTTTTAAGGGGGTTAAGGCTGTGAATTTTTCAGAAGTCACAGTAACAACGAAATGAGTCGTTACACTTCTATAAAATATTTTTGCAAGATGAACAATTTGTGAGCAGGCAAGACATCACCCTTGATGAATTTCATATATGCAATAACACCCAAAGATCACTAGGATTTTACATTTTCAAAAATATGGTCTCAAATTCTAATTAGACTCCTGAATTTTCTAGCACTTTAGGAAAATACTTAATTTAACAAATTCAAATTGTCCTAACAAATTGATAACCAAATTCGAACCAAATTATCTAGATTTAGTCAAAATCATTACCATATGGTATAAACAAGTCTAATTATGCATCTATATATACATTTTAGTACTCCTATTCAATCTTCACGATTAGGTATTCATTTATATATTTTGCTCCCAAAGAAAGTGCTCTCTCTTCTTTTTTTTTTTTTTCATTTTTTCTGTGTTACCAGACATGACTAGCAATTCAGATGAAAGACAAAGAAAAACAAGTAGAATAACTAGTTTGTCCAAACAAGCAAATGACTTGTGTACCTTATGTGACATACCTATTGCTCTAATAATTTTTAGTCCTGGAGAAATTAGCCCTACCATTTGGCCAAATGAGGATGCGGCTAAGGTTATAGTAACCAGGTATTTGAGTCACACAAAGACTGAAAAGTTTAAAAAGTCTGTTAAACTTGAAACCTACCTTTCTTCTAAATTGGAGGAGAAAGAAAATAATATTAGAAAACCCGAGAAAAGAAACAAAGAGAAGAAAATAGAAATCGCGTGCAATCGATTATACGAGGGAAAGGTTAATATATTTGACCTTGATGCTACAAAAATTAACGAATTGTTAAAGTTATCTGCTCTTGCACAAGATAAACTTGAAGAGAGAAAAAAACAACTCAAGCAACAATCTCACACTTCTCAACCTCCATCACTTCTCTCTCATTTTGAGTAGATAACGGAGAATGATGTAGGTCAAAGTAGCGGTCTCCATGTTGGGGCGCATTAAAAAGTTTTGTCATGGGTTGAAGCGGGGCTTCGACCAATAGAAGATCATGATTATTGAGCATACTAATATTTATTTTGTTGCACATTATTTTTTTGGTCATGTTGTTTTAGTGATATGTTAAAGTTATATTATATTATAGTAGGAAGAAATGTACGAGCCTTATTCGACCATCCTAGATATATGTTTAATGTTTTGGGATCTGTTACATTTTAATCATTGTATACTTGTAGTCATTGAGTACTTTATTTTAAGTTTAAATCTGAGTCAACGAAATTTATTTAATTAATACTAAGCTTTTTGTTATTTAATTAATATCGAAGAATTATACAAAGAAAAAGGTAAATTGCTAGCTTTCTGGTGGCTTTGCTTTAAAAAAAAAGGTATTATAATAGACCACTTTCAAGGATTCGATGGAAAACAAAAACAATTGCTAGCTACACTTGCGGATTTTAAAATCAAAATTCAATATCTATGAATTTTTGTGTCTAAAATGAATAACCATGATTTTTGTTTTAATTTCATATCACGTCAGCATTCATCAATATAACATATAACTCTTTTTCTTCTTCATCTTCTATTTGTAGGTGCGTTACTTTGTGCTCTTTTTTTTTTTTATCACAATAATTTTCATCCTTGTATAATAGCAACTTATATGTTCAAAGGTTGCATATGATAATTGATTTGTAGCTCAAGGACAAAAAGTACAATCAGTAAAAACCATATTCGGATGCTACATATTGCGAATAAGATTTTAAAAAATCGTGTGAGTGCATATTCTAAAGGACAATGAATTCTATAGATAGTGCAATAATATCAATTTGAAGTATTCACAATATAAATGATTGGTATTCAAGGTTTATTTACCCAAGTTCAAGGTGAATTATAGAATTAACTATATTAGAAAATTGTAATTATTTTATTTTTAATGGTAGCATATTGAAATCATATCCTAATATTGGCCTATGTAATTACTTAAAGTATAGAAAGGAAATATCATTAGATTTCACCCTGAATACTTCAAATATACAAAGTCACAAGTTGATCATTTGATTTTTCAAAATCCCAAAATATACATTGGATATTGGAATAATGTTTCGGAAATTCTTATTCAAATTTTGAATTTTCAAGTATTTTGAGAAAATACTTAATTCTTCTTGTACCAAAATGGTCTAATCAATTTATTACCAAATTTTGAACAAGTTATCGAAATCTACTTTATATCATTTGATTATATGATACAAAATATTCTCGATATGCATATGTACTTACTCCGTGTTCTACGTGAAGATAACCGTTAAATATTTTTTTATATGACTGTTGTGTCAGGCCAATTTACGTGCACCTCAATTAGTTCACCAGGTAACCGCTGCCATACATCATCATAGGTATTCAGTAACTTTGACCACTAAAGTTTAAGCAGATAGTAAGAAATCATCTATTGTTTTTTTTTTTTTTTTTTTTGCGTCTCATGGATTTAAACTTAAAATATCATAGTTCTCCTCCGGTGACTAAGAAAATAAATTAGCAATGAATTTTCTCAAACAAAACCTACTTAAAATTAAACAAAGTTAAAAGTTAAGATGAAACCTAAAGAAAAATATTTTATGAAAATAAAAATAGTGAAAATTCATGTAGTTGGGTTGAATGGCCCCTCAAATTGTGGTAATTGGCCACTAAAGTGAACTATGTTTGTTTTGTCTACTACTAGTTATCATACTTTACCTAGTTCACCATAATGGTCATCTTAGCCAAAATTTTGCGTTTTCCGGAAAGTATTAATGATGCAGCATGTTTAATTTAAAGAAAACACAGCTATAATACTAATTTAGAAAAACACTGCTTATTCCTCCTACAGAGCTTATAAGTACATTTGTATTAATAAATAGTCATATGTAGAATTTCACATTATTACGAATGTATTTATGATTTTCTTATTATTAAGGAAATCAAAAGTAATAGATTTATTTTTTCATGTTCTCAGTTCTATAAAATATTTTTGCAATACAAATAATTTGTGAGCCGGCAAGGTATTATCTTTGAAACTTTTCATATATGCAACAACACCTATGAATCACTAGGATTTTACAACTACAAAAATATGGTCTGAAATTCTAATTAGAATGTAATGACCTGTTTGGTTGTTATTGCTTTTTCGATGCTTTTGACCCTTTGCCGAACCTGTTTAGCTTTTGGATATGATTTGGGTGATTTTTTTTTTGTAAAATTTGAGCTTAAAGCGAAAAACGGTTGACTTAAAGTTGACTTTTGGGTAAACGGACCTTTATCAGAAATCCATCGGTTCTGAGAGGTTCGGATGGTCATTTAGAACTTGTGTGTATATTCGGTTTCCAATGCACTCGGGTGCATTTTAGAACTTGGGTCGGAAAGTTAGTTTTGAAGTATCGGGGGTTGACTCGGTCAACGAGACCTTCTATGGGAATTCTGAGGCCATGGGTGAGTTCGTAGGGCATTTTTATATATATCTGCATATTTTGTTTTTTCTTCAGGATGGTTCCGGGGGTTGATTTCAAGTTTGGGAAGGCACAGAATTTTCGGGTGTTTGATGACCGCTTTGGCGCCGAAGCGGTAGTGCACGCGAATGCGGTGGCCGAACTGCCAAAGCGTTAGCGCGAAAGCGCGTGCTACTAAAGCGATGGCCGAACTGCTGAAGCGGTAGGGCGAAAGCACTGGCCTGTCCGCGGAAGCTACTGACGGACCAGATTTCTTATTTAAAGGCCCTAAGTCTTTCATTCATTACCCACTTCAAATATAGAGCTTTTGGGAGAATTTCAAGGCATTTCTTGAGGGAGAATCATTGTGATAAGTTCTTCCATCTTCATTACCAATCCATATTCCATTAATCTGTCACGACCCATTTTGGCATAAGCTGTGCGGGCACTTACCTCTGCCACCTCGGTAAGCGAACCATTAACCCAACAATAATTAAGACATAAATGATTAAATCAAGCAACGGAATAGAATAAATGCGTAAGTCTCGCCATATATATATGTATATCATAGAATAGTGCGGCATAATAATAACACCCCCAGGGTCTAGTCTGAGTAATACAAGAGCATCTAAAAGGGAAATAATACAAGTCTGGAATAATAATACAAAAAGTGTCTATGTCTCTGAATAGAATAGGACATAATTACAGAGAAATCTTCAAGGCAGCGAACGACCATGCTCACCCTGAAAAATCAAAGATAATGCTGAAGCAACTATCAGCCACGTGTAACGGAAGTGGATCCAACCTGATCCTCTACATACATAAAGGAATGCAGCAAATGCAGGTCAGTACAAAACAACAGTACTGGTAGGCATAATCGGCCGACTAAGCAGAGCTAACATAATTCAGATAATAACGCAGATAGGCAGACAAACCAACAAGTATAAATCAAATCAATTGAATCCAAGTACGTGTCGTCGCTAAAGTAAAGCATCTAATCCCAAATGTGCCAAGTCTAAATGCATCGAGTCCGAATCCAACATCACAAGTACAACACCAAAACATCTCAAAATCAAGCCATAATCCAATGCAATGCAATAGCGTATGAATGCAATGCAATATCATGCAAATGTTGTGTACACATGTACTCCGGACGAAAATATCGACATCTCGGTAGCACAACCCAGTGTGAATCGCGAAGTCCAAGTGCCACCCATCCCGGATCTTTGCATAATAGACAGACGGGACCCCAGATATTTGCGCACGGGGGGTTCTCATCGGCACCACTCTGGAGGACCTGCGGAGTCCATGCACTCACTAACATCGGATATCGGCCTCTTACGTCACTCAAGTAAAACCAAGCCTAGCTCATCAAAGTGTTTCATCAAATATCATCAGTATCTCAACCGTGTAACATTAAAAATGAGAGTGCGTGCGATTCATGTATCATCATCAACAATCATGCTCAATACCACAAGTACCAACAATGGGTACACCAACAATAAATCCGAGTCACGAGTACCAACAGTGGGTATTCCAACAATATATCCGACCCACAAATACCAACAGTGGGTACGCCAACAACATCATAATCAGGATGATAAAACAGAACCCAATATCTATTAACAACTCATGGCATCAAGCCAACACAATAGAACAATCAAATCACAACCCAACAGCGTGGCTAGCCCCAAAACACAACAGGGCCCAACCCAAGGAAATATCCAACCAAACTTTATACTTGAAGGTTCACATGATGTCTCCGACAATATAATCTAAATATATGCTTCGCTATACGAAGACTCACCAAGGGTAAGCTATAACCTACCTGGATGGCCGAACCGTAACCACCATCAACTCACTTTTTTGCCTTGCCTTTCCACTGAGCCTCAGAACAAAAATAGTCTAGGCATACTCGAAATCTAGATTAGAAATCATGAAGAATGATACTAATAGCTACCATTTAATTTACGTCAATTTTAACCCTAGAAATTGAAAAAACGGGGCCCACAAGGGCAAAACGTGAAATTCGAAAGCAAAATATCAAATTAAGCACTAGGTGATCATAACCCAACCACTAATTGCTAAATTAACTCATATATTTATCAAATTTTGAATTTGAAGCAAAACCCCAATTTGGGTATAAACCCTAACTCTTAATTCTGAAATTCAATATTAGAAATGGAAGATATATGATTAACAAGCTTAGATTCATAAAAAACTAAACATTTCATCATTAATAAGCCTAGAGAAAAAGTTCATCAAAACTCACTTTCATCTTCCATTACCAAGGGATTATTAAAGGAAAGGAGGAATCTATGATGATTAGGATTAATGAAATAAAAGAGGAACAACAAGATTTACCTCCAAGAGTATTCCCAAAATATCTCCAAGAACAGTCCCCAAAAGCTCTAATTTCAAAATGGAAATAAATGAGGGTCTAGAGGCTTTTAACACTTCATTAATTATACACACTACCCGTTACCCGCTTTAGCGACACTAGGACCGCCCTAGTGGAGCCCCTTCATCGGTCCCTCGACCGCTTCAGCGGTCAAGCCTAAAATGCTTGGATAGCTCCAGCGGCAGGGTTACCTCTCCAGCGGTACCGCTGCCGAGGTGTTGGTGCCGCCAAAGCGGGCACCAGACACGAGAAAACTCACCCAAGTTCACAATTCAACCCGATTTTTCGACTAATTCCCGATGCCATCTGCTCGCATACCATACACATAGACACACTCATAAAAACACGCTGTGAATGCACTCGTGGCCTCAGAATTCCCAACGGAAGTCTCGTTGACCGAGTTAACCCCCGATACCTTAATTTCAATTTCCCAACCCAAGTCTCAAAATGAATCTGAGTGTATTAGGAACCTAACCAAATACACACAGAAGTTCTAAACCACCATCCGGACCTCTCGAAATCGACGAATTTTCGAAAAAGGTTCGTTTACCCAAAAGTCAATTTTAGGTTAACTATTTTTCACTTTAAGCCCAAATTCACCAAACAGTTTCCCAAATTCGATCTAGATAGCTCGTAAAGCGTGCCAATGGTACCTTCGAGTCAAATGAGCTAACCAATGCTTGAGAAAGGGCAAAAATGCCGAAAAGAATGTAACGACCAAACGGGTCGTTACATCAGATACCAATTGAATCGTCGCTCGTCCTCGAGCGAATAAGAGAAAAGACGCGGGAATACTTGGATTAGTAAACAACTGAAAATATCGGCTACGCATGTCGGACTCGGTCTGACAAGTAGCCTCTTCAACAGGACGTTGCTTCTATTGCACCTTCACATACTCAATCTCTTTCGACCTTAACGTTCGAATCTGCCTATCCAAGATCGCAATAGGCTCCTCCTCATAGGTCAAATTCTCATAAAGAAATATAGAATCCCAATGAACAATGTAGGTACCGTCGGCATGGTACTTCATCTGCATCGAAACATGAAAAATTGGATGAACTCTTGCCAATCCTGGCGGCAATACCAACTCATAAGCTACATCACCCATACGGTCAATAATCTCAAACAGACCAATATACTTGAGGCTCAACTTTCCCTTCTTACCGAACCTCATAACACCCTTCATGGGTGAAAACTTCAATAGAGCCTGGTCACCAATAGCAAACTCTAAATCCCGGACCTTTCGGTCCGCATACATTTTCTGCCGACTCTGAGTTGCCAAAAGCTTGGCCTGAAAACTCTCACTCTATCAAGGGACTCTCTTAATTGATCCGTGCTCCAAGGTCGAGCCTTGAATCCATCAAACCAACCAATCGGAGATCTACATCTCCTACCATATAAAGCCTCAAAAAGCGCCATGTGAATACTCAAATAATAACTGTTATTGTACGCAAACTCTACCAATGATAAGTGTTGATCCCAATGACCACCAAAATAAATAACACGCGCTCTCAACATGTTCTCGAGCACTGAATGGTCCACTCGGACTGGCCATTGGTCTGGGAATGAAAAGTTGTAGTAAGATCTAGTCGGGTACCCAACTCCTCATGAAACGCCCTCCAGAAACGGGAAGTGAAATTAGTACCCCGATCAGATACAACAAAAATAGGAACCCTATGCAACCTTAAAATATCCCGAATGTACATCTTGGCTAACCTCTTCGCGGTATAGGAAACCTGAACTTGAACAAAGTGAGCGGACTTAGTCAACCAATCAACTATCACACAAATAGAGTCAAACCTGTCAAGGGTCTTCGGAAGACCCGTGAAAAAATTCATTGTAGTCCTCTCCCACTTCCACTCAGGAATCAGAATCCTATGAAGCACCCCCACCGGGTCGCTGATGTTCATACTTTACCTGCTGACAATTTCCACACTTAGCCACAAAATCAACTATATCTCTCTTCATCCGACGCCACCAATAGTGTTGTCTCAAGTC
The DNA here is from genome assembly GCF_019175385.1 of Lycium barbarum. NCBI lineage: Eukaryota > Viridiplantae > Streptophyta > Magnoliopsida > Solanales > Solanaceae > Lycium > Lycium barbarum. Next base: position 13,265,148 of record NC_083338.1, read on the forward strand.
ACAGTACATCTTAGTCGCCCCTAGATGAATGGAATAGCGAGAGGTATGAGCTTTAAACAAGATCAACTGAATTAAATCACCAACACGAGGAACGCACACGCGTCCTCTGATCCTCAAAATGCCTTTAGAATCAATCACGGCCTCCTTAGCCCCACCCCTCAAAACTCTATCTCGAATCTTGCTCAACTGAGCACCTCAAACTGATGAGTCCTAATCTGATCCAATAAATACGACCTCGCCTCTATAGAAGCCAAAATCTTGCCCGGAGCTGAAATATCAAGGCGAATGAAACTGTTGGCCAGAGTCTGAACCTCTATGGCCAACGGGGGCTCGGAAACAATCAATCGAGCTAAACTCCCCATACTCACTGCCTTGTGAATTAAGGCATTATCCACCGCATTGGCTTTCCCGGGATAATACAGAATAGAGATGCCATAGTCCTGCAGGAGCTCTATCCATCAGCGCTGCCTGGAATTAAGATCTCTCTGGGTAAACACATGCTAAAGACTACGGTGATCGGTGAAAACCTCATAATGAACACTGTACAAATAATGCTTCCAAATATTCAAAGCAAAGACCACGGCCAACAACTCCAAATTATGCATAGGGTAATTCTTCTTATGAACCTTCAACTGACGAGAAGCATAAGCTATCACTCTACCCTTCGGCATCAACACAGCACCCAAGCCCATACGGGAGGCATCACAATAGACAGCAAAACCCTTATCCTCCACAGGTAATGCTAAGATCGGGGTTGTAATCAAAAGAAGCTTGAGCTTTTGAAAGCTTTCCTCACAATCATCTGTACACTGGAAAGGAACATCCTTTTGAGTCAATATGATCAAAGATGAAGCAATAGCAGCAAAACCCTTCACAAAATGACGGTAATAGCTAGCCAAACCCACAAAACTATAAATCTCAGTAACGGTAGTGGGCCTGGCCTAACTCCTCACAGCCTCAATCTTCTGTGGCTCAATCATAATCACATTCTTAGACACAAAATGGCCCAATAATTCTACAGACTCCAACCCGAACTCACACTTAGAAAACTTAGCAAACAGGCTATAATTTTTCACCAACCCAAGAATAGAACGAAGATGGCTTTCATGCTGCTCCCTACTCTTGGAATACACCAAGATGTCATCAATAAACACAATCACAAAGGAATCAAGGAATGGCCTAAAGATGTTATTCATCAAAGTCATAATGCAGCTGGGTCATTGGTAAGCCCAAAAGACATCATTAGAAACTTATTGTGGCCATATCTCGTCCGAAATGCTGTCTTCGGAATATCCTCCGCCCTAATCTCAATTGGTGATAGCCGGAACGCAAATCAATCTTCAAAAACACCAAACCACCCTGAAGCTGGTCAAACAGATCATCAATACGAGGCATAGGGCACTTGTTTGGAATAGTGACCTTGTTCAGCGGGTGATAATCAATACACATCCTCATGGTCCCATCTTTCTTCTTCACGAATATCATAGGAGCATCTTAAGGGGAGACGCTCGGTCTAATGAACCCTTTGCTCAAAAAATCCTGTAACTGCTCCTTAAGCTCTCTCAACTTAGCAGGTGCCATCTGATATGGCGGAATATAAATAGGACGAGTGCTCGGATCCAAGTCAATACTGAAATCAATGTCGCGATTGGGTGGCATACCTGGCAGATCCGACGGGAATACCTCCGCGAACTCGATCACAATAGGGATAGACTCAAGGGGTGGAGAACCGTCGTATCACAAACATGAGGACAATAATCCAAACACCTCTTACTTACTAACTTCTTCGCCCGAAGGAAGGAAATGATCATCTTTGGAGAAGGACGGGGAGTACCCCTCCACTTAAGTTAGGAATGCCCGGCATGACTAAGGTGAGTGACTGTTTTGGCATGACAGTCTAAGATCGCATGATAAGGAGAAATACAGGACATCCCCAATATAATATCAAAGTCTACCATATCGAGAATCATCAAATATACCTAAGTGTCATGCCCCACAAAAGTAACCAAACAAGACCGGTAGACTTGATCAACAATCATAGAAACTCCGATCGGAGTAGACACATGAATAGGTATATCTATGCTATCACAAGGCAAATATCAACCAATGACATGAAATGCATATACATACGAATAGGTGGATCCAGGATCAAATAACACAGATGCTGCTCTATGACGGACAGAAATGGTACCTGAAATCACAGTATCTGAGGCCTCGGCCTCGGGCCTACCAGGAAATAAGTAAAAATGGGCTTCACTATGCCCGCCCTGAGATCCCCTCTCTCACTCCGAGAACCACCTTTACCTGGATAGGAAGCACCTCTAGAACTATGAGAAGCTCCGCGGCCTGACTGTGCACCGCCCATCTAAAAAACCCCACCTCAACCACCAGATGATATAGGAGTCCTCGATGGCTGATAATCCCGCCTGGGCCGGGGACATCTCCTAGCAACATGCCCAACCTCACAACAAGAAAATATAGGTAATAGGACATGAATGCTGATACACAGAAGCTGAAGACCCGGATGAAGCAACCTTATCCACTAGTCTGGAGAACGAACTCTCAGGAGCTCTCTGCCTAGGTGGCTTACTGGGGGGAAACCTGTAACACTGAATGTATAGGACGACCGGAGTATGGCTAGTCTGGAAACAGAACCCCAAAAATTCTAGGCTGACGCTGTCTCTTGTCACCATCACCAAAAGCACGGGCCTTAGTGCCCTCAACTATAGAAGTATGCTCAATAATGGATTGGAAGGATGTCCCCATAGACTCTATCTGAAGACATGGAATCCGTAGATAGCCCACTAGTCCCCCAATGAAATGCCTGATCCTATCGGCCTCAGTAGGGATCAAACGAGTAGAATAGCGGGCCAGATATAGAAAACGGGTCACATAAGACTCCAAAGACATGCCCCTTTGCTCAAGATGCAAAAAATATTCCCTACGCGCCTCTCACAAAGATTGGGGCACATACTTCTCAAAGAAGGCTCGGTAAAACTGAGTCCAAGTCAACGGAGGGGAAGCGTCAGGTCTGCAAGCCACGAAATACCTCAACCACATCTTCGTGTTGCCACAAAATTGGTAGGACACATAATTAGCCCTGTAGGTCTCTAGGATCCCCATCTGGTGCAGTAACTCATGCATATATAGAATAAACTCATGTTCATCCTTAGACGAAGTACCAGAAAACCTCGGCGGCTATAACTTCTTGATTCTCCCAGTAAGGTCCTGATCCAGCGCGGTCATAACAGCACCCTCCATGGGCCTAATATCATCACCAAGATCGGGTATCGCATCAATACGAGGATCCATAGCTACGGCGGGGTGTGCTATCCGCGTAGGTCCCTACTCAGGGGTCTGCGCCCCAACTCTGGATTATGAACCCCCGTCGAGAGTAGTAACACCAATTGCCGCCTGTTGGGCATCGGGATGAAGTAAGACTCTAGCCATAGTGTCATGAATGGCCTGATCAGGAATAACCTCATGCCGTGTCTGTGCTGGGGCCACACCCTTCTTTGCGGCCTGGCCTCGATCTGACTGATACTCGGGCTCAAGAGATGGAGACCTCTCTCGCCGCTGCCCTATCGCAGGAGCCCTGTCCCTCACTGGGGTAGCCCTGCTGCCTCTCACTTTGCCGCGTCCCCTGGCTGTGGCTTGCCCTCGGGTGCCAGCCGTAGGTGCGAGCTTTAGCACCTGACTTCGGGCCATCATAGCTCGAGTCCTCACCATCTGTGAGAGAAGAGATAAGAGTCAAATACGTATTTGATCCCTCCAGATACCAATAAGAACAAAGTAGCATGAAAGAAAGAAAGAAAGAAAGAAAGAACGAAAGAAAGAAAGAAAGAAAGAAAGTGGGATTTCCTAAATGTCCTATAGCCTCTCGCAGATAAGTACAGAGCTCATCGTACTGATCCACGACACTCTACTAGACACGCACTTGTATTATAGACTGGGTAACCTAAAACTCTGATACCAACTTATCACGATCCATTTTGGCATAAGCCATGCGGGAACTTACCTCTCCAACCTCGGTAAGCGAACCCTTAACCCAATAATAATTAAGACATAAATGATTAAATCAAGCAACAGAATAGAATAAATGCATAATTCCCATGAGATGTTCCCAACCCAAGCGGAATTATCAGCCATCGAGGACTCCAACATCATCTGGTGGTCGAGGTGGTGCTTCTCAGAGGGGCAGTGCTCAGTCAGGCGGCGATGGTTTTTAGAGTTCTAGAGCTGGATACCAGGCAGTTAAAGATGGGCCCCAGAGTGCGAGAGGGGATCTCAGACTGGATGTGGTGGGGGCCATTGTTACTCATTTCAGAGCAGGCCCGAGGTAGAGGCCTCAGTTGCTGTTATTTCAGGTACCATTTCTGTCTATCATAGAGCGGCATCTATGTCATTTGATCCTAGATCCACTTATTCGTATGTGTCTGCATATCATGCCTTTAATTGGGATTTGCCTTGTGATAGCATAGATAAACATATTCATATGTCTACTCCGGTTGGAGATTCTGTTGTCGTGGATCAAGTTTATTTGTCATGTTTGGCTACTATTATTGGGGTATGATACTTGGGTAGATTTAATGATCCTTGATATGGTGGACTTTGATATTATCTTGGGTATGACCTGGATTTCTCCTTATCATGTGATCTTGGACAGTCATGCCAAGACAGTCACTTTAGTCATGTCGGGCATCCCTAGACTTGAGTGGAAGGGTACTCCTAGGCCCGATCCGAAGAAGATCATTTCCTTCCTTTAGGCGAAGAAGTTAGTAAACAAGGGATGTTTAGCTTATCTGGCTCATGTGCGTGACACGACGGTTGCATTTCAACCTTTGAGTCCATTCCTATTGTCAGAAAGTTCGCGGAGGTATTCCCATCTGATTTGTCGGGTATGCTACCCGATCGCGACATTGACTTCTGTATTGATTTAAATCCGGGCACTCGCCCTATTTCTATTTCGCCATATCGGATGACACATGTCGGGTTGAGAGAGCTTAAGGAGAAGTTACAGGATTTATTGATCAAGGGATTTATTAGACGGAGTGTCTCCCCTTGGGGTGCTCCTGTGTTATTTGTGAAGAAGAAAGATGAAACCATGAGGATGTGCATTGACTATCGCTAGCTGAACAAGATTACTATTCGGAGCAAGTTTCCCATTCCTCTTATTAATGACTTATTTGACTAGCTTTAGGATGCCTCAGTGTCTTCGAAGATTGACTTGCGTTCAGGCTACCACCAGTTGAGGATCAGGGGTGAGCATATTCCGAAGACAGTCTTTCGGGCGAGATATGGAAACTATGAGTTTCTGGTGATGTCATTTGGGCTTACCAATGCCCCGACTGCATTTATGACTTTGATGACTGGCACCTTTAGGCCATTCCTAGACTCATTCGTGATTGTGTTTATTGATGATATCATGGTATATTCTAAGAGTAGAGAGGAGCATGAGAGCCATCTTCATACTGTTCTTGGGCTGTTAAAGAAGCATAGCTTGTTTCCTAAGTTTTCAAAGTGTGAGTTTTGGTTGGCTTCTGTGGCATTCTAAGGCCATGTTGTGTCTAAGGATGAGATTATGGTTAACCCACAGAAGATTGAGGCTGTGAGGGGTTGGGCGAGGTGTACTACTGTTATCGAGGTTCGTAGTTTTGTGGGTTTGGTTAGCTACTACCACCGTTTTGTGAAGGGTTTTGCTGTTATTGCATCGTCTTTGACCAGATTGACTCAGAAAGATGTTCCTTTCCAGTGGTGATGATTGTGAGGATAACTTTCAAAATCTCAAGCTTCTTTTGACTTCAGCCCCGATCTTAGCATTACCCGTAGAGGGTAAAGATTTCGTGATCTATTGTGATGCATCTCGTATGAGTTTGGGTGTTGTGTTGATGCAGCAAGGTATAGTGATAGCTTATGCTTCCCGTCTGTTTAAGATTCATGAGAAAAATTACCCTACCCATCATTATAAGGTTTGCACCGATCTTCATAGCCTTCAGCATGTGTTTACCCAAAGAGATCTTAATTCGAGGCAGCATTGATGGATAGAGCATGTATGTTCCTCGCGTTGGTGATTTAATTCAGTTGATCTTATCTGAGGCTCATAGCTCTCGATATTCCATTCATCCAGGGGCGACTATGATGTATCGTGATTTGAGGCAGCACTATTGGTGGCATCGAATGAAGAGAAATATAGTGGATTTGGTGGCTAAGTGTGGGAATTGTCAGCAAGTTAAATATGAGCACCAGCGACTCGGAGGTGTACTTCAGAGGATGCCCATTCCCAAGCGGAAGTGGGAGACGATTGCCATGGATTTTGTTGTGGGTCTTCCGAAGACCTTCGGCAAGTTTGATTCTATTGGGGTGGTAGTTGATCGGTTGACAAAGTCACTCATTTTGTTCCGATTAAGATTTCTTATACCGTAGAGAAGTTAGCCAAGTTATACATTCGGGATATTATGAGGTTGCATGGGGTTCCCATTTTTATCGTATCTGATCGGGGTACTATCTTCACTTCCCAATTTTTGAGAGATTTTCATGATGAGTTAGGTACCCGATTGGATCTCAGTACAGCCTTTCATCCCCAGATCGATTACGAGTCCGAGCGGACCATTTAGGTGCTCGAGGACATGTTGAGATCTTGTGTTATTGATTTTGGCGATCATTGGGATCAGCACTTACCATTGGCAGAGTTTGCGTACAATAACAGTTACTATTTGAGTATTGGCATGGCGCCTTTTGAGGCTTTATATGGTAGGAGATGTAGATCTCCGGTTGGCTGGTTTGATGGGCTAAAGGTTCAACCTTGGGGTACGGATCTGTTGAGAGAGTTCCTTGATAGAGTGAGAGTTATTCAGGCTAAGCTTTTGGCAACTCAGAGTTGGCAAAAGATGTATGTGGATAGGAAGGTTCGAGATCTAGAGTTCGATATTGGTGACCAGGTACAATTAAATATTTCACCCATGAAGGGTGTTATGAGTTTTGGGAAGAGGGGCAAGTTAAGCCCCAGGTATATTGGCCCATTTGAGATTGTAGACCATGTGGGCGATGTAGCTTATGAGATGGCCAAGCCGCCAGGCTTGGCGGGAGTTCATCTGACGACACTTCTTTGTTCATTGGGATTCGATATTACTTGATGAGAATTTGACCTATGAGGAGGAGCCTATTGCGATCTTGAATAGGCAAGTTCGAAAGTTGAGGTCAAATGAGATTGCTTCTGAGAAAGTTCAATGGAAGCACCATCCTATTGAGGAGGCAACTTGGGAGACAGAGTTCGACGTGCGTAGCCGATATCCCTAGTTGTTCAATGATTCAGGTACTTCCCTGCTCTTTTTCTTTTCTTCACTCGAGGACGAGCGATGGTTTAATTGGTATCTGAGGTAACGACCTGCTTGGTCATTATAGTCTTTCTGGCACTTTTTTTCCTTTCTGAGCTTGGTTAGCTCATTTTTTACCTGAAGGGACCGTTGACACGTTTTGTGAATTTTGGGCTTAAAGCAAAAGAGAGTTGACTCAAAGTTCACTTTTGGATAAACAGACCTTTTTCAGAAATCCATCAATTCCGAGAGGTTCGGATGGTCTTTTAGAACTTGTGTGTAAATCTAGTTCAGTTACCAATGCACTCAGATGCATTTTGGGACTTGGGTTGGGAAATTAGAATTGAGGTATCGGGGGTTGACTTGGTCAACGAGACCTCTATTAGGAATTTTGAGGCCACCAGTGAGTTTGTAGCGTGCTTTAATGTGTGTATATCAATATGGTTTATGAGTATATTACCTCGGGAGTAAGTCGGAAAATTGGGTTGATTTGTGAAATTGGGAATAGTTTTCTGGTGTCTGGTGCCCACTTTAGCCGCACCAGCATCGCGGTAGCGGTATCGCTGTAGCGGTCACCCTGCCGCTGAAGCGGTCTATACCAATTAGCGGTCCCATGATCGCTACAGCGGTCATGCCTAATTGGTATTTATTACCATTCCGAAAATCAAGTGTTAAATGCCTTAAGTCTCTCATTTATTACCATTCCGAAAATTGAGCTCTTGCTAACAATTCTAGAGGATTCTTGGAGAAGATTCTAATCCCCTTGCTATTTCATAATCCCTAATCATCTTAGAATCCATTTTTCCTTATTAGTTCATTAGTAGTGGAAGATTAAAGTGGGTTTAATGGATATTTTATCTAGGCTTCTAAATCAAGATTTGTTGGTTGAGTTTATGCTAGATCATGATGTATCTAAGGTTGTTAATTATATACCTCCCATTATTAGTGTTGAATTCTTGAATTTAAGAGTTAGGGTTTATATCCAAAATTGAAGCTTTTTGCTTGGATTTCAAAATTGGATGAATCCTTGAGTTAATTTAGCAATTAATTGATGGGTTTTGATCACCTAGTGTTTAATTGGATATTTTACCCCTGAATTTCCCGTTTTGGCCTTGTGGGCCCCATTTACCCAAATTCTAGGGTTGGTTTTTTACCTAATTTGAATGATAGAAATACAGGTATCGGTCTTCATGATTTCTAATCTAGATTTCAAATATGCCTAAACTTTCTTGATCTTGAGGCTCAACGGAAAGGAAAGGCTAAGGAGTGATTGTTGTGGTTATAGTTGTTCGGTCATCCAGGTAGGTTATGGCTTACCGTTGTTGAGACTTCATTTAGCGAAGCATATATTTAGATGATATTGTCAGAAAAGCATGTAAACCTTCGAGTATGAAGTTGGGTTGGATATTGTCTTAAGTTGGGCGCTGTTGTGTGTTTGGGGCTACCCACCCCATTGTGTTATGACTTGATTGCTCTATTGTTATTGACTTGATGTCGTGTGGTAATAGTAGATATTGGAGACTATTGATATATCTTGTTCATGATATTGTGGTTCCTCACTTGTTGATATTTTATACGAGAATGGTATTCTATATGACATATGTAGTCTTTCATGATATGGTTGGTGTACCCATGCTCGGTCCTTGTGATATTGATCTGATTATTGATGATAACTCATACATTGCACGCATTCTCATCCTTCATGATGTACTGTTGATACATTGATGATACTTGAGGAAACATTGTGATGAGCTGGGTTCAGTTTGTATAATGATCTGGTGATTTACTTGTGTTGTTTAGTTTCGGATTGGATATATTGAGACTCGGGACACTTGGGTTTAAATGCTTCAACCTAGGTGATGACGTGTACTTAGTTTTGGCTGGTGTTTGACTTATACTTGTTGATTTATCTGCTTACCTTGCTTTATTGTTTGAGTTATATTAGCTATACTTAGTCGGCCAATGATACCTTCCAGTATTGTGGTTTTGTACTGACCTGCACTTGCTGCATTCTTTTATGAATGCAGAGTTCCAGGTTGGATCTACTTCCGTCTCCCGTGGCTGACAGTCGCTATCAGTACAGCTTAGAGTTTACAGGGTAAGCACGAGACGTTCGCTGTCTTGAACACTCCTCTTATCTTTGTCTTACTTTCCATTCTGAGATATATTCAAACTTGATGTATTATTATATTTCCATACTTAAGCTAGATGCTCTTGTATGGATTAGACCAGACTCTGGGGTGTATTTTCTTATTTCCGCACTTGTTCTATATTATTATCGTCAGACTTATGTAATTTATTCTCTTCATATTTAGTTGTTTATTTACATTTTTTTAAACTATTGTTGGTGTTAGGGTTCGCTTATCGAGGTGAGAAAGATAAGTCCCTGCACGACTTAGCTAGATTAGGTTTTGACACTATAAGATAGGTGATGACATGTACTTGGCTACTGGCTCGTGATTGACTTATAACTTGTTGATTTACCTGTTTATCTTACTTTATTTCCTTGATATATGTTAGTTAATCTTAGTCGGCCTATGATACCTACTAGTACTTGTTTTTTGTACTCATCTACATTTACTGCATTCTTTTATGAATGCAGATTTCCAGGTGGGTTCGACCTCTACTCCTCGTGACTAATAGTAGTTCGAGGATTGCTGTTTAGAGTCTTACATGGTGAGCACGAGGACGTTCGTCGCCTTGAAGATTCTTATTTTATTTATGTCTGACTTGATATTTTGAGACTACTGATGTATTATTATAACTTCTAGATTTGTAGATTCTAGTTAGATGCTCTAGTATGACCAAACCAGATACTGGGGTGGTTTTGATGTATCTCTGCATTATTTATCTATTATTATGTCAGACTTACATATTTTTGGCTCTTCCGCTCATTTACATAATTATTCATTCTTTTAAAATTATTGGGATAAGGGTTCACTTACCGAAGTGGGAAAGGTAGGTACCCGCGCGACTTAGTAAAATCGGATCGTGGCATAGAATCCTGAATATTCAAGCACTTTAAGAAAATAATTAATTTTTTCAAATTCAAGTTGTCCTAATAAATTTATAACCAAATTCGGACCAAATTATTTTGATTTACTCAAAATCATTACCATTGGGTATAAACAAGTCCCATTATGCATTTATATATACATTTTAGAACTCCTATTCTATCTTCACAATTAAGTGTTCATTCATGTATTTTGCTCCCAAAGAAAGTGCTCTCTCTTTTTCTTTTTCGTTTTTTCTATGTTGCCAGACATGACTAGGAATCCAAATGAAAGCCAAAGAAAAGCAAGAAGAATAACTAGTTTGTCCAAACAAGCAAATGACTTGTATACCTTATGTGACATACCTATTGCTCTAATAATTTTTAGTCCTGGAGAAACCAGCCCTACTATTTGGCCAAATGATGATGAGGCTAAGGTTATAGTAACCAGGTATTTGAGTCACACGGAGAATGAAATTTTTAAAAAGTCAGTTAAACTTGAAACGTACCTTTCTTCTAAATTGGAGGAGAAAGAAAATAATATTAGAAAAACCGAGAAAAGAAACAAGGAGAAGAAAATAGAAATCATGTTCAATCGATTATACGAGGGAAAGGTTAATATATTTGACCTTGATGCTACAGAAATTAACGAATTGTTAAAGTTATCTGCTCTTACACAGGATAAACTTGAACACAGAAAAAAGCGACTCGAGCAACAATCTCACACTTCTCAACTTCCATCACTTCTCTCTAATTTTGAGTCGATAACCAAGAATGATGTAAGTCAAAGTAGCGGTCTCTATGTTGGGGGCGCATCAAAAAGTTTTGTCATGGGTGGAAGCGGGGCTTGGACCAATAGCAGATCATGATTACTGAGCATACTAGTATTTATTTTGTAGCACATCATATTTTAGCTCATGTTGTTTTTGTGGTATGTCAAAGTTATATCATGTTATAGTAGGAAGAAATGTACTAGTGTTATTTGACCATCCTAGATATATGTTTAATGTTTTGGGATCTGTTACATTTCAATCATTGTCTACTTGTATTCGATGAGTACCTTATTTTAAGTTTAAATCTGAGTCAACGAAATTTATTTAATTAATACTAAGCTTTTTGTTATTTAATTAATATCGAAGAATTGTACAAAGAAAAAGGTACAATTGCTAGCTACACTTGCGGATTTTAAAATCAAAATTCAATATCTATGAATTTTTGTGTCTAAAATGAATAACCACGATTTTTGTTTTAATTTCATATCATGTCAACATTCATCAATATAACATATACCTCTTTTTCTTCTTCATCTTCTATTTGTAGGTGCGCTATTTTTTGTTGTTTTTTTTTATCACGATAATTTTCATCCTTGTATAATAGCAACTTATATGTTAAAAAAATAAGTGAGTTTCAAAGGATGCATATGAGAATTGATTTGTAGCTCAAGGACAAAAAGTACAATTATTAAAAACCATATTCGGGCGCTACATATTAGGAATAATTTTTAAAAAAATGATGTGAGTGCATATTCTAAAGGACAATGAATTTTATAGATAGTGCAATAATATCAATTTCAAATATTCACAATAGAAATGATTGGTATTCAAGGTTTATTTACCCAAGTTCACAGTGAATCATAGAATTAACAATATTAAAAAATCATATTTTTTTTTATTTTTAATGGTAACATATTGAAATAATATCCTAATATTGACCTATGTAATTACTTAAAGTATAGAAAGGAAATATCATTAGAATTCACCCTGAATACTTCAAATATACAAAGTCACAAGTTGATCATTTAGATTTTCAAAATCCCAAAATATACATTGGATATTGGAATAATGTTTCAGAAATTCTTATTTGAATTTCGAGTTTTCAAGTATTTTAAGAAAATACTTAATTCTTCTTGTACCAAAATGTGCTAATCAATTTTTAACCAAAATTGGAACACGTTATCAAAATCTACGTTACATCATTTGATTATACGGTACAAAAGTTTTTCGATATGCATATGTACTTATTCCAAATTCTACGTGAAGATAACAGTTCAATATTTTTTCATATGACTATTGTGTCAGGACAATTTACGTGCACCTCGATTCATTCACCAGGTAACCGCTGCGATACATCATCATAGGTATTCAGTAACTCTAACCACCAAAATTATAGGCAGATAGCAAGAAATCATCTATTGGTTTTTTGCATCTCCTGGATTTAAACTTAAAATATCATGGTTCTCCTCCGGTGACTAAGACAATAAATTAGCGATGAATTTTATCAAATAAAACCTACTTAAAATTAAACAAAGTTAAGATGAAACCTAAATAAAATATTTTATAACAATAAAAATGGTGAAAATTCATGTAGGTGGGCTGAATGGCCCCCTCAAATTGTGGTAATTAGCCACTGAAGTCATCTATGTTTGTTTTGTCTACTGCAAGTTATCATACTTTACCTAGTTCACCTCAATTGTCATCTTAGCCAAAATTTTGTGTTTTTCTTTAAGTATTAAAGACGCAACATGTTTAATTTAAACAAAATACAGTTATAATACTAATTTAGAAAAATACTGCTTATTCCTCCTACAGAGCTTATAAGTACATTTTGTATTAATATATAGCCATATGCAGAATTTCACGTTATGATGAATGTATTTATGATTTTCCTATTGTTAAGGAAATCAAAAGCAATAGATTTATTTTTTTATGTTCTCAGTTCTATAAAATATTTTTGCAATACGAACAATTTGTGAGCTGACAAGACATCACTTTTTATGCATTTCACATATGCAACAACACCTACGAATCCCTAGGATTTTACAACTCCGAAAATATTGTCTAAAATTCTACTTAGAATCCTGAATATTCAAGCACTTTAAGAAAATATTTAATTCTTTCAAATTCAAATTGTCCTTGTAAATTTATCCAGGATTTAAACTTAAAATATCATGGTTCTCCTCCGGTGACTAAGAAAATAAATTAGCGATGAATTTTCTCAAATAAAACCTACTTAAATTTAAACAAAGTTAAGATGAAACCTAAAGAAAATATTTTATGACAATATAAATGGTGAAAATTCATGTAGGTGGGCTGAATGGCCCCCTCAAATTGTGGTAATTGACCACTGTAGTCATCTATGTTTGTTTTGTCTACTGCAAGTTATCATACTTTACCTAGTTCACCTTAATTGTCATCTTAGCTGAAATTTTGTGTTTTTCTTCAAGAATTAATGACGCAACATGTTTAATTTAAACAAAATACAGTTATAATACTAATTTAGAAAAAAAATACTGCTTATTCCTCCTACAGAGCTTATAAGTACATTTTGTATTAATATATAGCCATATGCAGAATTTCACGTTATTATGAAGGTATTTATGATTTTCTTATTGTTAAGGAAATCAAAAGCAATAGATTTATTTTTTCATGTTCTCAGTTCTATAAAATATTTTTGCAATACGAACAATTTGTGAGCTGAATCACTTTTTATACATTTCATATATGCAACAACACCTACGAATCACTAGGATTTTACAACTCCGAAAATATTGTCTAAAATTCTAATTCGAATCCTGAATATTCAAGCACTTTAAGAAAATATTTAATTCTTTCAAATTCAAATTGACCCAGTAAATTTATAACCAAATTCGAACTAAATTATCTAGATTTTCTAAAAATCATTACCATATGGTATATATATATATTGTACTCCTCTTCTATCTTCACAATTAGGTATTCATTCATATATTTTGCTCCCAAAGAAAATGCTCTCTCTTTTTCTTTTTCGTTTTTTCTGTGTTGCCAGACATGACTAGGAATTCAAATGAAAGCCAAAGAAAAGCAAGAAGAATAACTAGTTTGTCCAAACAAGCAAATGACTTGTCTACTTTATGTGCCATACCTATTGGTCTAATAATTTTTAGTCCTGGAGAAACCAGCCCTACTATTTGGCCAAATGATGATGAGACTAAGGTTATAGTAACCAGGTATTTGAGTCACACGGAGAATGAAAAGTTTAAAAATTCAGTTAAACTTGAAACCTACCTTTCTTCTAAATTGGAGGAGAAAGAAAATAACATTAGAAAAACCGAGAAAAGAAACAAGGCGAAGAAAATAGAAATCACGTTCAATCGATTATACGAGGGAAAGGTTAATATATTTGACCTTGATGCTACAGAAATTAACGAATTGTTAAAGTTATCTTCTCTTATACAAGATAAACTTGAAGACAGAAAAAAGTGACTGGAGCAACAATCTCACACTTCTCAACCTCCATCACTTCTCTCTAATTTTGAGTCGATAACGATGAATGATGTAGGTCAAATTAGTGGTATCCATGTTAGGGGCACATCAAAAAGTTTTGTCATGGGTGGAAGCGGGGCTTTGACCAATAGTAGATCATGATTACTGAGCACACTAGTATTTATTTTGTAGCACATCATTTTTTAGCTCATGTTGTTCTTGTGGTATGTCAAAGTTATATTATGTTATACTAGGAAGAAATGTACTAGCGTTATTCGACCATCCTAGATATATGTTTAATGTTTTGGGATCTGTTACATTTCAATCATTGTCTACTTGTATTCAATGAGTACTTTATTTTAAGCTTAAATCTGAGCAATTGAAATTTATTTAATTAATATTAAGCTTTTTGTTATTTAATTAATATCGAAGACTAGTACAAAGAAAAAGGTACAATTGCTAGTTACACTTAAGGATTTTAAAATCAAAATTCAATATCTATGAATTTTTGTGTTTGAAATGAATAACCATGATTTTTTTTTTAATTTCATATCATGTCAACATTCATCAATATAACATATACCTCTTTTTCTTCTTCATCTTCTATTTGTAGGTGCGCTATTTTTTGCTTTTTTTTTTTATCACGATAATTTTCATCCTTGTATAATAGCAACTTATATGTTATAAAAAATAAGTGAGTTTCAAAGGATGCATATGAGAATTGATTTGTAGCTCAAGGACAAAAAGTACAATCACTAAAAACCATATAAGTGAGTTTCAAAGGATCCATCACTTCTCTCTAAATTCGAGTCAATGACAGAGAATGATGTAGGTCAAATGTCACGCCCAAAACCATTGACTGGGCATAACACGACACTTGGTGCCTAACTCCATGAGATCGAGTGAACCACATAGCTTGCTGAATAAACATGGGGCATGTACTAATGCAGAATATAGCTTAAATCATGAACAACCTGAATAAAGCATGGGATTTAAGTAATCATAGGTCGGAAAATAATGTTTAATCATGAATGCAATAATAGTCTGAAAACATAATAAGTACTGAGCCAACACTGGCTATACGACTTTGAACATCTGACATGACAAGCTAGACTAATCTATGAAACATCTAAAATATGAGTCTGAATACTAAATATGTTAACCGGGAAAAGGCCCCCGGCATAACTCTAATAGCTCACATGACATGAACATAAATAAATAACACCCCAAATGAGATAGGGCTCACCAAAAGCTGATAGGAGCAATATCCTAATGAGCAGATCCGTCATCTTGTAAGTCAATACTTGCATCGTGAAATTCAAGCCCCGGGCAATGGGGAAGTTAGTACATTAGAATTGAACTGGTATGTAAAGCAACTGAATAAACAAGCATAGCACCTGAAATAATAAGAACTAAAGCTAAAACTGAGACTGTGAGCTGAACATCAACATGAGCATCATCTGACATGAAAATATATATAACATGAGTAAAACGTTTTAAGTGGGAGAGCCTTAGTATAACCGACATGTAACCACCTTGTGATCACGTGGCGTATGATCTTTGCTCGATCAGCTAAGTCATCTCATAACTTTCCAAGGTACGAGATATGACCATGCCATGAATGGATCCAATAACTCGCAATGGGTATGTTACACCTCGAATTTTCGCACGTTAAAGTCACATCATGAGTTACTCAACGCAAGTTCAAAATAAATTATATTGAGGTTAAAAGGGATTGAGCTTATTAATATAAATGGTTATATTAGTATATAAATAAGAGTAGTAAGTGGTGGAAGGTTTGGAGGGTGAATGAATCAAAAAAGGATGAATTTCGTCAAAAGTCTGCAAGTTGGGAATATGATAACTTGTACTTTTGGGTGAGATTAGGAGTGCTTCATATTCTAAGCAAGTAATGATATGAATTATTTGAATCATATAATGGTTTCTTGTTAAGTTTTGTAGTCAAATGAGTTGTAATACGAAAGTCAACAAAGGGTGTCGCAAGTTAAGTTTGTAAATTTCACTGAAATTTGGGTCAGATGTCGTGGAGGTTTTCTCTCAATCTACATAGAGTTACGGGGTGATCCATCCACCAAATAGAAGATTACGAGTCTAGTTTCCAGCACATTTTACTGTTCATCAATAAGACATCAGAGTAGAAAGATATTCACATTTCCTTCCAAGGGCATAAACTGTCGCGGGAACATTCTGCTAAGTCGGTGGCTTTATAGTGCTCAAGTAAATATAGATGTCTTGGAAGAATTTTTCTCCATTTATTCACCTTGAAAGACTAGAGAAGCCCTAGGAAAACCTCTCTAACCATCTTCCATCAATCATAAACACACCTAAGGGCAAATCAAACAACCTCAACATGGAGAACAACAATTGTGATTTCTTTACCATTTCGCCTTTCAGAGGAAAACCTTGCTTTGAAGTAACTTGGAGTTTGAAGTGATTTTTATGATCTAAGGTATATTTTAAGCTCCTTTTAATTTCTTTGAACTTCTACAAGTAACTAATCATAGAAATTGGTGGAAAATCCCATAGAACAAGCTCTTCTATATTCTTATGAAACTCTCATGACCTTAGCTTATTTATTGGGCTGTTTTATATGGTTTTTTTGTGTTTTTTGGAGTTCTGGTGATATGGATGGGATAATTTTGAAGAGGATAAGTAGAAAAGTAGAATATGGTATCGTTTTTACGGGGAATTAAGCTATGAAAGAGTCTATGAATTCACGCCTATGAGTTGCTCGATTAAGTGTCTAAGTGAAGATTCCTATAAGCTATGAGCTAGGTTTTGATCTCAAATAGTTCGTATTATGTAGGAAATCATTCTTAAGGCATTCAAGGACTCGGGAAACATATATAACTCCATCGACGAGGTGTGTAGGGATTTTCTATTCTTTTCTTGGCATGACTAGAATTCAAATGCCTTTTTTTAAAATGTTATCCCGTTAACTTGTGTCGATCATGTCCAAGAATGAATGAGCTAATATCTACTTCCTATATGACTTGTATAAAAGAACTCTCCATGCTTTCATATTCCGTTTGGTTATCATTTGAATGTGTAACAACCCTAATTACCGATCGTGCGGGCACCTACTTTATTATCACTAGTAGGCGAACCCTTACCCGTTAACCCTTTAATCACTAGACAATTTTAACTTGTTTAATCATTTATACTAAAACAATCAATGAACATGTGAATGAATATATAGTCTACCAAGTCATAATTAATAAATAATACAAGTGCGAAAGTCTAACTATTACATCCCCAGAATCTGAAAGTCATTGTATCACCAAAGACCTTCACTTTTCTATCTATTATCATCAACAGTAAATCATACATCAAGTTTTCATCTACGTATTGTCATAAGTTTATATCACAATTCAAGCCTAAACACATTATCCTTCCTTTCTCCGATATATATGTCACAATAAGAGAGAACTGAGTACAACACGGCAATTTAGGCAATAAGTCTAATCACAATAACAAGGCAACAAGCCACCATTAACAAAAATCAATCTAATAGAAATCCATCCCGAATCACCACTATATAAATACAACTACACCTCATATTTTAGTACATAACGTAATGGTGACGAGCCCACAAAATCAAAACTCATACCAACCTAGCTAATATCCAACCAAAAAACCATGTCCGAAGACCTAATCATGCTTTCTCCTGTCAATTTACACAATACATACGTTTCGCTAATCAAAGTCTAACTAAAGTAAGTCGTAACCTACCTGGGATGCCGAGCAACAGTCTCGAATTGCCAAACCTTAGCCTTGCCTTCCTCTTTGGAGAACGTCAAAACGATTAATGTCTATCAAATATGAATTCTATGTCAAAATACGAATCTAAGGATACCCATATTGCCATAGTTCCAAAACTCAAAAATGGACCAAAAATAGCCAAACCCAAGACACAAGGGAAAAACTGTAATTTTATTAAAAATTCAGATACAATATAGTGAAAATAGTACTCTACGAGTCTAAATGAGTCCAACGATACCCATATTGCTATACTTTTAGAAAGATGTCCAAAATACCCCTACAATGTGAATCTGGGTTCATGAGGGTAAAACGGGAAATTTAGTGCATAATTATGTTACCCATCATCTAGTTAACCTTCAATCTTAATTTCATGGAATTCTATTCATCATTAAATATCCAAATTCATCTTTTTCTATTTTTAGCCCAAGGGTTTTTAACCATTAGTTCTTCACAATTACTGTATAGGACGACTATGAGATGATGATAATCGACAAATAAATAATGAATACTAGGTTAGAATCTTTCCCCAAAGTGCTTATGAATGCTTTTACATTGTTATCTCCCAACCCTCCAACTATTGAAGGTTTCATCAATTCTTGGTACTAATCTTTCACCCACTATTAGTGGAGCTTAAGCTTGTCATGGGATTTGAGGAAGGAATGATAATGAATCACATAAGAGTTTGCACTTACCTTAAAGGAGGAACTTCACCCTAGCCCTAGGAAAATAGCCTCTCACATTCTAAGGAAGTGTTTTTGGGTTTAGGATGGGAAAAACTTGAAAAGAAGACATTAAAACGAACCTATTGCCCAGTGCACTCACTCCAGCGGTGCACTCTTTGCTATAGCGGGTGCACCCTTTGCTATAGCGGGTACCCGCTCCAGCGGTGCAACCTAAAGAAAATATTTTATGAAACTAAAAATGGTGAAAATTCATGTAGGTGGGTTGAATGTCCCCCTCAAATTGTGGTAATTTGCCACTAAAGTCATCTATGTTTGTTTTGTCTACTACAAGTTATCATACTTTGCCTAGTTCACCACAATGGTCATCTTAGCCAAAATTTTGCGTTTTTCAGAAAGTATTAATGACGCAGCATGTTTAATTTGAAGAAAATACAGCTATAATACTAATTTTGAAAAACACTACTTATTCCTCCTACAGAGCTTATAAGTAAATTTTGTATTAATATATAGCCATATGTAGAATTTCACATTATTACGAATGTATTTATGATTTTCTTATTGATAAGGAATCAAAAGTAATAGATTTATCTTTCATATTTTCAGTTCTATAAAAAAAATGCAATACAAACAATTTGTGAGCCGGCAAGGCATTACCTTTGTTACATTTCATATATGCAACAACACCTACGAATCACTAGGATTTTACAACTCCAAAAATATGGTGTGAAATTCTAATTAGAATGTAATGACCTGTTTGGTCGTTACTGCTTTTTTGATGCTTTTGACCCTTTGCCAAACTTGTTTAGCTTTTGGAAATGATTTGGGTGATTTCTTTTTGGAAAATTTGGGCTTAAAGCGAAAAAGGGTTAACTTAAAATTGACTTTTGGGTAAACGGACCTTTATCGGAAATCCGTCGGTTCCGAGAGGTTCAGATGGTCATTTAGAATTTGTGTGTATATTCGATTTCCCAATGCACTCGGGTATATTTTAAAACTTGGGTCGGAAAGTTAGTTTTGAGGTATCAGGGGTTGACTCGGTCAAAGAGACCTCCTATGGGAATTCTGAGGCCACGAGTGAGTTCATAGGGCAATTTTATATATATCTGCATATTTTGTTTTTCTCCGAGAGGTTCCGGGATGGTTCCAGGGGTTGATTTCAAGTTTGGGAAGACACAGAATTTTCGGGTGTTTGATGACCGCTTTGGCGCCGAAGCGGTAGTTCACGCGAAAGCGATGGCCGAACGGCTGAAGCGGTAGCGTAAAAGCGCGTGCTACTAAAGTGATGGCCGAACCGCTGAAGGGGTAGCGCGAAAGCGCTGGCCTGTCCACGGAAGCGGCTGATGGACCAGATTTCTTATTTAAAGGCCCCCAGTCTTTCATTCATTACCCACTCCAAAAATAGAGCTTTCGGGAGCATTTCAAGGCATTTTTTGGGGGAGAATCATTCTGATAAGTTCTTCCATCTTCATTACTATTTCATATTCCATTAATATGTCACAACCCATTTTGGCATAAGCCGTGAGGGCACTTACCTCTCCCACCTCGGTAAGCAAACCCTTAAACCAACAATAATTAAGACATAAATGATTAAATCAAGCAATGGAATAGAATAAATGCATAAGTCCCACGATATATATATATATATATATAGTAGAATACTGCGGAATAATAATAACACCCCCAGGGTCTAGTCTGAGTAATACAAGAGTATTTAAAAGGGAAATAATACAAGTCTGGAATAATAATACAGAAAGTGTCTATGTCTCTGAATAGAATAGGACATAATGACTGGGAAGTCTTCAAGGCAACGAACAGCCATGCTCACCTTGAAAACTCAAAGATAATGCGGAAGC
Organism: Lycium barbarum; assembly: GCF_019175385.1. NCBI lineage: Eukaryota > Viridiplantae > Streptophyta > Magnoliopsida > Solanales > Solanaceae > Lycium > Lycium barbarum. Next base: position 13,286,013 of record NC_083338.1, read on the forward strand.
AACTATCAGCCACGTGTAACGGAAGTGGATCCAACCTTATCCTCTGCATTCATAAAGGAATGCAGCAAGTGCAGGTCAGTACAAAACAACAGTACTGGTAGGCATCATAGGCCGACTAAGCATAGCTAACATAATTCAGATAAAAAAGCAGATAGGCAGACAAACCAACAAGTATAAATCAAATCAATCGAATCCAAGTACGCGTCGTTGCCTAAGTAAAGCATCTAATCCCAAATGTGCCAAGTCTGAATGTACCGAGTCTGAATCTAACATCACAAGTACAACACCAAAACATCTCAAAATCAAGACATAATGCAATGCAATGCAATGCAATAGTGTATGAATGCAATGCAATACCATGCAAATGTTGTGTACACATGTACTCCAAATGAAAATATCGACATCTCGGTAGCACAACCCAGCGTGAATCGCGAAGTCTAAGTGCCACCAGTCCCGGATCTTTGCCTAACAGACAGACGGGACCCCAGATCTTTGCGCACGGGGGTTCTCACCGGCACCACTCTGGGGGACCATCGGAGTGCATGCACTAACTAACATCGAATATCGGCCTCTCACGTCACTCCGGTAAAACCGAGCCTAGCTCATCAAAGTGTTTCATCAAATATCATCAGTATCTCAACAGTGTAACATGAAAAATGAGAGTGCCTGCAATGCATGTATCATCATCAATAATCATGCTCAATACCACAAGTACCAACTATGGGTACGCCAATAAGAAATCCGAGTCACAAGTACCAACAATGGGTATTCCAACAATATATCCGAACCACAAATACCAATAGTGGGTACGCCAACAACATCATAATCAAGATGATAAAACAGAACCCAATATCTATTAACAACTCATGGCATCAATCCAATATAATAGAACAATCAAATCACAACCCAACGGGGTGGCTAGCCCCAAAACACAACAGGGCCCAACCCAAGGAAATATCAAATCCAACTTTATACCCAAAGGTTCACATGCTATCTCCGACAATATAATCTAAATATATGTTTCGCTATACGAAGTCTCAACAAGGGTAAGCCATAACCTACCTGGATGGCCGAACCGCAACCACCAGCAACTCACTTCTATGCCTTGCCTTTCCGCTGAGCCTCAGAACCAAAATAGTCTAGGCATATTCGAAATCTGGATTAGAAATCATGAAGAATCATACTAATATTGCTACCACTTAATTTAGGTCAATTTTAACCCTAGAAATTGTAAAAACAGGGCTCAGAAGGGCAAAACGGAAAATTCGGAAGCAAAATATCAAATTAAGCACTAGGTGATCATAACCCAACCACTAATTGCAAAATTAACTCATATATTTATCTAATTTTGAATTTGAAGAAAATTCCCCAATTTGGGTATAAACCCTAACTCTTAATTCCGAAATTCAACACTAGAAATAGAAGATATATGATTAACAAGGTTAGATTCATCAAAATCTAGCATAAACCCTATCAATTTCATCATTAATAAGCCCAGAGAAAAAGTTCATCAAAACCCACTTTCATCTTCCATTACTAAGGGATTATTAAAGGAAAGGGGAAATCTATGATGATTAGGATTAATGAAATGGAAGAGGGATAGCAAGATTTACCTCCAAGAGTATTCCCAAAATATCTCCAAGAACAGTCCCCAAAAGCTCTAATTTCAAAATGGAAATAAATGAGGGTCTAGAGGCTTTTAACACTTCATTAATTATACACACTGCCCGTCACTCGCTTTAGCGACACTGGGACCGCCCTAGTGGAGCCGCTTCAGCGGTCAAGCCTAAAATGCTTGGACCGCTCCAGCGGCAGGGTTACCTCTCCAGTGGTATCGCTGCTGCGGTGCTGGTGCCGCCAAAGCGGGCACCAGACACGAGAAAACTCACCCAAGTTCACAATTTAACCCGATTTTCTGACTAATTCCCGAGGCCATCTGCTCACATACCATACACATAAACACTTATAAAAACCCACTGTGAATGCGCTCGTGGCCTCAGAATTCCCAATAGAGGTCTCGTTGATCGAGTTATCCCCCGATACCTTAATTTCAATTTTCCAACCCAAGTCCCAAAATGCATCCGAGTGCATTGGGAACCGAACCAAATACACACAGAAGTTCTAAACAACCATCCGGACCTCTCGAAATCAACGAATTTTCAAAAAAGGTCCATTTACCGAAAAGTCAACTTTGTGTCAACTATCTTTCACTTTAAGCCCAAATTCACCTAACAGTTGCCCGAATCCGATCTAAACACCTCGAAAAGCGTGCTAATGGTCCCCTATGGTCAAACTGAGCTAATGAATGCTCGGAAAAGGGCCAAAATGCTGAAAAGACTATAATGACCAATTAGGTTGTTACATCATATACCAATTGAATCGTCCGAGCGAATAAGAGAAAAGAAGCGGGAATACTTAAATTAGTAAACAACTGAAGATATCGGCTACGCATATCGGAGTCGGTCTCCCAAGTAGCCTCTTTAACAGGACGGTGCTTCTATTGTACCTTCACAGAAACAATCTCTTTCGACCTCAACTTTCGAACCTACTTCTTCTACATCAAAACATGAAAAATCGGATGAACTCCCGCTAAGCCCGGCGGGAATGCCAACCCATGAGCTACATCACCTATACGGTTAACAATCTCAAACGAACAAATATACTTGGGGATCAACTTGCCCCTCTTACCGAACCTCATAGCACCCTTCATGGGTGAAACCTTTAATAGAACCTAGTCACCAATACCAAACTCTAAATCCCGGACCTTCCGGTCCGTATACATTTTCTGCCGACTCTGAGTTACCAAAAGCTTGGCCTAAATAACTCTCACTCTATTAAGAGAATCTCTCAACAGATACATGCTCTAAGGCCGAGCCTCGAATCCATCAAACCGACCAATTGGAGTTCTACATTTCCTACCATATAAAGCCTCAAAAGGCGCCATGCTAATACTCGAATGATAACTGTTATTGTACACAAATTCTACCAATGGTAAGTGCTGATCCCATTGACTACCAAAATCAATAACACGCGCTCTCAACATGTTCTGGAGCACCTGAATGGTCCGCTCGGACTAGCCATCGGTCTGGGGATGAAAAGTTGTACTAAGATCCAATCAGGTACAAACTCCTCATGAAACGCCCTCCAGAAATGGGAAGTGAAAATAGTACCCCGATAAGATACAACAGAAATAGGAACCCCATACAACCTAAAAATATCCCCAATGTACATCTTGGCTAACTTCTCCACGGTATAGAAAACCTGAACTGGAACAAAGCGAGCGGACTTAGTCAACCGATCAACTATCACCCCAATAGAGTCAAACTTGTTAAGGGTCTTCGGAAGACCCGTGACAAAATTCATGATAATCCTCTCCCACTTCTACTCGGGAATGGGAATCCTCTTAAGCACCCCCACCGGGTCGCTGGTGTTCATACTTTCCTGCTGATAATTTCCACACTTAGCCACAAAATCAACTATATCTCTCTTCATCTAACACCACCAATAGTGTTGTCTCAAGTCACAGTACAACTTAGTCGCCCCCGGATAAATGGAATAGCGAGAGCTATGAGCTTCAGACAAGATCAACTGAATTAAATCACCAATACGAGGAACACACACGCACCCTCTGATCCTCAAAATGCCATCAGAATCAATCACTGCCTCCTTGACCTCACCCCTCAAAACTCTATCTCGAATCTTCCTCAACTGAGCATCCTCAAACTGATGAGTCCTGATCCGATCCAATAAAGAGGCCTCACTTTTATACAAGCCAAAATCCTGCCCGAAGCTGAAATATCAAAGCGAACGAAACTGTTGGCCAGAGTCTGAACCTCTATCGCCAACAGGCGCTCGGAAACAATCAATCGAGCTAATCTTCCCATACTCACTGCCTTATGAATTAAGGCATCAGCCACCGCATTGGCTTTCCTAAGATAATACAGAATAGAGATGTCATAGTCTTTCAGGAGCTCCATCCATTGACGCTGCCTAGAATTAAGATCTCTCTGGGTAAACACATGCTAAAGACTACGGTGATCGGTGAAAACCTCATAATGAATACCGTACAAATAATGCCTCCAAATCTTCAAAACAAAGACCACGGCCAACAACTCCAAATCATAGGTAGGGTAATTCTTCTTATGAACCTTCAACTTACGGGAAGCATAAGCTATCACTCTACCCTCCTGCATAAACACAGCACCCAAGCCCATATGGGAGGCATCACAATAGACAGCAAAATCCTTACTTTCCACGGGTAATGCTAAGATCGGAGTTTTAGTCAAAAGAAGCTTGAGCTTTTGAAAGCTTTCCTCACAATCATCTGTCCACCGGAAGGGAACATCCTTCTGAGTCAATCTGGTCAAAGATGAAGTAATAGCAGCAAAACCCTTCACAAAGTAACGGTAATAGCTAGCCAAACCCACAAAACTATGAATCTCAGTAACAGTAGTGGGCCTCGCCTAACCCCTCACAGCCTCAATCTTCTGTGGGTCAACCGTAATCACATTTTTAGACACAACATGGCCCAAGAATGCTACAGAATCCAACCTGAACTCACACTTAGAAAACTTAGCAAACAGGCTATGTTTTTTCAACAACCCAAGAATAGAACGAAGATGGATTTCATGCTCCTCCCTACTCCTGGAATACACCAAGATGTCATCAATAAACACAATCATGAAAGAATCAAGGAATGGCCTAAAGATGCCATTCATCAAAGTCATAAATGTAGTCGAGGCATTGGTAAGCCCAAAAGATATCACTAGAAACTCATAGTGGTCATATCTCATCTGAAATGCTGTCTTCGAAATATCCTTTGCCCTGATCTTCAATTGGTGATAGCCGGAACGCAAATCAATCTTCGAAAACACTGAAGCACCCTGAAGCTGGTCAAACGGATCATCAATACGAGGCATAGGGCACTTGTTCCGAATAGTGTCCTTACTAAGCCGGCGATAATCAATACACATCCTCATGGTCCCATCTTTCTTTTTCACAAATATCACAGGAGCACCCCAAGGGGAGACGCTCGGTCTAATGAACCCCTTGCTCAACAAATCCTGTAACTGCTCCTTAAGCTTTCTCAACTTAGCAGGTGCCATCTGATATAGCGGAATAGAAATAGGATGAGTGCTCGGATCCAAGTTAATACAGAAATCAATGTCGTGATCGGGTGGCATACCCGGCAGATCCAACGGGAATACCTCCGCGAACTCGCTCACACTAAGGAAAGACTCAAGGGGTGGAGATGCCACCGTCGTATCACGAACATGAGCCAAATAAGCCAAACACCCGTTACTTACTAACTTCTTCGCCCGAAGAAAGTAAATGATCTTCTTCGGAGAAGGACAAGGAGTACCCCTCCACTTAAGCTAGGAATGTCCGGCATGGCTAAGGTGACTGACTGACTTGGCATGATATTCCAAGATCGCGTGATAAGGAGAAAGACATGACATCCCCAATATAATATTAAAGTCCACCATATCGAGAATCATCAAATATACCCAAGTGTCATGCCCCATAAAAGTAACTAAACAAGACCGGTAGACTTGATCAACAATCATAGAAACTCCGACTGGAGTAGACACATGAACAGGTATATCTATGCTATCACAAGGCAAATCCCAACCAAAGACATGAAATGCATATATATACGAATAGGTGGATCCAAGATTAAATAAAACAGATGCTGCTCTATGACGGACAGAATTGGTACCTGAAATCACAGCATCTGAGGCCTCTGCCTCGGGCCTACTAGGAAATAAGTAACAATGGGCTCCACTATGCCCCCCCCCCCTAAGATCCCCCTATCGCACTCTGAGAACCACCTCTAGAACTTTGAGAAGCTTCGCGACTTGACTGAGCGTCGCCCATCTAAGAAACCCCACCTCGACCACCAGACGATATAGGAGTCCTCGGCGGCTGATAATACCGCCTGGGCCGGGGATATCTCCTAGAAACTTGCCCAACCTCACAATAAGAAAAATAGGTAATAGGACACGAATGCTGATACACAGAAGCTAAAGACTCGGATAAAGCAACCCTATCCACTAATCTGGAGAACGAACTCTCAGGAGCTCTCTAGCCGCTACCCTATCGCAGGAGCCCTGCCTCTCACTGGGGCAGCCCCGCTGCCTCTCGCTTTAGCGCGTCCCTTGGCTATAGCTTGCCCTCGGGTGCTAGTCGTAGGTGGAGGCTCTGGCACCTGTCCTCGAGCCATCGTAGCTCGAGTCCTCACCATCTATGAGAGAAGAGATAAGAGTCAGATATGTATTTGATCCCTCCAGATACAAATTAGAACAAAGTATCATGAAAGAAAGAAAGAAAGTGAGATTTTCTAAATGTCCTATAGCCCCTCGCAGATAAGTACGGAGCTCATCGTACCTATCCACGAGACTCTACTATATACGCTCTTATATTATAGACCGGGTAACCTAGGGCTCTGATACCAACTTGTCACGACCCATTTTAGCTTAAGACGTGTGGGCATTTGTCTCTCCCACCTCGGTAAGTGAACCCTTAACCCAACAATAATTAAGACATAAATGATTAAATCAAGCAACGGAATAGAATAAATGGCTAAGTCTCATGATATATATATATATAATACCCCCAGGGTCTAGTCTGAGTAATACAAGAGCATCTAAAAGGGAAATAATACAGTCTAGAATAATAATATAGAAAGTGTCCATGTCTCTGAATAGAATAGGACATAATGATAGAGAAGTCTTAATGGCAGCGAACGGCCATGCTCACCCTAGAAACTCGAAGATAATGCTGAAGCGACTATGAGCCACGTGTAAAGGAAGTGAATCCAACCTGTTGCTCTGCATTCATAAAGGAATGCAGCAAGTGCAGGTCAATACAAAACAACAGTACTGGTAGGCATCATTGGTCGACTAAGCATAGCTAACACAATTAAGATAATAAATCAGATAGAAAGACAATAAACAAGTATAAATCAAATCAATCGAATCCAAGTACGCGTCATTACCTAAGTAAAGCATCTAATCCCAAATGTGCCAAGTCTGAATGTATCGAGTCTCAATCCAACATCACAAGTACAACACCAAAACATCTCAAAATAAAGCCATAATGCAATGCAATGCAATAGTGTATGAATGCAATGCAATGCCATGCAAATACTGTGTACACATGTACTCCAGATGAAAATATCGACATCTCGGTAGCACAACCCAGTGTGACTCGCGAAGTCTAAGTGTCACCCGTCCTGGATCTTTGCCCAACAGACAGACGGGACCTCGGATCTTTCCCCACGAGGGGTTGTCACCAGCACCACTCTAGGGGTCCGCGGAGTCTATGCACTCACTTAATCAACGATTCTGGAACTAACAAGTAAAACTAAGCCCCGCTCATCAAAGTGTTTCATGAAATATCATCAGTATCTCGACAGTGTAACATGAAAAATGAGAGTGTGTGCGATGCATGTATCAACATCAATAATCATGCTCAATACCACAAGTACCAACAATGGGTACGCCAACAATAAATCCAAGTCACAAGTACCAACAGTGGGTATGCCAACATTATATCCGAACCACAAGTACCAACAATGGGTACGCCGACAACATCGTAATGAAGCTGATAAAACAGAACCCAATATCTATCAACAACTCATGGCATCAAGCCAACACAATAGAACAATCAAATCACAATACAACGGGGTGGATAGCGCCAACACACAACAGGTCCAACTTAAGACAATATCTAACCCAACTTCATACCAAAAGGTTCGCATGCTGTCTCTGACAATATAATCTAAATATATGCTTCGCTATACGAAGACTCACAAAGGGTAAACCATAACCTACCTGGATGGCCGAACCGCAACCACCAACAACTCACTCCTTTGCCTTGCCTTTTCGCTGAGCCTCGGAATCAAAATAGTCTAGGAATATTCGAAATCTAGATTAGAAATCATGAAGAATAATACTAATATTGCTACCATTCAATTTAGGTCAATTTTAACCCTATAAATTAGAAAAATAGGGCCCACAAGGGAAAAAGGAAAATTCAAAAGCAAAATATAAAATTAAGCACCAGGTGATCATAACCCAACCACTAATTGGTAAATTAACTCATAGATTTACCTTATTCCAAATTTGAAACAAAAACCCCCAATTTGGGTATAAACCCTAACTCTTGATTCTGAAATTCAACACTTGAAATGGAAGATATATGATTAACAAGGTTAGATTCATCAAAATCTTGCATAAACCCCATCAATTTCATCATTAATAAGCCTAGAGAAAAAGTTCATCAAAACTCACTTTCATCTTCCATTACTAAGGGATTATTGAAGGAAAGGGGGAATCTATGATGATTAGGATTAATGAAATAGAAAAGGGATAGCAATATTTACCTCCAAGAGAATTACCAAAATATCTCCAAGAACAGTCCCCAAAAGCTCTAATTTCAAAATGGAAATAAATGAGGGTCTAGAGGCTTTTAACACTTCATTAATTATAAACATTGCCCGTCACCTGCTTTAGTGACACTGGGACCGCCCCAGCGGAGCCGCTTCAGTGGTCAAGCCTTAAATGGTTGGACCACTCCAGCGGCAGGAATATCGCTCCAGCGGTGCTGGTGCCGCCAAATCGGGCACTAGACACAAGAAAACTCACCCAAATTCACAATTCAACCCAATTTTCTGACTAATTCCCGAGGCCATCTGCTCACATACCACACACACATACACACATAAAAATATGCTACGAACGCACTCGTGGCCTCAAAATTCCCAACAGAGGTTTCGTTGACCAAGTCAACCCCCGATACCTTAATTCCAATCTCCCAACCCAAGTCTAAAAATGCATCTGAGTTCACTGGGAATCGAACCAAATACACACACAAGTTCTAAATGACCATCCAGACTTCAAAGAGTCAACGGATTTCCGAAAAAGGTTCGTTTATCTAAAAGTCAACTTTGGGTCAACTATTTTTCACTTTAAGCCTTAATTCACAAAACAGTTCCCCAAATTCGATCTAGACACCTCAAGAAGCGTGGTAATGGTCCCCTCGGATCAAAATGAGCTAACCACTGCTCTAAAATGAGCGAAAATGCTGAAAAGACAAAATCATCATAGGGAATCTAAAAAATATGCTAGTTTCTTTAAGAACTTGACGATTAAAAGAGAGTTATTATGAGTTCTTCTTTCTAGGCTAGTAATTTTGATTTATTGATTGGGTTAGATTTATTAAGCATGGATTTGATGACTAGACTCTATTATTGTGTGACTCTTCCAAATTAGTGGCTAATTGATGGGATTAGTAGTTAAGGTTTATATCCAAACTTAGGAGTTTTGTCTAGAATCCGAATTTCAGTAAATTGTTGGTTATTCTAGCTTGATATTGATGGGAATTGATCACCTACAACTTTAATTTCATGTTGAGACCTTTAGATTCCTAATGCTACCCTTCTAGTTCATAAACCTCTTTCCATAGGTTGGGGATTTGGGTCTTGAACAGAAGATTTGATCGATGTTCTTCTTGACTCAAATATGCTTAAACTTTCTTTATCTCAAGGCTCAAAGCGGAAAGAGTAAGGTGTGATTGTGGAGACCTTGCGTTTGGCCTTCCAGGTACGTTACGGTTTACCTTATGGTGAGACTTCATTTAGCGAAGCATATATTTAGACGATATTGTCGGTTAATGCAAGTAAACCTTCAGGTATGAAGTTGGGTTGGATATTGTCTTAGGTTGGTCCTTGTTGCATGATTTGGGGGTCAGCCACCCCGTTGTACTGTGACTTATCAATGTTCTATTATTGTTGGCTCAATGCCACATGTAGATAGTAGATATTCGTGACTATTGATATATCTTGATTATGTTATTATAGCACCTTACTTGTTGTCGTTTGAGATGAAGATACTGATTCTATTATGGCTTATTATGTAGCTTTTTATTGATATTGTTGGTGTGTCCATGTGTGGTACTTTTGATATTGATTTGATTATCGACATTGAACTTATACATTGCATGCATTCTCATCCTTCATGATATATTGTTAATACATTAAAGATATACAAGGAAACACCGTTATGAACTGGGCTTTATTTGGATGAGAGTGACGTGAGGACTGATGTCCGATATTTATTCCGGAATTGAGGTATGAGTGCTGATAGTGATTGTCGAGGTTATTTCCTGAATTGTGAGGGTACATGGGCTTCGCGAGTCCTCCATGGGTTGTGCTGCCGAGATGTGATGTTCCATCATTGGATTATATGTGTACGTTGCATATGCATCGTATTCACACTTCATACATTATTACATTGCATTGTCCTATGGCTTCTATTGTGATATTTTTATGATGTACTTATGATATACGAATTCGGATTCATTATATTGAGACTTGGCACATTTGGGATTAGATACTATATGTAACGACCCACAAGGTCATTACAGTGTTTCTGGCACTTTCGCCCCTTTCCGAGCTTGGTTAGCTCACTTTTGACACGAAGGGATCATTGACATGCTTCCCGAGGTGTCTAGATTTGATTCGGGCTACTTTTGTGAACTTTGGGCTTAAAGTGAAAAAGAGTTGACTCAAAGTTGACTTTTGGGTAAACAGACCTTTTTCGAAAATCCGTCGATTTCGAGAATTTCGGATGGTCTTTTAGAACTTGTGTGTATATCTGATTCGGTTCCCAATGCACTCAGATGCATTTACAGACTTGGCTTGGGAAATTAGAATTGAGGTATCGGGGGTTGACTCGGCCAACGAGACCTCCATTGGGAATTTCAAGGCCACGAGTGCTTTCGTAGCGTGTTTTTATGTGTGTCTGTGAATTTGGTTTGTGAGCAGATGGCCTCAGGTGTTAGTCAGAAATTCACGTTGATTTGTGAAATGCGAAATAGTTTTCTAGTGTCTAGTGCCCGCTTTAGTGGCACAAGCATAGAGGCAGCGTTACCACTATAGCGGTCACCCTGCCGCTGAAGCGGTCTGTGCCAATTGGGCATGATCACTGGGGCGGCACCGCTGGAACGGTAATATTGTCGCGGAGGTGCGTGACGGGCAGTTAGTTCATTAAATCAAGTGTTAAATGCCTTAAGTCCCTCATTTATTACCATTCCGAAAATTAAACTCTTGGGAACAATTCTAGAGGATTCTTGGAGAAGATTCTTGGTACTAAGTCCTTCTAATCCCCTTGCTATTTCATAATCCCTAATCATCTTAAAATCCCTTTTTTCCTTATTAGTGCATTAGTAATGGAAGATTAAAGTGGGTTTAATGGATATTTTATCTAGGCTTCTAAATCAAGAATTGTTGGTTGAGTTTATGCTAGATTATGATGTATCTAAGGTTGTTAATCATATACCTTCCATTATTAGTGTTGAATTCTTGAATTTAAGAGTTAGAGTTTATACCCAAAGTTGGGGATTTTGCTTGGATTTCGAAATTACATGAATCCTTGAGTTAATTTAGCAATTAGTTGATGGGTTTTGATCACCTAGTGTTTAATTGGATATTTTACCCTCGAATTTTCGATTTTGACCTTGTGAGCCCTGTTTCCCTAAATTCTAGGGTTGGTTTTTCACCTAATTTGAATGATAGCAATATAGGTATCAATTTTCATGATTTCTAATCTATATTTCGAATATGCCTAGAATTTCTTGATCTTGAGGCTCAGCGGAAAGGAAAGGCTATGGAGTGATTGTTGGTGTTATTGTTATTCGGCCATCCAGGTAGGTTATTAATTACTCTTGGTGAGACTTCATTTAGCGAAGCATATATTTAGATAATATTGTCGGAGAAAAAGCATATAAACTTTCGGATAAGAAGTTTGGTTGTATATTGTCTTAGGTTGGGCCATGTTGTGTGTTTGGGGCTAGCCACCCCGTTGTGTTATGACTTGATTTCTCTATTGTTATTGTCTTGATGCCGCGTGGTAATTGTAGATATTAGAGATTATTGATATATCTTGTTCATGATATTGTGGTACCTTACTTTTTGATGTTTTATACGATGATAGTATTCTATATGACATATGTAGTCTTTCATGATATAATTGGCGTACCCATGCTTGGTACTTGTGATATTGATCTGATTATTGATGTTAACTCATATATTGCACGCATTCTCATCCTTCATGATATACTGTTGATATATTGATGATACTTGAGGAAACACTGTGATTAGCAGGGCTCAGTTTATATGAGAGTAATGTGAGAGTCCAATATTCGATGGTTGTCCCGGAATTGTGGATTGCGTGGTAGCGGTTGCGGAGGTTTGTGCCAGAGCCATGAGGTACATGGACACCGTGGGTCCCCCTTGGGTTATTCTACCGAGACGTCGATACTTTCGTGCGGAGTACATGTGTACACAACATTGCATTGCATTTGTGAAACAACTGATGTATTGTGAACTTATTAGAAGAAACAGATGATATCCGTTGGAATAAAGATAGTGTTATAGGAAAGCTTGGGACACTTATCATCAGAATATAAGTACTACCTAATTGAGGATTTGAAACGACTAGCTAATTACTGATCGGAATAAATGGAATGTGGCTTTGGATAAATTGCTACATTAATTATAATACTCGAGTACCAACCATCAGATAAGATTTTGTACTATATATCGAGAGTTCTCTTCGCTTCGTGATTGTGTTAGGGTTTCGTACGTGGGGAATCAAAGTTATAAATGATAAAGAAAAGACATGGATATCGTATGAGTACAACCCCAAAGGGGGGAAGCGGGGGTGTCAGTACAAATGGGAACAATTGACACTATAGTATATCCAATATGGATACTCAAACTTCAAGTGAGATCCCATCCTGAAACAAGTTGGTAACATCTGAAAGCCAGTGATAAACGAATAGTAGTCAAAACGGTATTTGAGACGCTGCTGAGAATTATTTGTAAGGACCTTGGATGATATGACATTAGAAAGTATATGCTTATAAAAAGGGAGAATGTGACAAGAAATGGTAGCGAGTAACTTAAAGGATATTATAAATGATAGCAAGGCTATACTGGATTAGAGGTTAAGATGTTGGCAACGGAGCCATTGGCTAATGATATTGTGACATACAACTATCAAAGGAGAGAGGATAGGGAATTTCCTATAGTACAATATGAGAAAATTTAATGGTAATTTAAGGAAGGGAAAGGAGTATGACAAAATAGACAGCAAGTGAGTTTTAGTACAATAAGATATGTAGAGCAGAATAAACCAGGAGAAGGAAAGACTATGACTAAGATTGGGTGCACTTTGTAAAAATTGTACAAGAATAGTTATGCAACCTACGAATAATTGTATGCTAAGGATGAGACCAAGTGAGTACTTGATAAGAAGAGTAAGAATTCAGTAACAACAATGCGGTTGCAATATTTTGGGTGCATCAAAGAAAGGTGTAAGATGGTTTGAAGCAAAACTACAGAGATGAAATTAGTACTGAGGGCAAAAGCCATAGTTGAGCCTTGACATCAATTGGAAGGGATAAGAGAAGAATATAGGATTTTCATAAAGACTAGCGTGGCGACGCTAAGGTATTTTTCCGGGCTGATTTGAGCACCTACACATACTCGTGTAAAGATTGCAATAGGATGCGTGATAGGAGAACTAAGAGCAAATTTGAGTAAAGGGGCAATCGAAGAGTTTGAGTCAAAAAATAAAGAAACGACACGAGATAATATGCCTAAAGTATTGCCAGTTAGGTTAAAGGAAATTACGAAATAAATTAACCGAGACAATCAGAACAAGCGGGTTACTGGTTACTAGATGACAGTAAATTTATAATATGAGGGGACCCTAGCGCTATTTGATAGCCAACCCTAACGATGTAGATCAAGAAGTAAAGGCAAGTGATAGTTAGAGACCTTTAAAAGAAAGTCAGAAAGTGACACATGATGCTGAGAATTCCAGAATACGGACTTTAACAGCGGAGTAAAGCAAGGATATTGGAGTACGAGAATGTTACCCTCTGGGAAATTTCGTTTTACTCGTAGAACCTGCGAATGGTCTACCGGTTACCAGAGGCATGCAATACTCCAGGGATATTAAAGTCTAATGAATCGATAGAGGATGTCTATGCGTTACAAGTGTCACGACCCAACCCCGTGGGCCATGACTAGTGCCCGAACTGGACACCCGTATACGAACCTGCTACATATAATTAAACTGAATCTATGAATAATATGGAAACTTGCAAAAGAACTCCAACGGTTCATAACGTCGTCATATATGTATATTCAGAGATAAACTGTCTTCTGAGGAGTCACAACTGATCAAATAATAAAACGATACGCAAGCCGACAAGGCTGCCACTACACATCAATATCATATCATATGTTAGCCGACAAGGCTACCATTACAGACGAACATATACATAGCACAACGTATAGACACAGCTGAACAGAGCTTATACACAACCCACACATATGTCTACAGACCTCTAAGAGTATCAACAGTAACATATGACGGGACAGGGCCCCGCCGTACCCCTGGATAAACATATACATACATATATATATATATATATATATATATATATATATATATATATATATATATATATATATATATATATATCATGAGATCTGTATTAAAAGTCTAGACTCCGGAACAACGGAGCTCTCCAAGACAGCTGAGTGGAAGTCCTATGCTGAAGGGTCACCAAACCGACTATCTGTACCTGCGGGCATGAAACGCAGCCCCCCGAGGAAAGGGGGTCAGTACGGAATATGTACTGAGTATATAAAGCATGAAATACAGTACAAAGGATCGTAACTGAAATAGAGATTACCATAAACAAGTATGACTTTTTAAACATCAATACACTTGCCTTATGAAATGAAAATCATGCATATCAATATCATATATCATATATATAACGTGTCCCGGCCCTCTAGTGAGGGACTCGGTGAATAAGTTCGCCACATACCATCCTTGGCGCCATAATCACATCATCACACCATCATATCATCACATCATATATATATATATATATATATATATATATATATATATATATATATATATATAACGTGTCCCAGCCCTCTAGTGAGGGACTCGGTGAACAATGCAGTGAAACTGTGCACGAAAACGTGTCCTGGCCCGGGACTCAGTGAAAGACATATTGAGGCACGCACGAGCAGAGTAGTGAGCAATTATATGCAATTTAAATCATATCTGAGACTCACCGGAATAATCAAAACGAACCATCAATTGCAAATCAAGACAATAGTCATAGCAAATACTTTTCGAATGTCACTGTGAATTATATCAAAATAGAACTCTGGAACCATATGTACATATCAAAACATAATAAAGTAAGTTCTGGGAATCAATAACATTAGCCATCCTAGTGGCTCTAAGAATAGGAATTTCCTTGGAACCATAAACACATCGTCTGTTCGTTTCATAAAGATCATGCCAAAAAGAAAGAAGGGTTAACTTTACATACCTGTTAGCGACTATTCGTAAATTCGTTCGCCTCGTCGCTCTTTTAGCTTATTTAATATAAGAGTAATGTTATCGTTAGTAACTATATTTTCTAGTTTATAAATCCGTAGGCCATCGCTTATAGAACTTATTCTTTTAACTTATATTCCTCGTTTAGGGTTTTCTATTAGTTAAATTCTTAATGAAAATCGGGCAGCATTTCTCCTATATATTCGCCTAACCCGATTTTTCAATTATCCTCCTGTTAACACAGAAATACCAACAATAACATATGGACATAGTCATATCTTCAATCCTTCCAATTTGACAAGGATAACAACATGTTCATAACAACACAACTTTAACCTTAACTATCCAATTCTTTCATTCTTTTACTATATAATCCATGATAGTAACAACCACAATGCAACTTAAAATCAATTCACCATCCTTACTCAACACAACCCTACTACACGGTCCAACTTGAACTCCAACATCAACATATATAACACTTCATATTCAACATACATCTATCAATTATACAAGTCTAAACATTCTCCAAAGTGTGTAGAAAGGATTGAATCTTACCTTAGCAAATTGAGAACACCTAACGTTGTTGCATTTTGTAGATTAAGATTGCAAGTATTCTTGTTGCTCCAAGAATTAAATTCATGTTGCCACCCCCATTGAATGTATGTAGCACCTTAGAAACCATTTTATCTGTTATCAAAATCTTGAGCTCAACTAAGAGCAACCATGGCCGAGAGTCCTTCTCTCTAGCTCACTTTGGGAAATAAATTGCTTCTCTCTCAAATTCCAATTTTTTGAATGAAATAATGGATCCACTTAGTCATCAAATGGGTATTTAGGTGCTGCCCTTGCTGTTTACACGTGCCCTCCTATGTGGCATCTATTTTTCTTTTTGTTGAAGAAGACACAAATTATCAAGGTATTTGTGGGGGAAAACGTTGCTAAGTAGATTGGTGAATCAAAGTGAGAAATCAGCTCCCACTATTGACGTGATTGTGTTGTGCTACTGCCAAGAAAATGTAGCTCACGTTTTAATGCTACTATGAAATAAATATTGTCTATATTTGCTTGAAAGATGAATCCTCTCAGTAAAGTGAAAAGAGATAAATGGAAGTCCTTTTTCCTTTACACATGGCATCCTTTTGGCCAACCCCCTTTAATACTCACTACTAACTCTGCCACCTACACTTACATGCACGCATATAATTCCACCTACCCACTTACTCATATAATATATGTATATAATTTATCTATTAATTGATAATTATTCTACATTGTAACAAAATAAATTCACAATTTAAAATACTAATAGTTCAAAAATACCTCATAAAAATTTACACATATACTAACATTATATCCAAAAAAAAAATATTTCATCACATTTTAATTCTCCAATCTGATCTCAAGTGTACAAATTTTGTTCTATAAATTCTCAAAATGGGAAAAAGTACTTTCTTTTCTCATGAGAAAATCATTTCTACTTTTATAATAAAGGAAATCCCATTTATCATCTTCCTCATATAATGTGTATAATTTAAAACATATTCGGAGGTAGTAATAATAGTAACTACCCGAAATCATAGTGGTCAAATATTTACTAAAAGGTTTTACTTAAAAGAAAATATATATGCCATACCAAAATAACATCTAACGGTATCAAGGTTGTCAAACATACTGGGTCTTATAATAATACCGTTATAAACCCTCTATAACCTCATGAATGACCTTAACCATGTACAAAATTTACGACATATCCTAACGCCAAGGTACGAGGTGTTAAAACAAGATCGTGTTTAAAGATAAGAAGGTAAAGTGATGTGAATGATACATCATCTTAAAGGAGTAAGTATAGAAAGAGAAAGAGTCGAGTTATGACTACGTGCACCATGAGTACAAGTCCGAATCAATCGATGACAGTACAACTGAACAGTATGCAGATAAGGGAGACAGTAACACTTCAGCAGAACAGCTTGAAATACAACTGGCAACCAACTGCGAAATAAAGAGGAGAACAAAAACAATAACGTAAAATAATTACCTTGAGAAGCAACAGAGGGAGGAAATATTACAGGAATGACTATGTAGAGACCTGGAATGCGTTATAGCGAATCGACCAATGGAAAAGGTATGTGAAGGGCATAATTAACTAAGAGAACAATTGAGAAGGTATTGGGAGTTCAGGACCAGTTTAACATTCGAGGACGAATGTTCTAAAGGGGGGAAGGATGTATACCCCATAATTTTATACGTCGAATTATTCGCAAGCAAATCGACTCAATTTAAAGACGGGATTATTTTCGGATGCGAAATAGGAACTTTTAATTTTCAATTTTAATTAGAACATAAATTGTTTATATATTTTATTTTAGTGTAGAAATATTATTGGGGATTAGGGACTAATTAATTATAATTAGATTATTAAGCAAGGATTAATGATTTATTAAAAATTAATTAATTTAATTGCCATTGTGGGCCCCACCCGAAAATTTAAAAAAACAATAATAATAATAATGCGGATTTGCGAAACAACTGATGTATTGTGAACTTATTAGAAGAAACAGATGATATCCGTTGGGATAAAGATAGTGTTATAGGAAAGCTTGGGACACTTATCATCAGAATATAAGTACTACCTAATTGAGAATTTGAAACGACTAGCTAATTACTGATCGGAATAAATGGAATGTGGCTTTGGATAAATTGCTACATTAATTATAATACTCGAGTACCAACCATCAGATAAGATTTTGTACTATATATCGAGAGTTATCATCGCTTCGTGATTGTGTTAGGGTTTGGTACGTGGGGAATCAAAGTTATAAATGATAAAGAAAAGACACGGATATCGTATGAGTACAACCCCAAAGGGGGGAAGCGGGGGTGTCAGTACAAATGGGAACAATTGACACTATAGCATATCCAATATGGATACTCAAACTTCAAGTGAGATCTCATCCTGAAACAAGTTGGTAACATCTGAAAGCCAACGATAAACGAATAGTAGTCAAAACGGTATTTGAGACGCTGTTGAGAATTATCTGTAAGGACCTTGGATGATATGACATTAGAAAGTATATGCTTATAAAAAGGGAGAATGTGACAAGAGAATGGTAGCGAGTAACTTAAAGGATATTATAAATGATAGCAAGGCTATACTGGATTAGAGGTTAAGATGTTGGCAACGGAGCCATTGGCTAATGATATTGTGACATACAAGTAGCAAAGGAGAGAGGATAGGTAATTTCCTATAGTAGAATATGAGAAAATTTAATGGTAAGTAAAGGAAGGGAAAGGAGTATGACAAAATAGACAGCAAGTGAGTTTTAGTACAATAAGATATGTAGAGCAGAATAAACTAGGAGAAGGAAAGACTATGACTAAGATTGGGTGCACTTTGTACAAATTGTACAAGAATAGTTATGCAACCTACGAATAATTGTATGCTAAGGATGAGACCAAGTGAGTACTTGATAAGATGAGTAAGAATTCAGTAACAACAATGCGGTTGCAATATTTTGGGTGCATCAAAGAAAGGTGTAAGATGGTTTGAAGCAAAACTACAAAGATGAAATTAGTACTGAGGGCAAAAGTCATAGTTGAGCCTTGACATCAATTGGAAGGGATAAGAGAAGAATATAGAATTTTCATAAAGACTAGCGTGGCGACGCTAAGGTATTTTTCCGGGCTGATTTGAGCACCTACACATACTCGTGTAAAGATTGCAATAGGATGCGTGATAGGAGAACTAAGAGCAAATTTGAGTAAAGGGGCAATCGAGGAGTTTGAGTCAAAAAATAGAGAAACGACACGAGATAATATGCCTAAAGTATTGCCAGTTAGGGTAAAGGAAATAACGAAATAAATTAACCGAGACAATCAGAACAAGTGGGTTACTGGTTACTAGATGACAGTAAAGTTATAATATGAGGGGACCCTAGCGCTATTTGATAGCCAACCCTAACGATCGAGATCAAGAAGTAAAGGCAAGTGATAGTTAGAGACCTTTAAAAGAAAGTCAGAAAGTGACACGTGATGCTGAGAATTTCAGAATAGGGACTGTAACAGCGGAGTAAAGCAAGGATATTGGAGTACGAGAATGTTACCCTCTGGGAAATTTCGTTTTACTCATAGAACCTGCGAAGGGTCTACAGGTTACCAGAGGCATGCAATACTCCAGGGATATTAAAGTCTAATGAATCGATAGAGGATGTCTGTGCGTTACAAGATCGTGTTTAAAGATAAGAAGGTAAAGTGATGTGAATGATACATCATCTTAAAGGAGTAAGTATAGAAAGAGAAAGAGTCTAGTTATGACTACGTGCACCATGAGTACAAGTCCGAATCAATCGATGACAGTACAACTGAACAGTATGCAGATAAGGGAGACAGTAACACTTCAGCAGAACAGCTTGAAATACAACTGGCAACCAACTGCGAAATAAAGAGGAGAACAAAAACAATAACGTAAAATAATTACCTTGAGAAGCAACAGAGGGAGGAAATATTACAGGAATGACTATGTAGAGACCTGGAATGCGTTATAGCGAATCGACCAATGGAAAAGGTATGTGAAGGGCATAATTAACTAAGAGAACACTTGAGAAAGTATTGGGAGTTCAGGACCAGTTTAACATTTGAGGACGAATGTTCTAAAGGGGGGAAGGATGTTATACCCCGTAATTTTATACGTCGAATTATTCGCAAGTAAATCGACTCAATTTAAAGACGGGATTATTTTCAGATGCGAAATAGGAACTTTTAATTTTCAATTTTAATTAGAACATAAATTGTTTATAAATTTTATTTTAGTGTAGAAATATTATTGGGGATTAGGGACTAATTAATTATAATTAGATTATTAAGCAAGTATTAATTATTTATTAAAAATTAATTAATTTAATTGCCATTGTGGGCCCCACCCGAAAATTTTAAAAAATAATAATAATAATAATAAATCAAGAAAACCAATATTGGTGAGTCATAGGGGGTAGCAGGTGTCCATTGGAAGGACACCATATATATAGATGGCATGATGAACAATTTGGCTAATTCATTTCATTTCACAAGTTAAAGTTTAAACAAAAAAAAGGGAGAAAGAACATTGCCATGTTTGTTGCTCACGGCCAGCCATGGCTGTTGAGAAAAAATATTTTTTTGTTGCATGTTTTGATCAAGTTCAAGTGCATTACATGTTCAAGGAGGTGATAGCAACATTGGATATTGAGTTGGGGAAGTAGAAATTGTAAAATTGGAGCAATTGAGCGTAGAAATTCCTCCGAGAAAATTTAGGTAAGATTTTCTTATTTTGTGGTGTAATTGTGTAAATAGTGTTGTAATGGAATTATTAAAATTGGATTGGACGAAATTGGAAGTAATAAAATGCATAAAATTGTTGTTATATGAGATTGTTGGTTGAAATGGATTCAGAAAGGTTGTTGGGTTGTTAGAATTGTTATGGGCTGAATTGTAAGAATTTTGTATGTATATCTCTATAGTTGTTTATTTATATTTTTTTTACTATCTTTGGGTTGAGGGTTTTCTTATCGAGGTGGGATAGATAAGTGCCCGCACGACTTAGCTAGATTGGGTCGTGACAAGTTTGTATTAGAGCCCCAGGTTACCCGATCTATAAAATAAGAGTGTGTCCAGTAGAGTCTCGTGGATCGGTACGATGAGCTCCGTACTTATCTATGAGAGGATATAGGACATTTATGAAATCTCATTTTATTTCCTTCTTTCGTGCTACTTTATTCTAATTGGTATCTGGAATAATCAAATTGGTATCTGACTCTTATCTCTTCTCTCACATATGGTGAGGACTTGAGCTACTATAGCCCGAGGTCAGGTGCTAGAGCCCACAGCTGCGGCTGGCACCAGAGGGCGAGCGACAGCCAGAGGATGTGGCAGAGCTAGTGGCCGCGGGGCTGCCCAAGCCAGGGGCAGGGCTCCTACGGCTAGACAACGGCGCGAAAGATCTCCGTCTCTAGAGCCTAAGGACCATCAGGATCGAGACCAGGCCACCGAGGATGGTGTGGCCCCAGCATAGACACAGCCCGAGATTACTTCTAACCATACTATACAAGATACTATGGCCAAGGTCTTACACCATCTAGATGCCCGGCAGGCTGCTGCTGGTGTTACTACTCCAAGCGGAGGTTCACAGACCAGAGTTAGGGCGCAGACCCCTGAGCAGAGACCTACTCTGGTGGCACACCCCGCTGCAGTTATGGCTCCCCATATTGATGCAGTGCCATCCTCAGGTGATGATCTTAGGCCCGTGGATGCAGCTGTTATGACAGTGTCTAATCAGGATCTTGTTGGAAGGTTTAGGAAATTAGAGCCGCTGAGATTTTCGAGTACTTCTGTAGATGACGCTTAAGATTTCATCTTGGATATGTATGAGTTGCTGCATAGGATGCGGATCGTAAAGACCCATGGAGTTGACTATGTGTCCTACTAGTTTCGCAGTGACGCGAAGACTTGGTGGAGGTCTTTTGTTGCTTGCAGGCCTGAGGGTTCTCCTCCCCTGACTTGGACTCAGTTCTACCAGGCCTTCCTTGAGAAGTATGTGCCCCGATCTTTGAGAGAGGCGCGTAAGGAGGAGTTTCTACATCTTCAGTAGAGGGGTATGCCTGTAGGTACCTATGTGACGCGCTATCTGTATCTGGCCAGTTATTCCACTACTTTGATCCCTACTGAGCCTGACAGGATTATGCATTTTGTTGGTGAGCTAGTTGGTTCACTTTAGATTTCTTGCTTTCAGATGGAGGCTATGGGGCTTCCTTCCAGTCCATCGTTGAGCATGCTTTTTTGGTTGAGGCAGCTAAGGCCAGTGCATTTGGAGGTGGCGGTGAGAAGAGGTAGCGTCAGATTGGGAGTTATGGTGGTTCTAGTTCGAAGGGCACCGGTCAGTCTTCTAGGTCGTATCAGCCATATTCCGGTGGCCACCCAGTGCACTCTGCTTTGCAGGCTTCCTCCGGTGAGCCACCCAGACAGAGAACTTTTGAGAGTTCGTTTTCTCGATCGATAGACAAGGGTGGTCAGCAGCTTCAGTTTATCAGCCTCCGATCTCTCTGACCTATTTTTCATGTGGAGAGATCGGGCATGCTTCTAGGAGATGTCCCCAACCTAGGTGGGATTATCAGCCACCGAGGGCTCCAACATCATCTGGTGGTCGAGGTGGTTCTTCTTAGAGGGGCAGTGCTCAGTCAGGCGGTGGTGGTTTTTAGTGTTCTAGAGGTGGATACCAGGCAGTTAGAGGTGGCTCCCAGAGGGTGAGAAGGGGATCTCAGACTGGACGTGGTGGGGCCTATTGTTACTTGTTTCACGGTAGGCCCGAGGTAGAGGCCTAAGTTGCTGTTATTTCAGGTACCGTTTCTGTCTGTCATAGAGCAGCATCTGTGTTATTTGATCCTGGATCCACTTATTCGTATGTGTCTGCATATCATGCCGTTAATAAGGATTTGTCTTGTAATAGCATAGATATACATGTTCATGTGTCTACTCTGGTTGGAGATTCTGTTGTCATGGATCAAGTTTATTGGTCATGTTCGGTTACTTTTATGAGGTATGATACTTGGGTAGATTTGATGATCCTTGATATAGTGGACTTTGATATTATCTTGGGTATGACCTGGTTGTCTCCTTACCATGCAATCTTGGACAATCATGCCAAGACAGTTACTTTAGCCATGTCGGGCATCCCTAGACTTGAGTGGAGTGGTACTCCTAGCCCCGATCCGAAGAAGATCATTTCCTTCTCAGGCGAAGAAGTTAGTCAACAAGGGGTGTTTAGCTTATCTAGCTCATATGCATGACACGACGGTTTCATCTCCACCCCTTGAGTCCATTCCTATTGTGAGCAAGTTCGCGGAGGTATTCCCATCTGATTTGCCGGGTATGCCACCAGATCATGACATTGACTTCTATATTGATCTGGATCCGGGCACTCGCCCTATTTCTATTTTGCTATATCGAATCGAACCTATCGAGTTAAGAGAGCATAAGGAGCAGTTACAGGATTTTTTGATCAACGAATTTATTAGACCGAGTGTTTCCCCTTGGGGTGCTCCGGTGTTATTTGTGAATAAGAAAGATGAAACCATGAGGATGTGCATTGACTATCGCAAGCTGAACAAGATTACTATTCGGAACAAGTGTCCCATGCCTCTTATTGATGACTTATTTGACCAGCTTCAGGATGCCTTAGTGTTTTCGAAGATCGACTTGCGTTCAAGTAACCACCAGTTGACGATCAGGGGTGAGCATATTCCGAAGACAGCCTTTGGGACGAGATATGGATACTATGAGTTTCTGGTGATGTCATTTGCGCTTATCAATGCCCTGACTGCATTTATGACTTTGATTAATGGCATCTTTAGGCCATTCCTTGACTCCTTCGTGATGGTGTTTATTGATGATATCTTGGTTTATTCCAAGAGTAGAGAAGAGCATGAGAGCCATCTTTGTACTGTTCTTGGGCTATTAAAGAAGCATAGCTTGTTTGCTAAGTTTTCAAAGTGTGTGTTTTTGGTTGTCTTCTGTGCCATTCTTGGGCCATGTTGTGTGTAAGGATGGGATTATGGTCTTCTGTATCGTGATTTGAGGCAGCACTATTCGTGGTGTTGGACGAAGAGAGATATAGTGGATTTCGTGGCTAAGTGTGGGAATTGTCAGCAAGTTAAGTATAAGCATCAGCGACACGGCAGTGTACTTTAGAGGATGCCCATTCCCAAATAGAAGTGGGAGACGATTGCCGTGGATTTTGTTGTGGGTCTTTCGAAGACCCTCGGAAAGTTTGATTCTATTGGGGTGATAGTTGAGCGGTTGACTAAGTCTGCTCATTTTGTTCCGATTAAGAATTCTTATACCGCGGATAAGTTAGCCAAGTTATACCTTCGTGATATTATGAGGTTGCATGGGGTTCCCATTTCTATCGTATCTAATCGGGTTACTATCTTCATTTCCCGATTCTGGAGAGCTTTTCATGATGAGTTAGGTGCCCGATTGGATCTCAATACAGCTTTTCATCCCCAGATCGATGACCAGTCCGAGCGGACCATTCAGGTGCTCGAGGATATGTTGAGATCTTGTGTTATTGATTTTGGCGGTCATTGGGATAAGCACTTACCTTTGACAGAGTTTGCGTACAACAACAGTTACTATTTGAGTATTGGCATGGCGCCTTTTGAGGCTTTATATGGTAGGAGATGTAGATCTCCGGTTGGCTGGTTTGATGGGTTCAAGGTTCAACCTTGGGGTACGGATCTGTTGAGAGAGTTCCTTGATAGAGTGAAAGTTATTCAGGCCAAGCTTTTGACAGCTCAGAGTTGGCAAAAGATGTATGCGGACCGGAAGGTTCGAGATCTAGAGTTTGTTGTTGGTGACCAGGTTCAACTGAATATTTCACCCATGAAGGGTGTTATGAGTTTTGGGAAGAGGCGCAAGTTGATCCCCAGGTATATTGGCCCATTTGAGATTGTAGACTATATGTGCGATGCAGCTTATGAGATGGCCTAGCCGCCAGGATTGGCGGGAGTTCATCTGATTTTTTATGTTTCTATGCCGAAGAAGTACCATCCATACGGCACTTATTTGTTCATTGGGATTCGACATTACTTGATGAGTATTCTACCTATGAGGAGGAGCCTATTGCGATCTTGGATAGGCAAGTTGGAAAGTTGAGGTCGAAAGAGATTGCTTCTATGAAAGTGCAATGGAAGCACCGTCCTATTGAGGAGGCTACTTGGGAGAAAGAGTCCGACATGCGTAGCCGATATCCTCAGTTGTTCACTAATTCAGGTACTTCCCCGCTCTTTTTCCTTTCTTCGCTTGAGGACGAGCAATGGTTTAATTGGTATCTGATGTAACGACGTCGTTATAGTCTTTATGGCACTTTTTTCCCTTTTTGAGCTTGGTTAGCTCACTTTTGACCGGAGAGGACCGTTGCCACGCTTCTCGAGGTGTCCAGATTTGATTCAGGCGACTTTTTGTGAAATTTGGGCTTAAAGCGAAAAAGAGTTGACTCAAAGTTGATTTTTGGGTAAACGGGCCTTTTTCAGAAATCCATCGATTCCGAGAGGTCTGGATGGCCTTTTAGAGCTTGTGTGTAAATCTAGTTCGGTTACCAATGCACTCAGATGCATTTTGGGACTTGGGTTGGGAAGTTGGAATTGAGGTATCGCGGTTTGACTTGGTTAATGAGACCTCCGTTAGGAATTTCGAGGCCATGAGTGAGTTCGTAGCGTGCTTTTATGTGTGTCTATCAATATGGTTTGTGAGAAGATGACCTCGGGAGTTAGTCAAAAATTCGGGTTGATTTGTGAAATTGGGAATAGTTTTCTGGTGTCTCGTGCCAGCTTTAGCGGCACCATCATCGCGGCAGCAGTACCGCTATAGCGGTCACCCTGCCGCTGAAGCGGTCTATGCCAATTGGGCCTGACCACTGTAGCGGTCATGGGACCGCTGGAGCGGTAATATTGTCGCGGAAGGGGGTGACGGGCGGTTAGTTTATTAAATCAAGTGTTAAATTCCTTAAGTCCCTCATTTATTACCATTTCGAAAATTGAGCTCTTGGGAATAATTCTAGAGGATTCTTGGTGGTAAGTCCTTCTAATCCCCTTGCTATTTCATAATCCCTAATTATCTTAGAATCTTTTTTTCCTTATTAGTTCATTAGTAATGGAAGATTAAAGTGTGTTTAATGGATATTTTATCTAGGCTTCTAAATCAAGATTTGTTGGTTGAGTCTATGCTAGATCATGATGTATCTAAGGTTGTTAATCATATGCCTCCCATTATTGCTATAGCGGGTGCCCGCGTCGCTTTAGCGGGTGCCCAATTTTCCGATTTTTTCAAAACTTCGTTTTACCCCCCGAAACTCATCTGGAACCTCCCGAACACAAACCATATATGCGTTTTGATTGTAAACCATGCTACGGACGCAACCGTGACCTTGGAATTCCTATAAGAGAACATTTTAACGCGGTGTTAACCAAGTCAACCGCAAAAGAGATCATTTTAGCGCGGTGTTAACCAAGTCAACCCCAATACTATGAAATTAAGCCTTCACTCGAGACTTAAAACATCCCCGAACGCCTTGGGACCCAAACCAATGGCTTCACTAAGTCATAGGTCGTACTAACGGGAATCGAGGAAAGGTTCAACAAGGTTAAATGGGTCAAAACACTATAATGACCAAACGTGTCATTACATTAGATACCAATTTACCCATCGTTCATCCTCGAACGAAGAATGAGACTACGAAGGTTGACGATAACCACACGGAAAACTCAACGGCACGAAGTGCGCACTAATCACTATCCGTTCATCTTGTCAGTCAAAGCTTCTTATAGCTTAGCTAAAAGACCTAGTTTCTTTATTTCTGTACTCGAACCTACCACAGGAATTGCTACAACACATAGGCGTCATCTAATATATTGGAGTTTGATCATACTAGTCCCAATTTATGCCTCTAATGATTACAACTTCTCTAGACCCTTATGATCACCAATGCAAACAATAATTCTTTCTTACATCAGTAAACTAAGATTTCATATCTCAACACGCTTTATTTAATACTAACTATGTCAACCTTTTACCTATCAATCATTCAAGCCAAGTAACAGTTAATCACAAACTTACTCGAACATCTCTGTTTCTATCACTTACTTAATACTAAAAAAGGACCACGTGAAACCCAACAACCTTATCTATTCCCCCAACTCATTTACCCTTTTTCCTCGAGACTAATTCATTAGGACACTCTTCATAACATCTCATCCTATTGGAACTGTTTAACATTCGTATATTTCTCACATTATGACAAATTTATTATTCATCAAGAAGTCACAACAATATATCAACTCTTAGACAAACCTCAACTACTATCAATTTATTAATTATTCCTCATATTTATCTCAACAAACCGGGACTCAGAAGCCTGCTTCACAAAGTTCATACTTAACCCTTTTCTGACTTAGACAACTAATTTTCAACTAATTTAACTAAGATCCCCAATTACTTTAGTACGATGGAACTTAACTCAAAGATTTCGAAAATAAGGCTTACCTTAGCAAGATGTCGTACAACTCAGGAACACCAACTAACAAACATATATGCACGCTCAATAACCACATAGGTAAATACGAAAATATAGTATAATAAATAATATCATCTCTCACCAACCATAAGTAACACAATAACCACTAGAGTCTCCATTTCTGTTATCCAACCAATGTCCCCTATATCCTATAACATACTAGAACTTACCAATTCATACATAACCATCGAATCGACTTCACATTGTAGAACCTCAACATAACTCTCAAATTATTAGCTCTTGTTTCGAACGAACCCCTTTTTTTTATCCTTAATCAATCTTAGTCTAGATTAGAGATTCAAGCTTATGGTTTACTACTTCATGAAATTCCATCTCACTATTGGCAAGACTCCCTAATTAAACTAATATTTAAAGCCTATTATTCAATCCTCAATGCTAAGGTAGAAACTCATCTTCTCCAAATAGTCCCCATATATTTGCACCATTAATTCAATCCTAAGATGATAGATAATTCATAAGATAAGGCAAGGGAACTCACCCCCAAAAGAAACAATTTGAAGAAATTTTCAAGTTACCCTAAGTGTTTCCTGGGAACTGTGTTGAATTTAAGAGAATAAATAATTTGAACTAAGTGTTTTAAAACACGACTACTGTTTCCCCTCGACCGCTGCAGCGGTCTCGCTATAGCGGACCAAAAGAAAACCAACCACCGTTATGGCAGCCCGTGTTCCGCTATAGTGGCATTGCCATAGCGGGTCATGGCCTGCCACGGCGGATATATGAACAATGACTGACTGCTGGTGGCGAGGGACTCACCTCTATTGCGATGCCACCGTAGCGGTACAAGCCCTGCCGTAGCGGTCCCTTTTGGGCAGTAAGCTCGACTTTTGCCCAGTTTTCCACTCTATCACCCAACATTTCATCCGAGGCCTCACACACAAAAACAAAACATGTATATTAATGTAAAAACACTATACGGACTGACCTGTGGCCTCGGAATCCCCAACGGAGGTCTAATTTCCTACGTCACCCCCCAAAATGAACTCAATACAACCAAACATCAAGTCACAACTAGAAATTGAACTTGGATCATGCGTCCGAATCAAGAAGACGCATTTAGTACCATACCAAGCCATGTCATAACACAAATCGCTTGCATAAGAGTTTTTGGGAGGGGTTTCCACCATTCATGGAAGAATAAGACAAGCAAGTGCAGATACCAATTGGAATTGTCTAGATACCAATTTGAATGAAGCAGCACGAGAGAATGAAAGAAGTGGAAGTTTCCTAAATGTCCCATAGCCTCTCGCAGATAGGTACGGAGCTCTTCCTACCGATCCGCAAGACAGTACAAGACACGTCCTTGTATGATAAGATTCACGAAGCTAGGCCTAGACACGTCCTTGTATGATGAGATTCACGAAGCTAGGCTCTGATACCAACTATCACGACCCTAATTACCGATTATGAGGGCACCTACTTTATTATCACTAGTAGGCTAACCCTTACCCGTTAACCCTTTAATCACTAGCCACTTTTAACTTGTTTAATCATTTATACTAAAACAATCGATGAACACGTGAATGAATATATAGTCTACCAAGTCATAATTAATAAATGATACAAGTACGGAAGTCTAACTATTACATCCCCAGAATCTGAAAGTCATTGTATCACCAAAGAGCTCCACTTTTCTATATATTATCATAAACAGTAAATCATACATCAAGTTTTCATCTACGTATTGTCATAAGTTTATATCACAATTCAAGCCTAAACTCATTATCCTTCCTTTATCTGATAATATGTGTCGTAATAAGAGAGAACTGAGTACAAAATGATAATTTAGGCAATAAGTCTAATCACAATAAAAATGAAACAAGCCACAATCAACAAAAATCAATCTAATAGAAATCCATCCTGAATCACCATAGTATGAATACAACTACACCTCATATTTCAGTACATAACGTAATGGCGACGAGCCCACAAAATCAGAAGTCATACCAACCTATCTAATATCCAACAAAAACATCATATCCGAAGACCTAATCATGCTTTCTCCCATAAATTATACACAATACATACATTTTGCTAATTAAAGTCTAACTAAAATAAGTTGTAACCACCTAGAATGCCGAGCAACAATCTCGAATCGCCAAACCTTAGCCTTGCCTTACTCTTTGGAGAACCTCGAAATGATTAACGTCTATCAAATATGAATTCTATGTCAGAATACGAATCTAAGGATACCCATATTGCCATAGTTTTACCCAAAACCCAAAAATGGACCTAAAATAGCCAAACCCGAGCCAGAAGGGAAAAACTTTAATTTTATGAAAATTTCAGATACAATATAGTCAAAATAGCACTCTACGAGTCTAAATGAGTCCAACGATACCCATATTGCTATCTTTTTAGAAAAATATCCAAAATACCCCTACAATGTGAATCCGGGTTCATGAGGGTAAAACTGGAAATTTAGTGCATAATTATGTTACCCATCATCTAGTTAACCTTCAATCTTAATTTCATGGAATTCCATTCATCATAAGATATCCAAATTCATGTTTTCTATTTTTAGCCCCAGGGTTCTTAACCGATTAGTTCTTAACAATTAGTGTATAGGATGACTATGAGATGACGATAATCGACAAATAAATAATTAATACTAGGTTAGAATCTTACCCCAAAGTGCTTGTGAATCATTTTCCATTGTTATCTCCCAACCCTCCAACTATTGAATGTTTCATCGATTCTTGGGTGCTAATCTTTCACCCACCATTAATGGAGCTTAAGCTTGTCATGGGATTTGAGGAACAAATGATAATGAATCACATAAGGGTTTGCACTTACCTTAAAGGGGGAACTTCACCCTAGCCCTAGGAAAATAGCCTCTTACATTCTAAGGAAGTGTTTTTAGGTTTAGGATGGGAAAAACTTGAAAAGAAGACATTAAAAACGAACCTACTGCCTAGTGCACCCGCTCCAGCGGTGCACCCTTCGCTATAGCGGGTGCCCGCGTCGCTATACCGGGTGCCCAATTTTCTGATTTTTTTAAAACTTCATTTTAGCCCCCGAAACTCATCCGGAACCTCCCGAACACAAACCATATATGCATTTTGATTGTAAACCAGGCTACAGATGCAACCGTGACCTCAGAATTCCCAAAAGAGATCATTTTAACATAGTGTTGACCAAGTCAAACCTAACACTATGAAATTAAGCCTTCACTCGATACTTAAAACATCCCCGAACGCCTTGGGACCTAAACCAATGGCTTCACCAAGTCATAGGTCGTACTAACGGGACTCGGGGAAAGGGTCAACAAGGTTAAATGGGTCAAAACACTATAACGAACAAACGGGTCGTTACAAAGGGGTCTTTCATTAAACATGTATCGAGGGTGTTGCACCCTATTTTTACCAAAGGCTAAACAAAGCACAACTTATGGAGCTTTGAAATAATTAATTATGTACAAAGTCGCCACCTAGCATTTAAGGTATACTAGGGTACCTATAAATTATTAATATATGCAGCTTAACATGATCTACGAAAATAAGTGAGATTCTAGGTAAGGGTTCAAATTATTCCGAAGGGAAGGTGTTAGGCATCCTTCAGAATCCACAAATGTGGTTCCCGGCTGGACCAATTTAACTATACGAGGGATGTGTAAAAAGGCTTTATTATTTACAAAAATTAATAGAATTTAGACTAAAGAATAATATGAATATTCACATAAATAATCATGCAATACGTATTTTATACATATGTGTTATAATAATTATTAAAAAAAAAAAAGTTATGTGCAACTTAGAAGCTTGGGTATGTGACAAAGGTATAAAAAATGGGCATGAAATTATTTTGCACTCAAAGTGAGTTAACTAATTTAACTAGCTAAGTATGTACGCCTAATCAATTAATTATGAAAGTATATTATAAAGCCTAAATATTGAGGCAAATCACCCTATTTATTCACTTAAGTGTGCTAAGCTATTGAATTAAAACTCTAGCAAAACATGATAACTATAGGAATATTAGCTACAAAAATAAATGCCTAATATTGATTTGTCTAAAACACATAAAATTTCAATCACCTAAGCAGATCATAAATAAATACCACCAACCTACACCCTAAAAAGTAAAGTTTCACTATATTTTATGCTTGTATAATTTAAGAATGTAAAAAATATAAACAGAGAATTTAAGAAGCTATTTGAACTTCTTTTGAGTGTCATCTTCAAAAAGTAACTCCGGATACCTGCGTGAGACTTAATAAAAATGTTAGTAAGAAAATAAATAACTATAAGATGAATTAAAGAAATAATGAATAAACTTAAAATAAAAACCCGTCTTTGTACATGGAAGGCCTTGGAAATCGACGGAAATTTCTTCATCGGCCACTTGGGATAGTATTTTCCCAAAGCAGTTTAGTTAAACAATAAAAGGGAGAAAGTGTCCACGACAATTTTAGGCAACATATCATAGCTGAAAAAGGTTTAAGCACAATGCGAATAGTAGCCGGAGTGGGACACAAAACCAACATTATTTAGTATAAAAGATTATGTATAGCAGTGCAAAGAATAGAAAAATGTGCAAACAGTAGCAATTGAAATTGTTAGCAGTGAACCATCACAACTAATAACCCAACGATAACAAACATTAGCAGAACTAGAAATATACTAAAAAAATATAACTAAAGAAAACAAATGCAAGAAAAGCAGTAGAAGGAATGGTTTATCAACGAGCAAAATATGCCGGAGACGATGCTCCGGCAGTGTCAAAATTAGCACAGGGACATCGGAAAATGGCAGAGCACCGCCGGGTTTGTCAAGTTTTCTGGTAAGATAGTGACGAGAAGCAAAAGAAATAAGAGGATGATGGGGGTGTTGGAACAAGAACGGGAGTGGTAGCACTGTGTTGTTGGCTCTGCTCGTCGGAGTTGGTACGTCTCGCTGGGGCAGTGAACAAGAGAAAAGAGGGGCTGGCTGGTTGCTTCGTGTTCACCGTTAATGGTTGTTCGCCCGCGACCTGGTGGTTATAGAAAAACAGAGGAGAAGAGCAAGTGGAAGCTGACAGTTTTTTAGGAGAGAGAAGGATATGAAGTGGTGGTGAGCGTGGTGGGTGGCTTGGTGGATGCTCCAGTTCATCAGAGCAGCAAGGAAGATGAAGGGAACTGTTTGGTTCGTGGTTGTGCGGGTGGGTGTTCGCCGGAGCTCGGAGTAGTGACGGGAAAGAGGAAGGCGAGGTGGAAAGTGAGAGTGCGGGCGTGTGGTGGAGATGGCGGCTGGAGAGTGGAGGGAGATGGGAAATGTTTTTATTAGGTTTAGAAATCTGAGTGTTTGTGTGTGTGTGTGTGTAAATATATGTAGAAGATGAATACCCCCTCCCTTTTCTTATAATGCAAAATGGCCCCTGTTTTGTTCAAAGAATAGAAGATTGCACCCTTTTGTCTCCTCAATGCTTACTTTAATCTTTCTTTTTTTTTTTTAAAGTGATGAAACCTTGACTTGATAGGATTTTACTCTGCGTTTAAAAATTAGTTACTCCGATTTTCTCTGCACTGTCGGACTATATTAAAATATAGTTAATTAATACATGTATAAATAATAACGCAAGTATAAAATATAAATATTAATGTCTATGATATGAAAATGTATTGATATAAAATTAAGAAACAATTATTAATTGCACAAAAAATGGTAATATTACGCTGTACATGTGCAAAATAATGATTCTTGAAAAAATGACAATAAATTGAGAAAATTCCTAAAATAATGATAATCATCAATAAATTGTTGAAAAAGTGTAAAAATGTGTAAAAAATGTACTTCGTGCTCTTTAACGAATCAGGCCCCCCAAAACGTTAATTTTAAGCACGTCGAGCCAAAATTAGGTGTCAACAACTTGTCCCTCTTCGACCGGAGACGATGAAAGAGTTTTCGGACGAAGACGTTGACATGTAGCCTATTTTGGCTCGACAAAGAATTGTTAAAAGGATATGTACGGAGAAAGAGGTCAGACGTTGATAAAGCTTTGACAATACTCTCAGTCTGTAGGTAGGGTTGCAATGAAAAGAAAAAAATGATAAAACGGGAAGGATTGTTCAGGGCCGAAAAAAATGTTCGCATACCCACATCGTCGCTTCAAAAATTGCCCCAGTATCGAGCTACGAGATACTGGGAAGGTGCAAGATTGTGTACTTGCTGGGGAAAGAATGATTCTCGCCCTTATGTGACCGAACTCTGCATAGAGCTTCCTACATATCTCGTCAATCACGAGAATCAGGTCAATGTAGTTGGAAAGGTGATAACTAATGGACTTTTTTTTTAAGGCATAATGCAATGCGTTTGAAGGGTATCTGAAAGTGATAATGCAATGCATGTGCAGTGTGTTTGCGAGCATTCGCAAAGTAATGATGCAATGTATGTGCAGTGCATTTGCGAGCATTCGCAAAGTAATGATGCAATGTATGTGCAGTGCATCTGCGAGCATACGCAGGGCATTTAAAACAAACAAATGCAGGTACGGTGCAATGCGTCTGCGAGCATACGCAGGGGCACTTGAAAAAAATAAAACAATGCAGGTGCAGTGCAATGCGGCTGCGAGCATACGCAGGGGCATTAAGAAAATAATAATAAAACAAGGCAGATGTGGTGCGATGTCTTATGCAGAAATTTTCAAAGGGCGGTGCGCGACCTTATGCAGAAAATTGAAAGGGCGGTGCTC
Source organism: Lycium barbarum (assembly GCF_019175385.1). NCBI lineage: Eukaryota > Viridiplantae > Streptophyta > Magnoliopsida > Solanales > Solanaceae > Lycium > Lycium barbarum. The sequence continues at coordinate 13,320,243 of NC_083338.1, forward strand.
AGCCTTATGCAGAAATTTAAATGGGCGGTGCGCAGCCCATGCAACATGGAAGGCGGTGCTCAGCCTTATGCAGAAATTACAAAGGGCGGTGCATGGCCCATGTAACATATGAAAGCGATGCAAAGGGCGGTGCGCAGCCCATGCATTATATGAAAGGCGGTGCTCAGCCTTATGCAGAAATTTAAATGGGCGGTGCGCAGCCCATGCACCATGAAAGGCGGTGATCAGCCTTATGCAGGAATTACAAAGGGCGGTGCATGGCCCATGTAACATATGAAAGCGATGCAAAGGGCGGTGCGCAGCCCATGCATCATATGAAAGGCGGTGCTCAGCCTTATGCAGAAATTACAAAGGGCGGTGCATGGCCCATGTAACATATGAAAGGCGGTGAGCAACCTCATGCAGAAATTTAAATAGGCGGTGCGCAGCCCATGCAACATGAAAGGCGGTGCTCAGCCTTATGCAGAAATTACAAAGGGCGGTGCATGACCCATGTAACATATGAAAGCGATGCAAAGGGCGGTGCGCAGCCCATGCATCATATGAAAGGCGGTGCTCAGCGTTATGCAGAAATTACAAAGGGCGGTGCATGGCCCATGTAACATATGAAAGCGATGCAAAGGGCGGTGCGCAGCCCATGCATCATATGAAAGGCGGTGCTCAGCCTTATGCAGAAATTACAAAGGGCGGTGCATGGCCCATGTAACATATGAAAGGCGGTGAGCAACCTTATGCAGAAATTTAAATGGGCGGTGCGCAGCCCATGCAACATGAAAGGCGGTGCTCAGCCTTATGCAGAAATTACAAAGGGTGGTGCATGGCCCATGTAACATATGAAAGCGATGCAAAGGGCGGTGCGCAGCCCATGCATTATGCAGAAAGTACAAAGGGCGGTGCATGGCCCATGTAACATATGAAAGCGATGCAAAGGGCGGTGCGTAGCCCATGCATCATATGAAAGGCGGTGCTCAGCCTTATGCAGAAATTACAAAGGGCGGTGCATGGCCCATGTAACATATGAAAGGCGGTGCTCAGCCTTATGCAAAAATTTTAAAAGGGCGGTGCACAGCCCATGCAGCATTGAAGGCGGTGCGCAGCCTTATGCAGATGCAGTGCAATGCGGCCGCGAGCATACGCGGGGCATTTGAAAAAAAAAATAAAGCAATGCAGGTGTGGAGGGTAACGCCTTTGTTTCGGCGCGAATGAAGTGCAGAAGGTAAGGTCCTTGGGCCATGAAATGGTGTCTTTAGGCGATGAGAATGATGACTTTAGACTATGACGCCCTCGGTGTCCTACTGTGGGGCTAGACGAGCCAATGCAGTGTCCTACTGTGGGGCTGGCCGAGCCCGTGCCCTTTCTCTCGAAATGCGCCATTGGTGGAATTTTTGAGGGCCCCCTCAAAAATTTTGTCCCAGTTTAGAAAACAAACAAAAATTTGCATACTTCCCGCGAAATGCGATGTGCACTTGCGGGTTTTTTTTTTTTTTTTTTTTTTTTAAGCTACTCAAAAATGTTCTCCCAATTTCATGCTTCAACGGAGAAATACGAGGATCTTTCATGGTAAGACCAGATGTGGATACCTCATAAAGTTAGTAACAACACAACAACATTGAACTATATTTACTGTGCAACAATAAAAAATAAAAAATTAAGCAAAATAACAAAATCACGAAAGCAAAATCCAGCAAAAAAATTTTTTTTTTTTTAAATAATCACAATGATTGATATAACATGCCTCGACTTCAGTTGGTACCAACAATTAGTATTGTGCATAAGAATTCACCATTGTTTATCGTCCAACAAACCAAGATCGACTTATTGATAATTCCTACAGCTTCAAGTGGTATCTCAGACATACCTAAGGATCGACAAGATCGGTTCATTTTGTTTCAAACAAAGACTCTGAACTATACCTACCCTCATGTTTCAAGTGCCCTCACCAGAAAGAAAGTCTCTTTTCACACGTATTCAGTATTTTTGAACTTTGGGACGTCTAGAGAAGTACACTCAAACTGAGAAAGATGTTCAATGCTTGCAATTGTGATACCATAAGCTTGGCCGTCATGTAAGTATCCACTAATGAGAGAAACCTTAGCATAGAATCACGTAGGGCTTGTTATGGGGTTGTAATGTAGGCTTGGGAAAAGGGTAGGATATTATTTGGGTAAGGAGTGACTAATCCTTCCCTAAGTGTTGCGCTATGTCTGTGCTTAGTATTTGTGTGCTCTGACGCTGATCTACTTTGTTTTATTGTCCCTTTCTTTTGTACTTGTGCGACCTCTTTTGCAAGTTAAAGCCCCTTTTTTTTTTAGTTTAAGGTTGCAAGCCCTTTTTTTTTTTTTTTTGAGTTTAGGGTTGCATGCCCGAGACTCTGAGGGGATTAAGAGAATTGACCTGGGTTATATGCCCGAGGTCTTGATACTAATTCCGGGTTGTATGCCTGAGTGTGAAAAATAAAAAGGAATAACGGGTTGTATGTCCGAGATCCCGAATGACTGAGGTTTTTTTTTTTTTTTTTTTTTTTTGTGGGCTCCTTCTTGCTTTGGAGGTCGTTCTTAGCCTTTGTTTTTCTGGGACGGTCGAATCATTTTTATTTTTTTTTGGAAACTACAACTCAGATCTCTATCCGCGATTGCACATTTTTAGTGCGCTCAGGGAGGTTGGGCCAAGAGAGAGATAGTGCATATAAGCGCTCAGAAATGGTATAGGCTTATGATGTGGTGGTCAAAGAAAAGGCTCTAGGCTCAAAGGGGAAATGCTAGGGATAATGTCATTTGGTAGGCTAGAAAGGCTCAAACGGGTCAAAGAAGGCCTACGATCCTTTTCTATGCTGAGTGTTACTCATAATTTCGCCTCAACAGACATTCAGGCCAAGTTCTAGATGACAATGCAATGCAATTGAACGCTATCTAAAGCTCACCACACAATGCACATGAAACAATGAGATTGGTTTTGTTCTCGTCTTACAAGCATGCAAGAGAATTTTTCAAGTGTCACTTAAAGTGTGAATGAGAGGTACCAAAAGAATCTATAGTTTACCACGAAGTCAGTCCTCCCCATCATATTGATTGTTACTTGTTTCTTTCCTATGCACATTCCTAACTGTGTTGGTACCAACCAAGTCAAAGATATGAATCTAAAAAATATTTTTATATTTTTTGAATAGGGGTACCGAACCCGAAAAGGGTTGCCTACGTATCTCATCTTTGATGAGAATCAGGTGCGCGTAGTTCGTTCAAATAGGATAGAAAGAAAATAAAATATTTTTGTGATTTTTTTCAAAATAAAGGATTTCTTTTTTTTTTATGAATAATGAATAATGAATACCGAACCCAAAAGGGCTGCCTACGTATCTCATCAAAGAAGAGAATCAGGTGTGCGTAGTTCTTGCAGATAGGATAGAAAGAAAAAAAATTGTGATTTTTAAAAATAAAGAAAAATTTTTTGTGTAATTTTTTTTTAATAATGAATAATGAATACCGAACCCAAAAGGGCTGCCTACGTATCTCATCAAAGAAGAGAATCAGGTGTGCGTAGTTCTTGCAGATAGGATAGAAAGAAAAAAATATATATATTTTTTGTGATTTTTAAAAATAAAGATTTTTTTTTTTTGTAAATTTTTTTTTAATAATGAATAATGAATACCGAACCCAAAAGGGCTGCCTACGTATCTCATCAAAGAAGAGAATCAGGTGTGCGTAGTTCTTGCAAATATGGTATAAAATGCATGATTGAAGAAAAAACATTCTACAAAATGCAGGGTTCAGCGCAAGTCAACTAAAAATAGTTAGATAAAGTGCTAAGGTAGTGCAAAGCAAATAACAACAATATTTATTTAAAAACAAAACATGTAACAAATAAAGAGTATGTGAAAAATGAAAAAAATGTTCGAAATAAAAGATAAAATTCAACCTAGCTAAAAATAACTGCAAAATGGGATGTACAGTAACCTAGGAATTCTAAGAGTTGGTTTTCCTATGACACAAGGCTCCCGAGCGGACTACTCGAGTGAGAAGGCTACGCGGTCCCCGTTACCCGGGCACCCCGCGCATACGTCAACTCTCCTAAAATTTGGATTCTACGAAAAATATTCGCGGGTGCGCAAAACACACCTCGCGTGTTCGTGTGCTAGTGTGAGTTTTTCAGAAGTGGAGGAAATATGAACGGCATGCCATTTTATATAAACCGATAACACATATGAATATTAATATAAAACCACCAAAAGATAGCAATCAAAGAGAAACAGTAAAAGCAAGATGCATAATTTACAATAAAGTAAAAAATGAGTATGGTAAATAAAACTTGCTAGTAAAAAGACAATAATACAGTGTATGAAATTAAAAGCAGATATGTACGTAAACAAATAAGGGAACAAGGGAAAGGATATACATGACGAATAAATACAGGCAAGTAAAATAAAGAAAAATTCAAATAAAGACAACATATCTCGAATAACAAATTGAGTCCATATGGTTAGAACCTAAGTGTCCCCAGCAGAGTCGCCATGTTGTTGCACCCTATTTTTACCAAAGGCTAAACAAAGCACAACTTATGGAGCTCTGAAATAATTAATTATGTACAAAGTCGCCACCTAGAATTTAAGGTATACTAGGGTACCTATAAATTATTAATATATGCAGCTTAACATGATCTACGAAAATAAGTGAGATTCTAGGTAAGGGTTCAAATTATTCCGAAGGGAAGGTGTTAGGCATCCTTCAGAATCCACAAATGTGGTTCCCGGCTGGACCAATTTAACTATACGAGGGATGTGTAAAAAGGCTTTATTATTTACAAAAATTAATAGAATTTAGACTAAAGAATAATATGAATATTCACATAAATAATCATGCAATACGTATTTTATACATATGTGTTATAATAATTATTAAAAAAAAAAAAAATTATGTGCAACTTAGAAGCTTGGGTATGTGACAAAGGTATAAAAAATGGGCATGAAATTATTTTGCACTCAAAGTGAGTTAACTAATTTAACTAGCTAAGTATGTACGCCTAATCAATTAATTATGAAAGTATATTATAAAGCCTAAATATTGAGGCAAATCACCCTATTTATTCACTTAAGTGTGCTAAGCTATTGAATTAAAACTCTAGCAAAACATGATAACTATAGGAATATTAGCTACAAAAATAAATGCCTAATATTGATTTGTCTAAAACACATAAAATTTCAATCACCTAAGCAGATCATAAATAAATACCACCAACCTACACCCTAAAAAGTAAAGTTTCACTATATTTTATGCTTGTATAATTTAAGAATGTAAAAAATATAAACAGAGAATTTAAGAAGCTATTTGAACTTCTTTTGAGTGTCATCTTCAAAAAGTAACTCTGGATACCTGCGTGAGACTTAATAAAAATGTTAGTAAGAAAATAAATAACTATCAGATGAATTAAAGAAATAATGAATAAACTTAAAATAAAAACCCGTCTTTGTACATGGAAGGCCTTAGAAATCGACGGAAATTTCTTCATCGGCCACTTGGGATAGTATTTTCCCAAAGCAGTTTAGTTAAACAATAAAAGGGAGAAAGTGTCCACGACAATTTTAGGCAACATATCATAGCTGAAAAAGGTTTAAGCACAATGCGAATAGTAGCCGGAGTGGGACACAAAACCAACATTATTTAGTATAAAAGATTATGTATAGCAGTGCAAAGAATAGAAAAATGTGCAAACAGTAGCAATTGAAATTGTTAGCAGTGAACCATCACAACTAATAACCCAACGATAACAAACATTAGCAGAACTAGAAATATACTAAAAAAATATAACTAAAGATATGAAGTGGTGGTGAGCGTGGTGGGTGGCTTGGTGGCTGCTCCAGTTCATCGGAGCAGCAAGGAAGATGAAGGGAACTGTTTGGTTCGTGGTTGTGCGGGTGGGTGTTCGCCGGAGCTCGGAGTAGTGACGGGAAAGAGGAAGGCGAGGTGGAAAGTGAGAGTGCGGGCGTGTGGTGGAGATGGCGGCTGGAGAGTGGAGGGAGATGGGAAATGTTTTTATTAGGTTTAGAAATCTGAGTGTTTGTGTGTGTGTGTGTGTAAATATATGTAGAAGATGAATACCCCCTCCCTTTTCTTATAATGCAAAATGGCCCCTGTTTTGTTCAAAGAATAGAAGATTGCACCCTTTTGTCTCCTCAATGCTTACTTTAATCTTTCTTTTTTTTTTTTAAAGTGATGAAACCTTGACTTGATAGGATTTTACTCTGCGTTTAAAAATTAGTTACTCCGATTTTCTCTGCACTGTCGGACTATATTAAAATATAGTTAATTAATACATGTATAAATAATAACGCAAGTATAAAATATAAATATTAATGTCTATGATATGAAAATGTATTGATATAAAATTAAGAAACAATTATTAATTGCACAAAAAATGGTAATATTACGCTGTACATGTGCAAAATAATGATTCTTGAAAAAATGACAATAAATTGAGAAAATTCCTAAAATAATGATAATCATCAATAAATTGTTGAAAAAGTGTAAAAATGTGTAAAAAATGTACTTCGTGCTCTTTAACGAATCAGGCCCCCCAAAACGTTAATTTTAAGCACGTCGAGCCAAAATTAGGTGTCAACAGAGGGTATTCCAAAATGATTAACATTACTTCTTCTCATGAATAGTTCACATTGAAATACTTTCTCACATTCCTTATCCTTCTTGTTTACCGAGATAAATATAATGTTCATCGTGGTACTTTCCCCGTTGAAGTTGAGTTGATTTCACTCCCTAATGGTGAAGGTTGTTTCCTTGATTTATATATGGCTTGTGTTAGTACTTTCCCGCACCTCTTATCTTTCTTGTCGATTGGAAAAACATTGTTCACTATGTTGTTCTTCATGTTGAAGTTCAGCTAATGGTATTTTATTCAGTTGAGTCGATATTTATCACTTGTATAATCCTTATTGAAGTATATCTCCTATTCTCCACATGCGTTGTTTCTTGAATTGAAAATATAAAGAACGTAGCAATAATAACAATAGTCGGGGGATAACAATGATAGGTCACTCCAACACTTTCTATGATGTCTCCTCTGAGGTCAATCTTGTATTGCATATATATAGACAGATTTCTTTCTTTACCGAGCTATGCTGTAGGTGGCCAGGTAGGCACGTAGCTATGCACCTAGATGTATTTCTTTCTTATCGAGCCGTGTTGTAGGTGGTCGGGTAGGCACATAGCTGTGCATTGTCACTGATCAGTTGGGCAAAGATGATGTTATGGTGATGAGCTCACCCCACACAGGGATTTATTACTATATTATATGATGTGCCTCCCCAATGAGGGATGATTCTGCGAGCATGCACTTACATTTATGTAATGGTTATGGTCGCCCTCAATGGCCTCGTTCCGAGTTTCAGGTTGTCTCTACATCTCTTCCCATGTTATATGTATCTCTTATGCTTATGTTATGTTTATGCTTACCTCCTTTTATATAATTGGTACATTTTTCGTACTGACGCCTCTTTTGGTGCACTGTGATCATGCCCACAGATATAGATAGATAGATTGGTGTGCCTCCCCGGTAGGGTAACAAATGTTCAGCGGTTGGTTGTTGCACTCCATTTCTTCGGAGTTTTTGATCAAATTCTTGAGTAGGAATGCCTGCATATATATATATATATTATGAGTATTGCTATGGGTACGTTGGGGCCCTGTCCGGCCAGTTGATGCATATTAGTGCTCTTAGAGGCTTACAGGGCAACATGAAGGAATCGTCCTAACTGGCCCGAGCGACCCTTATCCTACATTGGCATACATAGTTTCAGGTATTAAACCTTCTCAGTAATCTATGCAATTCCCAAAATATGAACATGGATATAGTTGGCTTATAGTCCTATGAATTACATAAACATGATGGTAAAAATGATTCGTGAGTGTAATATAACATAAATATAGATACATAGTATTATATCTTTAATGAAAACATGGAAGCATGTAGGATTTCATGGAATTAAGCACAATAAGTCATAACATGCATTCAAGACATAACATGCATTCAAGAACCCATGTAATTCAAGACATGGGTATTCATGGAATATGGACGGATTCCCAATAGCAAAAATAGAATATCAAGAATACAATAACAAATTATTAGTACAAACATGGTATAGAATGATATGTCTAACTTAGGGTCATCATGAATTAGAATAGAAACCCTAGGTTTGTGAAACTTTGTATTTTCACAGATGAATGTGGCGTAGGGAAGAACAATGATGTTTCCACACATGGATAGAAACCCTACATATCTTAATTGCTCCTCAGCACCCAACGAAGAATCCAAACTTTGAAGAAGAATCCCAAAAATCAAAATTTCATTCCTTGAGAAGGTTTTTCTGGAAAAAAAACCCTATTATTGTAGAGTAGAATCTTGTTAATAATCCACGTATGGGTGTTAATCCTTGCCAAAATAATGTAATAATACTTGGGGTATGAGGAAAAACTGACCTTAGGAGGTTTGGGGAAGTTCTAGGGCATTTTCTCATCAGAAAGTCAGCCAAAAATAAAGTAGAATGAAGATTTAAGAAAATTTCACGTTCTGAGAATTTTATAGCCGAGGAAGGTGCGTAACACATCCTGCGAATCACAGGATTGACCTGCAAAATGAAGCCCTAACACACAATGTAACCGAGAGACATAGTTTTTGGTGTTCAACCTGCGTTTCGCAGGTTGAACCACATCCTGATCTTGCAAAATGTAGGTTAGTATAACAGTCATAAATTTTTACTCATAAGTTCGTTTGAGCTCCACCTTATATATTTGGAAAGGTATTTCAAAGGGATACAACTTTTACGTTTTGAGTTTTCTCAAATTCCCAATGGATTTTCCCAAAATCTTGATGGTATGCAGAGTTTCTGTAAACTTAGCCTATTCTATCAAATCTTAAGCACCTCACTATTCGTCTTGATTTCTATACAATGTTTTCCACCCATAATCATCGCGATAGTACTTCACATGTAAAAATATTCACATTAATACTTATGTAACATATCCACACCTAATCTAAATTTACAGAGTGTTACATTATCTCTCCATTGGGATCATTCATCCTTGAATGATGGGTCAGGGTTAAAAATGCGGCTGGACATGGCTTGGGTACATGAACATGAGGAAAAATGACACGGTTTCATGGAAACATGAATGCTGGGACATGAGACATGAGTAATGGATGCATGAACGTGAACGTGAACGTGAAATGTGAGGCATGAATATGTAAGGGACATGACAGGGATACGGAAGGCATTTACCTTGAATGCTCTCTGCTTGCTCCTCAAGGAAATGTGGATATCTAGAATTTCATGTCCTTTTCGCTTCCCACATAGCCTCTTCAACTTTCGGACTCCTCCGTAACACCTTTATTGAGACTACTTCCTTAGTCCTCAACTTGCAAACTTGACGATCAAGAATAGCCACACGAATTTCTTTGAAGGTTAGGCCATCCTTAACTGTTATAGTGTCAGCAGGAACAACCAATGATGGGTCTCCCACACACTTCCTCAACATGGATACATGAAATAGGTACACAACAGCCAATTATTATGGAAACTCTAACTCGTATGCCACTTGTCCAATCCTTCGCAGGATTCTATATGGCCTGATATATCTGGGACTAATTTTCCCTTTTTCGCCAAATCTCATCACACCTTTCATGACCCAATTTACTAAGTCGAGCGGGCACCTACCATTTCCTACCTCAGTAGGTGAACCCTTATCCAATCGTTATTCCACAGTATAAGGAATAAAGAAAAAGCGGAATCATAAGTCTTAATCATACTAATATAAGTAAAGTGCAGAAACCATAAATACGACCCCCAGATCTGGTCTGAATAATACAAGAGCACTAAATGATATGTCTCGAATATACAAGTCTCAAAACAAAAAACCTACCTCTGAATAGGAAATAAAGATATTAAAAAAAAGAGTCTCCAGGTAGCAACCATCAGATGCTCACACTAAAATACTCGCAAGTCTGCCGCGGAAATCAGTCTCGGGAAGTGGATTTGGAACCTATCTCAAAATTTACACCCTAAAGAGTGTATCAAGGTAGCATCAGTACAAACGACATGTACTGAGTAGGCATCATAGGCCAACAACAGTTAGTTAACACATATAAAGAAAGAGACTGAAGAATAAACATGCTCACAATCAGGTATACACACTACGTAATCCAAGAATAAAAACTCAAGAGCCACGAACCATCAAACCTTAGCCTTGCCCCTTCTTTGTGCCTCCAAATACTCAAAGTCTATTCATATTCGAATTCTATATTAGAAATAATGAAGAACAACACCCATATTGCTAAACTTCTAATTAGTTCAAATTCTAACCCAAGGAATTGGGGAAAGAGGCCCATAAGGGTAAAACGGGAAATTGAAGGATGGAATTTCCAATTCAAGCTCTAGGTGATCAAACCCACTTATCAATTACTAAATCAACTCATAATTGGGCCTAATTCGAATTTAAAGTTAAGCCCCCAAATTTGGGTATAAACCCTAATTCTTTAATCCTCGAATCAATCACTAATAATGGAAGAACTAGGCTTAACAACAATGAATTCATCACTTCTATGTTTATTCTAGTCAATTTCATCATCAATTTCTATTTAGAAAGACTAGAACCCATTTCGAGAATTTATCATGAAAACCCATTTTCCAAATTCCAATTTCTCAATTTTAATGGAGGATTCAAGCTTATTGATTACTATTCCGTCAATTCCATACTTAGAGAAACTAAACCCACCAACAAATCACAATTTAGTAGGCTAAAACTCAATTAGTGAAGAAACCATCAAGACTCACTTTGTTTCTTAGCTTCTAATGATTTCTAACATGTATTAAAGCTTATGAAAGATAACCGACAAGAAGAATTTAACCAAAAGTCACCTAAAATTACCTCAAAAGTTTCTCAGAATGAATAATTGAAGTGGTTGAATGGAAAGGGTTTTAACTTAGAAATAAACAGAGGAATCTACCTCGTCACCCGCTGTAGCAGCTACGTGTCCGCCACGGCGGGCTCGCTGCAGCGATTCCTTAACCGCTACCGTGCCTTCGCCATAGCGGTTTCCAATCTGCTGTGGCGACTAACCCTAATACCCAATCAGCTGCTGTGGGGGATGGTCTTTCGCCATAGCGAAACCGTCATTGCGAGCCCGGACACCGGGCACCAGAAAATCCTGGCTTTTGGCAATTTCAACCCCGAAATATGATAATCACCCGAGGCCTCACAGATGCTAAACAAACATACACATATACATACAAATACGATATGAACTCACTCGCGGGCTCGCAATTCCCAACGAACGTCTATTTGACCAAGTCAACCCCCAATGGCCTACAATCAACTTTCTAGCCAATAACCCAAAATGTTCGCGAGTGCCTTGAAAACCGAACTGAATACCTTGCCAAGTCACAAATGACCATCCGGACCTCTCGGAGTGGACGAAGTTTCAAAAAAGATCTGTTTACCCAAAAATCAACTGTGGGTCAAATATTTTTTTCTTATAAGCTCAAATTTTCAAAAGTCACACTAAAACTCGCCCGATTATCTCAAGAACCATACCACCCATCGCCGCGGATATAAATCGAACTCATAGGACTCGGGAAAAAGTCAACGGGCGTAAATGGGTCAAAAACACTATAACGACCAAACAGGTCGTTACAACATTTGAGATTGGTATTATGCATTGCATTCGTACTCATTTTTCATGATATATTAATTTGTACTGTGATTGGTACTGATGATGATAAGTGAGAAGGGAACATCCGAGATTATGGATAGATTTGATATAGTAACCATCTCTGGGTTGTGCGCTGAATGGCTAGTGATATGGAAGCCACCTTTGGGTTGTGTGCAGAGTCGCTGGTGTTGTGGAAGTCATCTCTGGGCTGTGTGCGGAGTGACTAGTACATGGACTTCGCGGGTACCTCATGAGTAATGACTATCGATACGTGGAGGTTATCTGTCTGTAGCATGTGTTTACAGAGACAGATAGTTGGCCAGTGCATATCATTGCATTGCATATGTACTCATTACTTCATTCATATATTACATTGATTTTTCCTTGGTATTCCTATCATGTCTATTATATTTCATGGACTGTGTTGTGATTATACTTGATGCCTATCCTTCAATTTCTTTCTTTTATGTATATTATCTAACTGTTGTCGGCATATGATACCTACTGGTACGTGGCGTATGTACTGATACTACCTTGTTGTACTCTTTCTCTGGTGCAGAGTTCTTAGCAAGCTCAACTTCTACCCCTCGAAAGTGATCCCGAGGCTAGGCTTTCGAGTGCCCAGGGTGAGCATCTGATGGATCTGTTGCCCGGAGACTCGTCTATCCCTATGTCTTTATTTTTCCATTCTGAGACATATATTTATTTTCAGACTTGTATTTTCTAGACATATGTACTTAGTTGCTCATACCTTGGTAGGAGTAAGGTCTGCGTACATTCTACCCTCCCCAGACCCCAAGATGTGGGATTTCACTGGGTTGTTGTTGTTGTTGTATGTACTTAGTTGCTCTTGTACTATTCAAACCAGATACGAGGGTTTTATGTTGTAGGATTCCACATGATTATCTATTTATTATTTGAGACTGCTTTTTCTTCTTATTTACTTTCTTATGTTGTTTTTGGAAGTTGAGTAATGTACGGATTCGCCTACTAGGCGGGAATAGGTAGGTGCCCACGCGATCCGTGATTTGGGTCGTGACAAGGAAGAAATGTTATAGTGTTATTCAACCATTCTAGATATATATGCAATGTTTTGGGATCTGTTACATTTCAATCATTGTCTACTTCTATTAAATGAGTATTTTATTTTTAGTTTCAATCTGAGTCAACGAAATTTATTGAATTAATATTAATATTTTTCTTATTTAATTAATATCGAAGAATAGTACAAAGAAAAAGGTAAAATTGCTTGTTACACTTGCGTATTTTAAAATCAAAATTCAATATCTATGAATTTTTTGTGTCTAAAATGAATAACCATGATTATTGTTTTCATTTCATATCATGTCAGCATTCATCAACATAACATATACCTCTTTTTCTATTTGTAGGTGAGCAACTTTTCGCTTTTTTTTTTTAATCACGATAATTTCCATCCTTGTATAATAGCAACTTATATGTTAAAAAAAAATTGAGTTTCAAAGGATGCATATGAGAATTGATTTCTAGCTCAAGGACACAAAGTACAATCATTAAAAACCATATTCGGGCACTACATATTGCGAATAATTTTTTAAAGAAATCATGTGAGTGCATATTCTAAAGGACAATGAATTCTATAGATAGTGCAATAATATCAATTTCGGATATTCAGAATAGAAATGATTGGTATTCAAGGTTTATTTACCCAAGTTCACAGTGAATCATAGAATTAACTATATTAGAAATTCATATTTTTATTTTTATTTTTAATGGTAACATATTATAATCATATCCTAATATTGACCTCTGTAATTACTTAAAGTATAAAAAGGTAATATCATTAGACTTCACCCAGAATTCTTCAAATATACAAAGTAACAAGTTGATCATTTGGATTTTCAAAATCCCAAAATATACATTGGATATTGGAATAATGTTTCGGAAATTCTTATTTGAATTTCAAGTTTTCAAGTATTTTAAGAAAATACGTAATTCTTCTTGTACCAAAATGTGCTAATCAATTTATTACCAAATTTGGAACAAGTTATCAAAATCTACGTTAAATCATTTGATCATACGGTACAACAAATTCCCATTATGCATATGTACTTACTCCAAACTCACCTCTTTAACGTGAAGAAAATCGTTAAACTATTTTTTATATCACTGTTGTGTCAGGCCAATTTACGTGCACCTCGATTAATGACACATCATGTTTAATTTAAAGAAAACACAGTTATAACACTAATTTAGAAAAACACTGCTTATTCCTCCAATATAGATTATAAGTACATTTTGTATTAATATATGGCCCTATGCAAGATGTCACATTACGAATGTATTTCTGATTTTATTATCGACTAGAAAATCAAAAGAAATAGATTTATTTTTTCATGTTTTGACTTCTATAAAATATTTTTGCAATACGAACAATCTGTGAGCCGGCAAGACATCACCCTTGATAAATTTCATATATGCAATAACACCCACGAATCACTAGGATCTTACATGTTCGAAAATATGGTCTGAAATTCTAATTAGAATCCTGAACTTTCAAGCACTTTAATAAAATATATAATTCATCAAATTCAAATTGTCCTAATAAATTTATAACCAAATTCGGACCAAATTATCTAGATTTACTCAAAATCATAACCATATGGTATAAACAAGTCTAATTATGCATCTATATATACATTTCAGTACTCCTATTCCATCTTCACAATTAGGTATTCATTCATATATTTTGCTCCCAAAGAAAGTGCTCTCTCTTTTTTCATTTTCGTTTTTTCTGTGTTACCAGACATGATTAGCAATTCAGATGAAAGCCAAAGAAAAGCAAGAAGAATAACTAGTTTGTCCAAACAAGCAAATGACTTGTCTACCTTATGTGACATACCTATTGCTATAATAATTTTTAGTCCTGGGAAACCAACCCTACTATTTGGCCCAATGAGGATGAGGCTAAGGTTATAGTAACCAGGTATTTGAGTCACACAGAGAATGAAAAGCTTAAAATTTTAGTTAAACTTGAAACCTACTTTTCTTCAAAATTGGAGGAGAAAGAAAATAATATTAGAAAAACTGAGCAAAGAAACAAGGAGAAGAAAATAGAAATCACGTTCAATCGATTATACAAGGGAAAGGTCAATATATTTGACCTTGATGTTACAGAAATTAACGAATTGTTAAAATTATCTGCTCTTACACAGGATAAACTTGACGATAGGAAAAAGCGACTCGAACAACAATCTCACACTTCCCAACCTCCATCACTTCTCTCTAATATTGAGTAGATAACGGAGATGATGTAGGTCAAAGTAGCGGTCTCCATGTTGGGGGCGCATCAAAAAGTTTGGTCATGGGTGGAAGCGGGGCTTGGACCAATAGAATAGCATGATTACTGAGCATACTAGTATTTATTTTTTAGCATATCATTTTTTAGCTCATGTTGTTTTCGTGGTAGGTTAAAGTTATATTATGTTATAGTAGGAAGAAATGTACTAGCGTTTTTCGACCATCCTAGATATATGTGCAATATTTTGGGATCTTTTACATTTCAATCATTGTCTACTTCTATTCAATGAGTATTTTATTTTCTGTTTCAATCTGAGTCAACAAAATTTATTGAGTTAATATTAAGCTTCTTCGTATTTAATTAATATCGAAGAATAGTAAAAAGAAAAAGGTACAATTGCTAGTTACACTAGCAGATTTTAAAATCAAAATTTAATATCTACGAATTTTTATGTCTAAAACGAATAACCATGATTCTTGTTTTAATTTCATATCACATCAACATTCATCAATATAACATATACTTCTTTTTCTTCTTCATCTTCTATTTGCAGGTGCGCTACTTTTTGCTTCTTTTTTTTTAATCACGATAATTGTCATTCTTGTATAATAGCAACTTATATGTTAAAAAAATAAGTGAGTTTCAAAGGATGCATATGAGAATTGATTTGTAGCTCAAGGGCAAAAAGTACAATCATTAAAAACCATATTCGAGCCCTACATATTGCGAATAATTGAAAAATAATAAAATGACGTCATTGCATATTCTAAAGGACAATGAATTCTATAGATAGTGCAATAATATCAATTTTAATTATTCAGAATAGAAATGATTGGTATTCAAGGTTTATTTACTCAAGTTCACAGTGAGGCATAGAATTAACTATATTAGAAAATCATAATTTTTTTATTTTTAACGGTAACATATTGAAATCATATCCTAATACTGACCTATTTAATTACTTAAAGTATAAGAAGGTAATATCATTAGACTTCACCTGGAAAACTTCAAATATACAAAGTTACAAGTTGATCATTTGGATTTTCAAAATCCCAGACTATACATTGGATATTGGAATAATGTTTCGAAAATTCTTATTTGAATTTCGAATTTTGAAACACTTTTAGAAAATATGTAATTCTTCTTGTACCAAAATATGCTAATCAATTTATTACCAAATTTGGAATAGGTTATCAAAATCTATGTTAAATCATTTGATCATACGGTACAAAAAATTTGCATTATGCGTATGTACTTACTCCAAACTCACCTCTTTTACGTGAAAATGACTGTTGTGTCAGACCAATTTACATGCACCTCTATTAGTGACACATCATGTTTAATTTAAAGAAAACACAGTTATAATACTAATTTAGAAAAACACTGCTTATTCCTCCTATACAGTTTATAAGTACATTATGTATTAATATGTAGCCATATGCAAAATTTCACATTATTATGAATGTATTTATGATTTTATTATCGACAAGGAAATCAAAAGAAATAGATTTATTTTTTCATGTTATGACTTCTTGTCACGTTCCATTTTAGGACCGCGCAGGCACCCACCATTTTCACCTCAGTAGGCGAACCCTTAACCCCAAACAATTCATAAACAAGTAAAGAACAAAATTCATTATCCTTCAAGATATATTATAATAAGAAATGAAAGTCAAACCAATATATATAGACAAACCAGCGGAAATGTTTACAACAATTAATCAATACACTAACTCTATTTCCCATGACCTGGTCTAGACTAGTATAAGAGCGACTAAGATTTGAATACTGGATACAACATTAAATCTAAGACTCAGTCTCCATCTCGGAAAGAGAATGATGGAGGCCTTCAAGATAGGCACCGTTCATCTTCCGAAAAACTCCGACCAATCAATATCCAGAAAAATTCTACGCCTAAAAAGGGATGTAGCAAGACTAGTATCAGTACGACGATAGTACTGGTAAGCATCATAGGCCGACAATGGTTTGAAATGCATAACGGTAATAGAATCTACAAATAAGCATAGTAGGCAAAACTAAATCAACAGCGCACATCACCTACCACTCGCTTCAACAAATAGAAGGTTCTTATTTCATTAACTCATTCTTAGGGATTCATTTAAACATTACATTAACACTCACTTTATAGCTACTATAACAACAATAGGCAATGCTCATGAATCACTTGTCAACTGTCGTCACATAATCGCTCGTGTTTGAAGGAAAGTTCTCTCGTATTCTAGTGTTCATTACTCACCCAACCTAGAAATATCATACACCTTTATATTAAGGTCACCTAACACCACACTTCCCCAATCCAATATCACAACCTATAATTATAGCAAGTAATCCCAACTAGTGTTTAATATGATTCAGTACATTACAATTATATCACCACAAGTCATTACTTATGTTATAGCATCTAAACCCAACTGTGTCAAGTCTCAGTATATCCAACTAGAATCTGTATATCACAAGGCATCACAATAAATCACAGGAATATCACAGGAAGCCAATTGATACAATGCAATGCAGTAATATCTGAAGTGTGAATGCAATGTATATGCACCGTACACATGTACTCCGATAATGGAACATCACATCTCGGTAGCACAATCCATAGGGGACCCACGACGTCCATGTACCCTCACGATTATGGCAAATACCTCAGCAATCACTATCAGCTCTTATACCTCAATTCTAGGATAAACATCAGACATGGATCCTCACGTCACTCTCATCCAACTGAGCCCAGCTCATAACAGTGTTTCCTTCTATATCATCAATGTATCAACAGTATATCATGAAGGATGAGAATGCGTGCAATGTATGAGTTTGATGTCAATAATCAAATCAATATCAACAATACCACACATGTGCACACCAACAATATCAATAAAAAGGCTACACAATAAGCCATAATAGAATCACAATCCTCGCCTCAAAGCAGCACGAGTATGGTGCTACAATATCATCATCAAGATAAATCACTAGTCACCAATATCTAATAATTTCCACGTGGCATCGAGCCAACAACAAATAGAACTGGGTAAGTCATAACACAACAGGGTGGCTAGCCCTAAATCACACAACAAGGCCCATCCTAAGATATTATCCAACCCAACTTCATACCCGAAGGTTTATATGCATTCTCCGACCATACTGTCTAAATATATGCTTCACTAATTGAACTCTCACCATAGGGTAATCATAATCCACAACTACACTTGTGTTACATAATAACCGCTACCTCTTATACATTATTAATCTAAGTATCCAGCCCAATCTCCGAGATCCTATAC
Source organism: Lycium barbarum (assembly GCF_019175385.1). NCBI lineage: Eukaryota > Viridiplantae > Streptophyta > Magnoliopsida > Solanales > Solanaceae > Lycium > Lycium barbarum. The sequence continues at coordinate 13,338,534 of NC_083338.1, forward strand.
ATGCATTCTCCATTTCATCTAATACTCATGTATGAAAGTCTAACCGGAGTTTAGCAAGAGATGGAAGCTGTAACCTACCTCAGGGCCGAACAAGTGTGCGAACATCCACTTGGATTCCATCTTCCATCTTCGTAGCGAACTTGTAGGTCCAGAAGGTCTAAGAATGATGGATGCATTCCAGTAAGTAACAATTGAGGAATTTGTGGTTATAGGGGTAGAATCGTCATTTCTAAAATAATTTTTCTAGATTCTTGATTCTAGCTATTTCACCTCTTTTATGAAAAACAAGGTTTACCTAAGTCAAAATTACCTCACTAATTCACGTAAGACATTATTAGCGTCTAACAAATTAACCCATTTAGGAAATAGAATGATTTAGGCTTAGAACTTGCTATTTAGTCTAGGTTTGCAATAAAAGAGCTATCTTGAAGTTACTAATTGTTCTAGGTCAGCCATTACCACATCTACCCAAAGGTCTCATAAGATAAGAGAAGGAACCCTCTTTTAATGCTCTACTATAATCATAAATTGTGCAAGAAGAAAGAAGGAATTAAAGGAAGATGAAATGAGGGATTTTAAGAGTTTATCTTCCCAACATTTAAGTCTCTAGGGCTGGAATTTTCTCTTAGTGGTAGCTGCAGATTTAGGGAAATGAATATTAGGTCAAGTCAATAAATGAGCTTTAAATAGGGATACAACTCCCCGTCAACTGCTGTGGCGGTCTATCGTTCACTGCAGCGGCACCGCTTTAGCGGTAGCCGCACTGCTGGGGTGGTCCTTTAATGATTCTACACCTCTGCTTCAGCAGAGCTTCCTGCCACTGTTGTGCCAACACTGGGGCGGCAAGACTGTCGCCACGACGGTATGACTGGGCCCTGTCATGACCCAAATTCACTAAGGCATGTGGGCACCCTTTCCCACCTCGGTAGGCGAACCCTTAACTCGACATTCACAATAATGGGAAAAAATAGCGGAAGAGTAAAATAGCGAAGGTCTCACTCTTTTATAATATAAATAAGAAAGTGCGAAAGTAAATGAAATCCGCCCCCGTATCTGATCTGGTCATACAAGAGCACCTAACTAAATACTACAAGTCTGAATCATAATAATACATAAGCAGTCTCAAAGTTCATGTCTCAAAATAGAAATAAAGACATAATGATAGAAAGAGTCATCGGGCAACGAACGTCCTCATGCTCACTTCGAAGGACTTGAATCAGCCATCCTCGAATATCAGTCACGAGGAGTAGAAGTTGATCTCACCTGGTACTATACATTCATAAAGGAATGCGGAAAGTGCAGGTCAGTACAAAACAACAAGTACTGGTATGTATTGTAGGTCGACTAAGATTCGCTAGCATATATCAAGGCAATAAAGTAAGATAAACAGGTAAATCAATAGGATATAAGTCAAACATAAGCCAGTCACCAAGTACATGTCATCACCTATGTTATAGCATCTAAACCCAAATGTGCCAAGTCTCAATATATCAATCTAAATCCGTATATCACAAGTACATCACAAGAATATCACAATAAAATCCATAGTACAATGCAATGCATATGCACCATACATATGTACTCCGATGATGGAACATCACATCTTGGCAGCACAACCCATGGGGGACCTGCGAAGTCCATGTACCTCACGGTTTCAGCAACAACCTTAACAATTGCCACACTCATACCTCAATTCCGGGATAAATATCAGACGTCGGTCCTCACGTCACTCTCATCCAACTGAGCCCAGCTCGTAGCAGTATTTCCTCAAGTATCATCAATGTAACAATAGTATATCATGAAGGATGAGAATGCGTGCAATGTATGAGTTCAATGTCAAAAATCAAATTAATATCACAGGTACCACGCATGGACACACCAACAATATCATGAAAAGGCTACACAATAAGCCATAACAAAAAACTATCCTCGTATCAAACATCTACAAGTAAGATACTACAATATCATTGTCAAGATATATTAATAGTCTCCAATATCTACTGTCGCCACGTGGCATCAAGCCAACAACAATAGAACAAGATAAGTCATATCACAACAGGGTGGCTAACCCCAATCACACAACAGGGCCCAACCTAAGACAATATCAAACCCAACTTCATACTCGAAAAATTACATACTTTCTCCGACAATGTCGTCTAAATAGATGCTTCACTAAATGAAGTCTCACCATAGGATAAACTGTAACCTACTTGGAAGGCCAAACAGTAAAGTCTCTAATAATCAAACCTTAGTCTTTCTTTTCCTTTGAGCCTCGAGATAATGAATGTCTAAACAAATCCGAATCATGGAATTAGAATCAAGAAGAACATCATTCAAACCCTACTTCTATTCAAGATCCAAATTCCCAACCTATGGAATAGGATTTATGAACTAGAAAGGTGAAATTAGGAATCTAAAGATCTCAACATGAAATTAAAGCTGTAGGTGATCAATCCCCATCAATATCAAGCTAGCAGAACAAACAATTTATTGAAATTCGAATTCTAGGCAAAACCCCCAAATTTGGGTATAAACCCTAACTCCCAATTCAACAATTAGACCTTAATTAAGAAGTAAACATGTTACTATAACTTATATTCATCAAATCCATGATAAATAAAGCTAACCAAACCACTAATTTTAGATTTATAGCCAAGAAATAATTTAGGAAGAAACCCATTAAAACCCACTATTAATACCCAACTTATTGATGAACTAAGCATGAACCATGAATTTCTATGGTGATTTATGATCAAGGAATGAAGTATAAGGTTGGGGAAATGCACCACAAAGCTTAGCCTCTTCAAGAACTCCAAAACCCTCTCCAATAGCCTTTAGACAAAATGGGAAAATGTTTAGAGACTTAGGGGTTTTTATCACTTAAACCATTCAGTTACTGCCCGACAGGCGCTTCGGCGCTTAGCTTGACTGCTCCAGTGGTTGCGCTTCAGCGCTCAGGGTACCGCTTCAGCGGTCCTTTGCAAATGGTCTAGATCGCTTCAGCGGTCGGTCTACCATTTCCGCGGCACCGCTTTGGTCGTACTGGTGTCGCGGAAGCGGACACCAGTAAACCAGAAACAGCCCAAGTTTTGTGAACTTCACCCCAAGTCCCGACTAACACTCGATACCGTCTACTCACAAATAAAATATGCAACTATACATAAACATGCGCTATGAATGCACTCAGGTCTCGGAATTCCCATCGAGGGTATCGTTGACCGAGTCAACCCCCAATACCTCAAAACTAACCTTCTAAAACAAGTCCAAAAGGGCACCCGAGTGCATTTGAAACCGAATCAACTATGCACACGAGTTCTAACAGACCATCCAGACCTGTCGAAATTGATGGATTCCCGAAAAAATTTCGTTTACCCAAAAGTTAACTTTGAGTCAACCATTTTTTGCTTTTAAGCCAAATTTCCCCAAAACTTACCCAGGTCAACTTCGACGACCTCGAGAAGCATACGAGATCCCCGCGGGTCAAATATGAGCTAATAAAGCTCGAAAAAGGATCAAAAGGGTCGGAAATACAATAACGACCAAACAGCTCATTAAAGGCCCAGTGGCCCAATCCGATATTTTTCACACCATTCGCACGAATCGTCCGATCAAGTTAGCGAATTTTAAGAGATCAACGAACTAAAAGGGTTTTAAGGAGGTTAAGGCTGTGAATTTTTCAGAAGTCACAGTAACGACGAAATGAGTCGTTACACTTCTATAAAATATTTTTGCAAGATGAACAATTTGTGAGCAGGCAAGACATCACCCTTGATAAATTTCATATATGCAATAACACCCATAGATCACTAGGATTTTACATTTTCAAAAATATGGTCTCAAATTGTAATTAGACTCCGGAATTTTCAAGCACTTTAGGAAAATACTTAATTTAACAAATTCAAATTGTCCTAACAAATTTATAACCAAATTCGAACCAAATTATCTAGATTTACTCAAAATAATTACCATATGGTATAAACAAGTCTAATTATGCATCTATATATACATTTTAGTGCTCCTATTCCATCTTCACAATTAGATATTCATTTATATATTTTGCTCCCAAAGAAAGTGCTCTCTCTTCTTTCTTTCTTTTTTTCGTTTTTTTTGTGTTACCAGACATGAATAGCAATTCAGATGAAAGACAAAGAAAACCAAGTAGAATAACTAGTTTGTCCAAACAAGCAAATGACTTGTCTACCTTATGTGACATACCTATTGCTCTAATAATTTTTAGTCCTGGAGAAATTAGCCCTACTATTTGGCCAAATGAGGATGCGGCTAAGGTTATAGTAACCAGGTATTTGAGTCACACAAAGACTGAAAAGTTTAAAAAGTCTGTTAAACTTGAAACCAACCTTTCTTCTAAATTGGAGGAGAAAGAAAATAATATTAGAAAACCCGAGAAAAGAAACAAAGAGAAGAAAATAGAAATCGTGTTCAGTCGATTATACGAGGGAAAGGTTAATATATTTAACCTTGATGCTACAAAAATTAACGAATTGTTAAAGTTATCTGCTCTTGCACAGGATAAACTTGAAGAGAGGAAAAAGCAACTCGAGCAACAATCTCACACTTCTCAACCTCCATCACTTCTCTCTCATTTTCAGTAGATAACGGAGAATGATGTAGGTCAAAGTAGCGGTCTCCATGTTGGGGCGCATCAAAAAGTTTTGTCATGGGTTGAAGCGGGGCTTCGACCAATAGAAGATCATGATTATTGAGCATACTAATATTTATTTTGTAGCACATTATTTTTTTGGTCATGTTGTTTTAGTGATATGTTAAAGTTATATTATGTTATAGTAGGAAGAAATGTACGAGCCTTATTCGACCATCCTAGATATATGTTTAATGTTTTGGGATCTGTTACATTTCAATCATTGTATACTTGTAATCATTGAGTACTTTATTTTAAGTTTAAATCTGAGTCAACGAAATTTATTTAATTAATATCGAAGAATTATACAAAGAAAAAGGTACAATTGCTAGCTACACTTGCGGATTTTAAAATCAAAATTCAATATCTATGAATTTTGGTGTCTAAAATGAATAACCATGATTTTTGTTTTAATTTCATAGCACGTCAACATTCATCAATATAACATATAAATCTTTTTCTTCTTCATCTTCTATTCGTAGGTGCGTTACTTTGTGCTCTTTTTTTTATCACAATAATTTTCATCCTTGTATAATAGCAACTTATATGTTAAAAAAATAAGTGAGTTTCAAAGGTTGCATATGATAATTGATTTGTAGCTCAAGGACAAAAAGTACAATCAGTAAAAACCATATTCGGATGCCACATATTGCGAATAATTTTTTAAAAAATCGTGTGAGTGCATATTCTAAAGGACAATGAATTCTATAGATAGTGAAATAATATCAATTTGAAGTATTCAGAATAGAAATGATTGGTATTCAAGGTTTATTTACCCAAGTTCACGGTGAATCATAGAATTAACTATATTAGAAAATTGTAATTACTTTATTTTTAATGGTAGCATAGTGAAATCATATCCTAATATTGGCCTATGTAATTACTTAAAGTATAGAAAGGTAACATCATTAGATTTCACCCTGAATACTTCAAATATACAAAGTCACAAGTTGATCATTTGAATTTTCAAAATCCCAAAATATACATTGGATATTGGAATAATGTTTCAGAAATTCTTATTCGAATTTTGAATTTTCAAGTATTTTGAGAAAATACTTAATTCTTCTTGTACCAAAATGGGCTAATCAATTTATTACCAAATTTGAAACAAGTTATCAAAATCTACTTTATATCCTTTGATTATATGATACAAAAAATTCTCGATATGCATATGTACTTACTCCATGTTCTACGTGAAGATAACCGTTAAATATTTTTTTATATGACTGTTGTGCCAGGCCAATTTACGTGCACCTCAATTAGTTCACCAGGTAACCGCTGCCATACATCATCATAGGTATTCAGTAACTCTAACATAACAAATATCTGACTGTCTGAACTGTGTCTATGAAGCCTCTAATGAATACAAAAAGGTAATTGGCTAGAAATTTGTGAGAACTGCATGACTGATATCGCCCCGAAGGAAACTGGGGCTCACCACAGTAGCTGATACGAACACTCCTAAGTAGCTGGATCGTCAACCTGTATGTCGTTACCTGCATCGCGAGATGCAGGCCCCTAAGCAATAAAAAAGGACATTAGTACATTTGAATTGTACTGGTATGTAAAGCAATTGAAGCAATAAAACACTGGAACTGAAACTGAAACTGAACTAAACAGGAAAGCAAGAAGCTGAAGTACTCCCTGTTCTGGATGAAGGATCACCTGTAAAACTGTAAATATAACTGTGGCCTAGGGCCCAAATAATGTGCACAAAAACTATGGCCTCAGGCCTAAGCAATACGTATGCATAAACTGTGGCCTAGGGCCCAAAAGTACAGATACAGGTGTTCAACATTAAAAATTTACAAGACTGAGACTGGCTATAGCTGATAGCATGATAACTATTTCTGATTATGGGACTCATGCAAATAACGGGTTATACACTGACTGAACTCATGTGATAACAATGCATAAGTCTATAAAGATTACGTGTTGAGTTCATGATGTTCAAAGTGACAACCATGAACGATTCTGTAACTGCAACCCTAGAAGATAACAGTTCTATATCATATCATGAAACTAGGGCTAAACTATATTCTAAGTCAAATGGCTGACAAGTATGAAGAATGAGGCGTAGGGAGAATCATGAATATTCCCTAACGTAGATAGTTAGCCTCACATACCTTAAATCCAGCCTTGGAGCGTAATACAATGTCCGTCAACCTTTTCAACCTTGATCTATATCAATACAAGTCAAAGGGATTTTATATTAGCAATAATATTCATGCTTTGGTTATCTAAGCATTTTATCAAACACTTAGTGGGCATAAAGCTCCACAATCTCCATTAATGGTGTTTCTTCACCCAATTCCCATTCTATTACTTCTAGGTGATTCTACAATCTCAATTAGATGTAATTAACATCATTCTCCATCACCCATATCATTATAACAATCTCAAGTCAGCAATTCAAAACCCAACTATAGTTCGTGTAATTCTCTTTACTAAACCCATTTACTATTCTCCCAAAAACTCATCAATTCACTATTATGAATGATTAGAGTGTAGAAACATTACCTTTTTGACGTTCAATCCTCTTGATTCTAGGTTTTGCACGCCCAACAATAATGTTCCACTCACAACTCTATTGATTAGAAGGGTTTACTCAAGTTAGAAAGAGATTAGGGACTTGAATTCAACCTAGAATCATGATGAAACTTACCTTGAAGGGTTCTTGAGGCTTGGGACTTGTTCTCCCTGACTTTAGGGTAATTTTTCGTGACTAGGGGTGTTACGAAAATAAACCCCAAGGTTAAATATAACTTAAAACGTGAAATCCCGACTTTTAACCCGAAACCCGACCTGTTATGCGATGGGTCCGCGACGCACGTGCATCGCGCAACATTCTGCATGTCGATACTCAGAGAGGGTGTTTTTATGCAATCGGCCCCCGACACGGGGCCATCGTACGCGCCCTCAAAAGCGACGTGTGTCGGTTCTGTGCAGTATTCGGTAAAATGGACATAACTTCTTGTACAGATCTCTGTTTGGGATCCACAATATACCGTTGGAAAGATATTTCAAAGGGATACAACTTTCATGTTTTAAGTTTCCTCAAATTCCCAACGGATTTTCACGAAATTTGACTGGAAGGAAGACGTATCGAAAACCTAGCCGATTCTATAGAATTTTAAGTGTCTTACTATTAGCCATATTGAGACGATCATATCTTCTTGCTCCGATCTCTGATTGGCCTGGTACTTATATCGTTAGAAAGATATTTCTACATACTACAACTTTCATTAAGGGTACTTTTCCAAATTCCCAACTAATGAAGGAGTTATGGCTACCAGAAGTAGGCCTATCAACCATTTTCGCAAAACGTTCAACCCTTCAGTTTTTCCACTAGAACTCTAATGATACGGGGTGTTACAGTATACCTGCTCTAAATCACAAAGTTAAGGGGTATATTTACACCTTTGCTCTTGTTAGAATTTTATCAAGTGTTTTTTGTGACTGTATTAAGATTTCAATCATTCTCTTTTTTGAGTTTTATTCATACTTATTTCTTGTTGACATATTTTCTTTATTTCCATCTCTTCCTTATTTTTCGCCTTTTTCTTGTGCCTAAAATTAGTCGCTTTGCCCTTATTTTCACCAGAAATTTCTCTGTTTTGCTAGCAATGAATTGTTAGTGCACTTTGAAGGAATTAATTGAAGTCAAATTGCACAAGGAGAAAGAGAATTTAGAAAAGGAAATAGACAAGTCTTCATTCATGCCTTTTCTCAATGCCGGGTTATACCTCATATACTGAGAATTAGCTTTAGGGACTAAATAACAAAAGAAAAAAGAAATAACTCAAAGTGGAAGGACTAAATAGCAACAGCAGTAAAAGATGTAACTAAAGATGTAACTAACTAACAAGGTCTTAGTGTTAAAGCATAGTGTACCTCTCTTTGCACAATAATATGAATCCGTAACAATCTTTCCCCTATTTTTTGGCGTACTATTAGGTTCTTCTTCCACAAAACCCACAAAGAATTGCAAAAAGTTTACTATATTAAAAGAGGAACTATAAAATATCATAGTGATAAAAACATCATAGTGAAAGAAACCAAACAATAATAATACTAAATAATTGCAAAAAGTGGAGTATATCTTTTTACCTTTTTAACATTAAAATATTTTGCAAAAGACCGTATAATCAAAGACAAAATAGTTAAACTCCCTATGAAAAAGTTATTACAGTGTGAATTTCATAAAATGATTTATTAAATTAAGAAAAATAAAAAGTTGTTATTTTTTAACATGCATCTTTTGGAAGGAAAATGAAAGCTTAAAATAAGAACAATTTAATTTTATTGTCTTTTCAATATTTTTTTTGTGTGTTTAATTTGACAAAACATCTACAAAAATATCTTGTAATATCAGGGGTTTTAATTATTTATATTTATTTATAAGTTAACTTTATTGATTTCATCATACAACAATATTTTTTGCAGTAAATATTTTTGACATTAATTGAATATTGTAATATTTTTTGGTAAAAAATAAGTAAGTTTAATTATTTTTTTTAAAATGAAAGCAATTTAACATATGAAAAGCCGAATTTGGATTATCGGAGATTTTAGTCTAAAAATATTTAAGTAAAATAGCAATTAGAAAAGTAAATGTTTGTTTTTTAAAAAAAAAAATCTAATATATAAACTAAAAAATGTTTTCCCTTAACTTTCAGATAGAAATCTGTTGAAAGTATCAAATTGATGTTAGAAAAACAAAGAAATAATAGCAGAAAAATTTATAAAATATCTACAAATTGAATTTTGCAAGATCGGTAAGCATGGGTCAAATGACACTAGTATACTGAGAATTAGCTTTAGGGACTAAACAACAAAAGAAAACAGAAATAACTCAAAGTGGAAGGACTAAATAGCAACAGCAGGAAAAGGCGTAACTAAAAATGTAACTAACTAACAAGGTCTTAGTGTTAAAGCATAGTGTACCCCTCTTTGCACAATAATATGAATCCGTAACAATCTTACCCCTAATTTTTTTGGTGTACCTCCGGCTATTAGGGTTCTTCTTCCACAAAACCCACAAGGAATTCATTGAGCCCATTAAGGTGACGACAAGCCCATTTGAATATGATATTTGTAAATTAGAGAGAGTAAAAACTTAATGTCACCTAAGTTATAGAGAGTAAAAACTTAATACCACATGTAGCGAATTTCAAGGGTGTTATTTAGAAGGTGCAATAGTGGCTCAATAAAATTAATGACGTAAAGTTAATTTTTAATAAGAGGTCTATATTTTCCTTTTCATACTTATTATTTGTAGTGTGCTATCTTTAATTAAAAGACATAACACTTTTAACTTCACATGGTAATATTATTAGTATTATTTGTACCGGAGAAGGGTCAAATATACCCCTGCACTATGCGAAAAGGTTCAAATATACTCCTCGTTATACTTTGGCACAAATCTATCCTTAATTTTAATAGAGAGACACGTGTCAAGCTCATAATCAAATGACCCACCCCTAATTTTAAATACCCGATTCCTTTAGAAAACCACTCATTTAACCCAATCCGACCCATTTTCTTTGCATCTTCTTCTGCTTCTCTTGAGACCCAAATATGAATTTTTCTAATTACTAAGCCGGAATTCAGCTAAAATTGGTGATTAGGATATTAGGGATTAGGTTTTCTGCTATTTTCGGTTAGAGAACAGTTTTTCTGGATTTCATGATCAAAGGAACCGAAATTGCAGTTTTTCCGGATTTCATAATATCATACTTTTGCACACCTCACCAACAAAAATTTCATGTGGCTTAAATATTCATGGTTAACTGGATAAAATTATCAAACCGATATCGCAAAATTGCGGTTAGTGAGCGTATTGCTCTTAATTTATTTGTCAGATGTGTCCAACATATTAATATTATAACCTGAGATATATCTAATAATATATATTTCTTAAATTATCTGTCCAAACTGCATTGTTGGCAAACACCGAAGAAATTCAAAATCCTAAATCTATTGAGTCATTTCTTCTTTGACTCTTTTTTGTGTCGATAATAACTTGGTTTTGCTCACTGTATGTGTGCCTGTTAAATATTAAATACTCCTTTCGGTCCTTCTTTCTTGTTGAAAGTTTTGATATACCTATTTTTTTATAAAAATAAACTATATATTTTTTAAAAAAAAATGAAAATAATAATAATTTTTGTAAAAAAAAAAAAAAAAAAAACAGAAAAAAAATGATTTAAAAAATGGAAAAGTTAATTTTTAAAAAAAAAAATGTGAAAACTAAATTATTAGTTTTCTTTTTAAAAAAAAAATAACTTTTCCATTTTTAAACTATTTTTTTTATTTTCTATAATTTTTGATTTTTTTTTACAAATATTATTTTTCAGTTTGTTTTTTAAAACAAATGGTTCTTTTTAATTTCCATGTAGGTGCCATTGTGACATTATTTATCCACGTGGACAACACTTGGATACATTTTTATATAAAATGGAGAGTGTAGATCACATGTCATTCAAGAATAAGTTGACGTGTGTTTTGCAAATTAGATAGTGATAATTTAGGTAGTTTTTTTCAATCGTTTGATAGTTTAGGTATATAAAACTAAAAAAAAAAAGTGATAGTTGGCGTGTGTGTTTTATCCTTATCTCAAAGCTAAAATGGGTAAAAAGAAAAGGGAAAGTACCATTAGTTGAATGCCTAATTTTCCCGAACTTTCTCAAAAATGCTGGCTCCTCTTTGTTCTTATTTCCTCAGCTCAAGCTTGAATCCGAGCTCTGTCTCCACCGATTTGCTCCATTTCATGCATGTATACCTATTAAGAAAATTACTTAATAAAATTAATTATGAACTTTTAAAACAAATCTGTCCTTTTGTGAAGATCGACAATATTAATAAAAAAAAATCCAGAGAATTGTTTAAGATAATTTGTTGGAGTAAATGAAGTCGACTTTCTAATTTTTATAAAGCAATAACTATTTTATATAGCAAATTTATTAGGATAAAGCGATAAATGAAATGGATCAGTGGAATAAGATTTATATTATATACACAGATAATATAAAAAGGTTATGCTAAATATGAAGATTTCACATGTGAAAATGTGTGTGGATGTGTAGCAGGGGTCTTCCAATATTTAAATCTTGTCTCACCACTCAACAGATTGTCAACGAGACTTACTGAGTATTACAACTGTACTCAGGCCTCTGGGTCATGCATGATTACCTTTTTGAATGCAGAGATAGATACCTTTGAGTCAGCTGGTACCATCAGTGAGAGATTGCATCCATCTGGTGTTTTGGAGTCTCACTTTGTTTTTGTGCGAACCCTGACCTATTGTTTTACTCTTCTATTCAGTTTCCTATCTATTATGTTGGGTATGCATCAACGACTGAATATAAAATTTTATGATATTTTTTATGGCTCATGACTTACTCAGACTTAGTCAGTACTGTTTGTATGATTAGGGTTTTGATAGATGATACTTCATATGTTCTTTAAAGGAGATTTCAATTATATATTCAGTATTATCAGACTTCACTTATATTGTTCAACTTATAGTTTCTTTCTTTTATGATTATGAATGAATGTTTGGTTAACAATTATGAGGATGTCGAAGATTACCTTTCCCTAATTTAGATCATGACAAGTGAAAATACACCCTCAAACTTGTGTAATTGTTATAATAATAAACACATAGCACAAATATCGCATAACTTAATATGCATAACAATAATAATAGTTGTCGAAAAATGCATAATCAAATAACAAAAATTAATGTGCACATAAAGATTCAACCTTTACACTGAAATTGGAAGTTTCAACCATTTATTCCGATCCTACAAACACATTGTTAAGGGTTATGCAGAGCAAGTGATTTATGAGGGACATATTTGATCCAGATGTGTCGTGAATTTATGACACAGTTGATATCAATTGCATAGATTTTTCATGTCCTCAATGCTTGTTTAGTATATGTTTCTTATATTATTTTGCTTTTTGTAGGATTTTTACATTGGGACACCAGAAATTGGAAAAAGTGGACAATAGTGCTGAAAAAATGAATAAGTGTAGAAAAGACCCCCTCTGCGGACCGCAAAACCAGACTGCGGGCCACAGGTGGGGACTTAACATCGAAAAAGTTGACAGAGAAAGGAGAACTTGGGACCGAAAAAAATCCCCTTTCACGCACAGAATCTGTGCGTGAAGCCTAGTTTGATTTTTTTTTTTTAATGGGTTAGTTTAGTTCCAAAATATATATTTTTTGGATTACAGAAGTGCGGGGCTCCCTAAAATGTCAAATGACTATTATTCATCCTAGACCTACACCGTCTATCCACTTGTCCTTTCTCTCACACCAAAAACCAAGAGTCACGTATATATGATATTGTAAGTTTGGAATTTTAATAAATCGTTAACATTTGCCATTTTGCGGTACTAATTCTTCAAATTTTTATTAACTAATTCACAATGAACACATCATTGAACAAATCTAGTTTGTTCGGATTAATTTTTCAAATCTTATTTGGATTAGTTTGAATAAGTTGATACTATATGTTTAATGCATTCTCAACTATTGTTTAAGAATTTTAAATCAAACAAGCTAGCGGCAGTGACTGTCAATAAATATAAACTAAAAAAAAAATTAGTAGGAACAAAAGAACTCAATTGAAGGAGAAAATATTGCAGATACACTCAAACTAAAAAGTGCAGGAGCAAAGATTCAAATTAAAAAGTGTGTCATGGACATGAATAAACAGATGGAACATATAAAGATATGCAGCAACAACAAGTCAACAACACAATAAACTATGCAACAGGTACGACATATAGAGATGTGCAACAAAACGCGACTTGACCTTTACCAATTAACACCGGCACTTCCAATGCAGTAGTGCACATACTACAAAAAAAATCTATTTTTTCATTAAAAAAATATTCAATGACTATTTTCACTCAATGTCCGCAGAAAAAATCTAAATAGTAGTGTTTTCACATACAAAAATTAAGAATTTTCCTAGCGTTTCAATGAGAACCTGTTTCTTACTATGCATTTTCCCAGTGAGCTAGTTCGATGAGAACGAGGTGAAAAAATCCTATTTTATAGCACAAATTTTCCACTGAATGTGGGTAGAAAAAACCTCTATTTCTAGCAGTGACACTGCCTGTGTGGCCCGGGTGATTCTGTGACTCATGAGGAATGAATCCATATCCACACGTTATACGGGCAACTCACGTGTTAAACCATATCTCACATGCATGGAGCATGCTATGAAATGATGAGTAGATTGATATTTTGATAGAGAATTGGTAATGCCAAAGTCTACAGTAAAAGCCTGGATTCTCTGTGTGTTAACTGCTCGGAGAAATAGTAATACTATTGTGCTACTGATGCTCATCTAGTATCCTTTATATTCGTAGCTAAGAAAAAGTCACGTGGGAATCTGATTCCATTCGGCAAGTAGACAATAGAATAAAGTACAGAAACAAATATATTTCCTCCTTTCCATTTTAGGCTATGAGGATTTGGTTAAATGAATCTTCGTAGCTTTTAAAATATCTTTAAGTTCATCATCATATTATACATTAGGAAAGTCAAACCAACTCTCTTACGGACGAGTTCCCAACGATTTATTCATTCGCTTATAAAGTAGGATCACTTTTGAATCTGTGATATATTTTATTTATCAATTACTTCAAATTCTTTAATTTCATCCTTATACGATGATGACGATTATATTCCATAATAGTTCATTCAAGTTGAAGAGAGCTATATACATCCACTAATAATAGCATGGATCGAGAATTGATGTGCTTCCCACATGAGCTAGCTAGCATCGATATGCTCAAATGACATCCTTGTTGTGTGATTGAAAGAATACTTAATATGCCCTTCGAAATTTTTTAATTTATGTATTAGCATGAGAGAACATGAAAGAGTATACTAATATATTAACTGAAATTCAATATTATATAAAATACCGCATTAAAGTTTGAAAGTTTGACAATTATGTGAACTGTAACTTAAAAATTATTGATATTATATAATATAAATATTTATAAATGAAATTGTATAACTGGAGGGGTACGTACGTGCTTGCACAACATGTCCACCAGTTGTCACACCAAAGCTGGCTGTAGTGGACTCCACAACACTGTGGACCCAGTCAGTGTTTTCATTAAACAAATCAAATGAACGGATTTTGAGGACTGCAATATTAGGATTTAGGCATCATTTTATTCACAAATTAATTATAAAAAAATATATAAAATACATGAAATATTGTACTAATTAGTTATGTAAGCACTGTTACGCAATAATTTGGTAAAATATTATAAAATATTTTCTTATATAAAGTGCATATTTTTTCGAAAAAAATCACTTTTAGTTACTCATGTCACGTATTTTTTTTTATATTCTATTTTGCATAAAATATTCTAATTTCTAAATGTATGTAAGTACTAAAAATGATAAAAACTAGTACTAAAAATGATAAAAACTTACTCGCATTGAAATTATTATGCAATGATTTGGATGAATGTTAATAAAATAAAATTTCTTACATATAGTACAAATTTAAAGGAATCTTATTACTCTTATAACATATTGTTACTTTATATTCTATTTCGCATAAATATTTATTAAATTTTTGTATTGGGCTAAATTCGTTAAACACAACTGAACCAGTATCATGATGACACGTGGCAAAGGATAGGAATCATGCATGAGTCAGCATGTAGCTTTTCCGGAGAAGCTCTTTAATTACAGAGGCGTATTCGGTTTCGGAAAATCGTTGGAATAGCTCCGGAAGAGAGACCAACGGTCTGCTATTACGAATAAGGTTCTACGCCTTCCGTCGAATGTTAATGCGTTTTACTGTCCTCTTTATTGCTTATCATTCATTGTTAAGGCATTAATTCTCATTATTAGCATAGGCACGATTCATGGAACGTGTACCCCAAATCTCATATATAAATAGGACTTGTCATTCTATTGTAAAGGACACGAAATCCAAGAGGAATACACAACATATAATACACGTTTGCCTCATTTTAGACTCATTTTACTTTATTCTCGAATTCACCAAGGTCCTAAGTGAAAGCTTGACCGGAGTCATAGGCATCAGGCTACGTCAAGGCCCAGGCCCTGGCCATTCTTAACTTTATTTTGCTTATATTTCGTTTATACTACTTATAGCTACGTATTGCACTGTTTTACTAGTCATTTTAATTCACGTGTCCTTGACCACGAACACAAATTCAACTGAATCGTTTTCCGGATAAACAATTCCCAAACGTATTTTAGTATTAGCAGTGTGAAATTTAATGTTATTAATCAAATTTTGCAAAAATTTTGCAAAAAGATATTTTCTATTCGATTAAAAACAAAAAACAAAAAATGTATTCACCAAGAAATAAATATTTTTTAGAATAAGAAAAACACTCGTTACTCCCCCCGACGCCGCCCCTAGCTAGGGCCTCACTAGAGAAGAAAAATAAAAATCCTCTTAGATTTGGCATCCATGTGAGACTGTTAAAAATAATAAATAAGCACTACCCTGCAATTTAAAAGCCAACAAAAATCTCTGAAAAGCCAAGCTGAAATCTTGCTAGATTTTCAGTCCAAAAGAAAAAACAGTATTTGCATTTATTTTACTTTTCCTGAACTAAAGCTGGAAACATCAACTTTATTGTCTAGTAATATTATTGTTTGGAGGTTTTAACTGACACGATAGGGTAAAATTAAATGAACGGTTACAAAGGAATTGTTCATGATCTTAAATTGTCATTTATTGGAGTCAATCAATATAATTATATAAGTTTGGTCAAATATGAATTTAATTGTAGGTTGTAACGTAATTTTTCCAACTAAGGACTGGGGTGTAAATGGTCTTTCAAAAACCGACTTAATCGACTGAATCGAACCGATTTTTAGGTTTATTACGGTTTTATAAAAATTTATAGCCGTACCAAATAATTTGGCAGGTTTTTAATTTAAAATAGTATACTGAAAAAATACCGAATCGTACCGAATAAATATATATGTATAAAAGTAACATATTTTATATATTTAGTTTTAAAATAGTGAACTATTAAAATTTTGTCGGGGTGATGAAATCGACTACAAGTCGGCACTTCTATTGAAACTAAATTCGTTCTAGCCTCTCAAGTAGTAACTAATAAGCTACAAGGTATTCCAACGATGTTGGATAGCAAGTTACAAGGTATTAGATATATTTCTTCTCGCATGATTAAAATTTCTCTTATTTCTTAGTTGAATCAGTTTTTGAATCTCGTCTAGATTGATTTCTTCCCGCTTGTGTGATCTAAATTATATTTTCTCGTCTTTGCTTAACATTGTACATTATCGTAAAATAGTGGGATGAATCTCTATTCTTGTCGTCCTTCATCTTTTCTTGATTCATCACCTTTTAGACAGTAAAAGTGTCTAGAGAGTTTTTGCAAAATCCTAAAGAAGTATGCATGGTATCGTGTTCTAACTTTTACTAGTGACTTTTACATGATGTTTCTAAAAATACACCGAAAATTAACCGAACCGTACTGATACCAAAAAGAAATCGAGATGAAGAAACGCTATCGAAAAATCTAATTTTTGTTATACAAAATAAGTAACTGAAAAATAGGTAGGTATAAATTTTATAAAATAACCGTCCAAACCGTACCATTGATACCTACTAAGTACCACCTAAAATTTTTGTTGCAGTTTGATCACAAGAAAAATTAATTTTATATATTTATTTTGATCTTTTAAGGGGAGCATTAGAGCAGCGGGAGTTGTGGAATAAATCAATGATATTTGTGTGACAGAGTAGGTTAACTGTCATATTTCCTAAGGGGTTGGGGTATGATCCTTCTATGAACCCTGCATAAATGCAGAATATTTCGTACGAGTTAAACACATATCATGGTACTTATTGTGTTGAAAATTTAAAAATAAAAAATATTTGAAACTTATAATCTTAAATTGTGTGTCAAATATTTTTTTCTTTATAAACTTACAATCGTAAAAAAATGCATTGGGAAGTAATTATAATTAATAATAAGGGTATAATTACTTATCCACATTAGATGTTTGCATCAAATAAATTGATGCATGACATGCATAGACGTATCTAGGTAGAGAAGTATCAGTTCACGTGAATTCACTCTTCTCTCCCTAGACTATATATATCAATGGTATAGTTTCACAAGCCTGCTTTAATATATACTCCTATTTAATTTTACTTGTCATGTATATATACTAAAAATAGTTGTCAAGTTTGTAAAACCAAGAGATAATTAACCGGTTTGTTTCTATTTTATTCTTATTATTATTTATTGAGTTGCAAACTTCAATAAATTGTTACTGGCAACACATCTTTTAAAAATATATTTGATTGATTTAAATCATTAGATGACTTAGTAGTAATTAGAAATGATACAGTAAAAATTTTATTTTATTTATGACTCTTTAATGATGTACTAAGTCAATACAGGACAGACTAAAAATGGGCGGAGGGAGTACGTGTGTATTCAAGCTCAAAGTGTTCTATGGCGTAATAATTATTGAGTGCACCTCTAATTCGGCGGTCCAAATTCCATGTCTATCTTATTATTTTTTCCTTTATTTTTCTAAAGGCTAAATCCGTACAATATAAATTGTAGTCTGCGTTTTTATAATAGTGTATCCAACATTTGGTATTGTTGGGTCCGCCTCTAACGACATGTGTTTGAAACACAACTATTACTTAACCTCGGTTAGTATATATATTTTTATTTTATTAAACTATATAAATTAGATTTATTTGATGTAAATATTCGATACGGGTAAATTTTTACGTGTAAATGAAAGAACAAAAAGATGGGAAGACAAAATAAGCACACAGCCTTACGCGGTCAAAATTACATTTACATCCAATATACATATAAAAATTAAAGTTAGTCGCAAACAAATGATTTTGACCGTGCAAGTGGCCTCAAATAATTAACTACAGAATCGAACCCTAAGATTTGTTTATTAATTAATCATTAAACACTGTCGTGTTAAACGTGCTTAAATGTGCACTTTTTTATACTAAAGACATGAAGATTTAATCGAGAAATAGTGATTGGATTATGAGTTATTGCAATTTTGACTCTTTGGAATAGTTAATACTACCGACTTGTGAAGATTTGATCGAGAAATAGTGATTAGATTACGAGCTATTGCAATTTTGACTCTTTGAAATAGTTAATACTACCGACTTGTGAAGATTTAATCGAGAAATAGTGATTAGATTACGAGCTATTGCAATTTTGACCAGTGTTTTAAGAGGCGGAGACGTAAGGCGGGACGTTTTACATATGCCTCGACGAGGCGTAAGCCCCGAGGCACGGGGCGTAAGCCCCATGGGTATTTAATTTTTAGTATTTCATAAAATAATATAATTACAATAAATATTTTAAATAGGTAAAATTACATAAAAAAAATAAATGAAAACTGTAAATAAATGAAAAAATAATATATATTATATATATAGACGTGTTTGATCCTGATCACAAAATACTAATTAAAGCAATCGATTATACACCACTTACAATTTGTATTTATATATAACATAACTTTACAAGTATAAACAATACAATGAAATAAAAGCTATTATGAAATGCAAATTAACTCTAACTTCTTAACTTTTAAACAATGAAAAATCACAATTTCTTGAAACAATATTACTATCAAACTATCCATTTTATCTCCCTATAAGCACACAATCAATAAAGCTTTATCAGTATTATAATTAAAATGTAACTCCTTCATGAATAAAATAAAATTACTTTCAAATAGAGAAATAATAAAATATGACAATTTTGATACATAGGACAAAAGACCAAAGATAAGTGAAAATGTACAATTCGGCTATGTATTTTTAAAAGAAATATTAAGTGATATTCACCCTTACGATGTTCTCAAATAGTAAATATGCAATATTATGACTTGTTATTTGAGTTACACTTAATCTTCTTATTTCTATAGATGAAAAACTATTAAGTATCATTCATTTGTTAAAGAATTATGAGGGTCAACGATTATAATTAAAGAATTTAACATATAATTTGTGTAAGAACTGTTAGGCGAGCCCCGAGCGTTGGGCGTTAGGAGTGTTTAGGGCGTACAATAGGGCGCTTAGGGCGTAAGTCTCACAGGAACTAAGCCCCACACGTGAGCTCCGAGGCATTTTGCCAGTGCCCCACCCCGGAGCGAGTCCTGAAATTACCTTTTAAAACACTGATTTTGACTCTTTGAAATAGTTAATACTAAAGACTTGTGAAGATCTAATCGAGAAATAATGATTAGATTACGAGTTAATGCAATTTTGACTCAAAATATTACATTGAAATTGTGATATTTTGATCATGTTACAAGACATCTAACTTGTTGCAAGCTAATATTCTCATTTTCATCTAAAACCAAGAATTTGTACATCAGAGCGCGCAAATGAAAAATACTTGTTTACATCATGTTATTTGACAAAGTAATTTATTTTTAAGTTATATACGCCATCACCTTAAGAATATTTTACACTTTCATGTCACCTCAAAAATATTTTAAAATAATTTTTTTTTAAAACGTAAATTTGTGATTTAAGAAATAAGTAGAGTTGACCTAATGTAGTAAAATTTCATTTTACTTATGGAGTATATAACTTAAACTCTAACGTGAACTCAAAAGTTGATCTTGAATTTAAAGATCATAAGTACACAATAATAATAATAGAATCAACAGATTGAATTCTGAGCTAATTTTTTTTATATATTTAATAAATTTCTTAGTACAGATATAAAGTTAAAATAAAAAAGTTACGAAGTTCACGTAAACTCAAACCTAATACTATAGATCTGCCCTTGCGTGAACCCTAAAAAATATATCATGACTAAATGACACATATTTTGTATTCATTACCTTTGACATAAAAAGCCATTCTCTCTATTTATTTTTACATGCCCACTGTACTAAAATAGATGTTCATTTTTACTTATTTAGTTTAAAAAATTAACAGACTATCTAATAATTAGTTCCTAATTTACCTTTATTATTAACTATAATTATTTATCAATACATTTCTCAAAACATTATATTTATTATACTCAAAGGGTGTGGGTGATATAAAAATTTATTGTTTTATTAATTATTTTTCTATGGGACATGTGAAGTTAAATCATGGACAAGTAAAAATTGACTGAGTGTGTATTTTTTTTTTTTTTTTTCAAATATGGACAGTGCAGGGGTGGGCGGCTATTTTGTGATAGAGGGGTCCCAGATGAACCCTGACCAAGTGACCACTGACCATCAATTTCTTTTTTATTTTTATTTTTATGTAGATAAACTGTAATTAAATTGTAATGTCCTAACAAAGAATTATTTAAACAAACTCTTGGTACATCTCAAGAGCCATCCAGTCACACAGTAATAATAACACCAGTAACCACTCAGATCCTTTATTTCCTACATATACACACACCAGGTGACACAACAAGCTCTTTCAAGAAAAATTTTGTGAGAGCTGAATCATTAAACAGAGCAAAGAAATTTTGATCCTTCATAAATGGATGATTGGTCTCATTCTTATACTGTTGATGATGAATTCAAGAAACTAGTTCTTAGAATGAACCCCCCAAGGTACCTTCTTTCCTTAGTTTCGTTTAAAATGGTGTGAATATAATTGGATATAGAGGCAGGATTTGAAGCTTAATTACGAGTTCTGAATTCTAATCATTTTAAGTTGCTGAATTGTAAAATTAATAATGTGTGAACAAGATTGTTTTGGAAGGAGAGTCTTGGAGCATCGCTAAAGTTGTTTCCGGAGTTCGAGTCGTGAAAGCAACCACTAGTGTTTGCATTAGGATAGACTGTCTACATCACACACCCCTAGACGTGTAGTCCTTCCTGGACCGTGTTGAAGCGGGATGTTTTGTGTATAGAGCTGCCTGTTTTTGACCAAGATTGTTTGCAAATAGAGAATGTTATGCATCCTTATGCTAATTCATTTGTCAATTTTTATTGTGGTGTTTATAGGGTTACTGTTGATAATGCTTCTGACAAGAAAACAACTCTGATCAAGGTATGGATGTGTTTGTATTTGTTAAAAATCTTTTTTTTTTTTTTTTGTATTGAATCAATTTTACTCTTGGTATTATTGATTTGTAGAATTGACCTATAAAATGATTGGAATTTTGCAGGTTGATAGTGCAAATAAAAGAGGAAGCTTGTTAGAAGTGGTTCAGGTTCTTAATGATTTGAACCTTATAATCAGAAGAGCTTATATTGCTTCTGATGGGGAATGGTTTATGGATGGTGAGTTCTTTATTCTTCCTCAATTTGTTTTGGAGTATACCCAAAAAAAAAAGAAAAAAAAACTGGAATTGGCTACGAGCTTCGTCGCCAATTCGTCGCTAAATTGCTCGTAGCTAACAATTTTTTTTTTTGATAGTCCTTAGGATTAGCAATGGATTTTGATGTTTGGTGACGGATTTTGTCCATTGCTAATTCCTGATTTTTTTAGTAGTGTTTGTTCCTACTAATTGGTCTTTCCCTTGTTTCAGTATTTCATGTTACTGATCGATATGGAAATAAGCTCTCTGGAGATAATGTTGCTGAACGCATTCAGCAGGTATATCTAATTCCGGATTGAGACGTGCTTAATTGATTGATTTATTAATTGAGCAGCGATGATTCGCCCCTTTTAAAGAAGTTTTTCAATCATCAGTTCATTTTTAGTATAACGCTCTTTAGGGTCAGTGTACTGACATAAGTAATTTCGAAACTTTGTCAGCCTAATGAGTTCAACTTTTAATATTTTTAGTATTAAACTTGTTGTATTGTTAAGATTATGGGTTCATAACTAATATTGGTTGAGATTTTAGTAGGTTTTACATATATATATTTATATTCAGTGCCAAAAGTTATGGGTTCAGATGAATCCGTAGCCGAATGACTACACCCACCCCTGGTAGGAAGTGGATATCACTGAATTAAAGAAGATGAAACAATAAATGTTTTAATACAGATACTGTTATGGTGTGAGATTGAGTAACACTAAAGAGCGAATATTTTCTTGTGTTGCAGTCATTGGGACCGAGGGGCCGCAGCTTCCGGTCTATGGAAAGATCTGTGGGCGTTCAATCTGCAGCAGAGCACACAACCATTGAACTGACGGGGCCAGACAGACCCGGATTGATTTCCGAGATCTTTGCTGTTCTCGCCGACCATAAATGTAACGTCGTAGCAGCAGAAGTATGGACTCATAATTCAAGAATGGCGTCGGTTGTTTACATAACCGAAGAACAAAGTGGATGGGCAATAACTGACCCCGATAGGCTTGCCACAATCAGGAAATTGTTGTTTTATGTTTTAAAAGGAGACAGAGATAGGCGAGGCGCCAATACAGCAGTTTCTGTTGGTTCGACTAATACTGAAAGGAGGCTACATCAAATGATGTATGCTGATCGTGATTATGATGAAGATGAGTATACAGGTTGCGTATCGGTTGACCAGAGGAAGAAGCCCTCGGTAACTGTAGAACGTTGTGTGGATAAAGGGTATACGATTGTGACTTTGAGATGCCTGGACCGTCCGAAGCTGCTCTTCGATGCTGTGTGCACGTTAACGGATATGCAGTACGTAGTGTATCATGGTACCATTATTGCTGAAGGACCTGATGCTTATCAGGTATTCTTCTAAATGCTTGAAATTTTCCCAAAATCGTTTTTTCCCGCGTTATACTACATGAACCTGCTGAGTCTTTTCTTTGCAAAAACCGTGACATGAACCTGGGGAAAACTTTTACTCCCTCCACAAAAACAATTGATGTTTTATCCACTATCAGTTGGTGAAAAAACAATTGATGATGTTCACAATATCAAGAAGGTATTTTAATCCTTTTTCCCAAAATTTCCTTTGACACATCCCTAATTTAATGTACAAATTTAATGACGTATACGACACGTTCTGTTATGTACTCAGAGCATTTGATATAAAATCTTTAATGCTTATTGTTTCAAAGCATTTGAGAAGCATATAATTTAGGGTATTTTAATCAAAACCCCTCTTTAACTTTTTTTTTTAAAATTGAATTCCTTAATTCATCTGCCAAAGCCTAAAATATCAATTATTTTGGACTGGAGGGAGTATTTGCTAAGACTGCATTCTCAAAGTTCATAAATAGAATTTGTAGAGTAGAAGCTAGTCGTTAAGAAATGCCAAAATCCACTGTCTTGGTCCATCAGTAGCCTCAGACTATGAAAGAGTTGTTATTTTTTCTCTTTGCTAAACTGTATTCGTGTGGCTTGCTTTGGTTTTCGGTTAGGAATATTACATTAGGCATATGGATGGGTGCCCCATTAGTTCTGAAGCGGAGAGGCATCGTGTAATACACTGCTTGGAGGCAGCTATCAAGAGGAGAACTTCTACGGTAAAAGCTCGTTCCAATGCAATATGAGTAGGCATTTGGCCATAGATTCCAAATATTTTTCACTTTACTTGTAATTTATGAAGTTGGAGTTGAAGATGGAGTTGTCTTTAGTTATACCTTTTGCAAAGGAGAGAGAGCACTTTATTTGGAATTTATGAAGATGGAGTTCAAAAAACAGGTTTGGAGCACTTTTCCAAATTTGGAATCCAACTCCAAGTTGAATTTGGAAATTTTATAACCAAACACTAATTTTGAAATGAAGTGAAAATTATTCTGGAAAAAAGTGAATAATTCTCATGGCCAAATGGGTCCCAAGTGCTCAATCTCCGCAATTCTAAGTTTTTATTCTTTCTTTTTGTTCGTAATATGCAGGGAATAAGACTTGAATTATGTGGAGATGACAGAAGCGGGCTTCTAGCTGATGTAACTCGCATATTCAGGGAGAACGGTCTTTCCATTTCCCGAGCCGAGGTCATGACGAGAGGCTTACAAGCTATTAATGTCTTTTACGTGACTGATGTATCAGGCGGTCAGGTTAAAACTGAAACCATCGAAGCAGTCCGGAAAGAAATAGGTCTGACCATTCTTCATGTCAAGGACGATCTCTACTTGAATTCACCGCCACAGCAAACTGGAAGGTTTTCTTTAGGTAACATACTTAGATCAAGATCAGAGAAATTTCTCTACAACTTAGGATTGACAAAGTCATCTTCATAAGAAGTTCATAGATGGGCAGGGGACTTGCCAGTTTCTGTAAATGCTTCGATGTATAGGTTGGCAGCAGAACAAAGCATTAGGTAGTGAACCCCTTGGTTGATCTCAGTCTTAGGCCAAAACTTTAGGTTCTATTTCAAATTTGTGAAGTTTCTTTCAGCCTAAACAAATGTACATGCATGCTTTCACCTTCCCTTTCAGGGGGCATAGTAGATACATAACTTTTCTCCCTTTAACAGCAATGTTTATATGATCCTGTGTGTTTGTATTGCAAGTACTAGTTCAAAGCAACTCCAGAAACTAAAGGGGAAAGAAAGAATTTTTTTGTTTTGTATCTCAGGCAATTAATATTAGTTGTGTAAGACTTCTTTTTGTCTCTTAAGTTAGTAGACTCAAAGATTATGGATTCAAAAGTGTAAGATTTGGGTCCACTTATGAGACAGAAAGAAGTCTCACACAGTTAGTATGAGTTATATGAGACACAAAATAAAACTTTTCGGGAAGACAGGAGAAGTCACGAGAAGAGATCAATACCCTATCAACAAGGGCGCAGCTAGAAGCCCAAATATGGGTTTAGCTGAAGCTAGTAGCTTTTGCTCAAAAAGAAAGCAAAAATCAGTTCAAAATCCCAAAAAGGAATATCTTCAAAACACACATTTTTCCCTCTTCTAAGAATCAAAAAATTGGTATTTCTATATCCTTTTAGTCTTTACCGACAAAACACTAATTGTGTGGGTCTCCCTTGAATAAAAAAATTGTTATATGCACGTCTTTGTTTTCAAGAAACATCACTATCAAGAAGTCCACAATGGAGTAATACAAAGAGCTATGCTATTAGTTGATGTTGCAGGCCAGGCCACAACAGCTTTTTAAGTAGTTTCTATCAACCCCATAAAATGTCTTGGAAGCAAAGTCTTTTCTAACCGTTGGTATACATGTAGCATAGTTGGACTTTCCCAAGAATTGGTAGACTTTACTATTTCTAGCATACCATTTGTGTCTAAAATGTACTCCCTCCATCCCGTCCAATTTAAGTGTCTTATTTTTATTTTTTATCTATCCTAAGTAGAGTGTCTTTTCTATATTTGAGGTAGAAAAAGTGATCAATTGATAGTTGAGGTGTATTTTGTTAACTAGTTTGTGATAGTTTAGATAGAAAACTCAATAATTCAGGTAGGAAATTGAATAAAGAAGAAGTGATGTTTGAGGTGTGTTTTTGACCCTTAGCTCATTAAATTAATGACTTGTGAAGCTGATGAGATATACCCAATAATTAGTTTGTTACTGTATTAACAATGAACTCTCATCGTTTCAATTTATATGAACTTATTTGACTAGGCACGACATTTAAGAAAGAGAGAAGACTTTTGAAACTTGTGGTTTGAAATAAACCCTGAAAATTTGTGTGGCTGTAAATCATTCATAAAGTAAATTTGTTTTCAAATTAGGAAAGAGATTATTTATTTTGGCACGAATTAAAAAGGAAATAGATTTAAATAAATTGAAAGAGAGGTAGCATATGTTACTGGTTAGTTTGTACTTTGATTGTTGACCAGTCTGTTTCTGATTTGAAATTGGGTTGCTTTACTATTTCTATTTTCCAGCATATACAGCATGAGCACTGACTGCGGGATGACAGGGAGATGAAAGGCTTACTTATTTCTAGCTTTTAGCTTGCAAAAATTCAACCGCACTATTTGTGATTTGTTTGCATGAAAACTGCTACCTGCTTCTTTATTACAACTAGTTATGTGAGGCTCGTGCTAAGTCCGGGCTCAAACTTAAGATATAAAAATAGATATTTTAACTAAAGAAATATAATTTGTGTTAATACAAGTGTACAACAACAACAACCATATACCCATTGTAGTCCCGTAAGTGGGTAGTTATATGAAAGCAAATTTTCATTTCACTCCTTTAATATTTTAACTTCCATTTTGATGAAATTATTTACTTCAAATCAAATGTGGAGCCAGAATTTGACATTTATAACTTATGTATCCTAATTTTCTGAAGTTATTTAGTTCTAAATAAATAATCTATACATAGTTAATGAACTTTTAAGACAAATACATAATTTAACTTGTGCAGTGGATGGAGCTGCTCCTCTCTTAATTAGGAATTAGGGGTTCGGCCCGGGTCCAAACTCAAGATATAAAAGTAGATATTTTAACTAAAGAAATATAATTTGTGTTAGTACAAGTGTACAACATTTTTTTGCGCGGATTGGCCTTCTTTTGGGGTGGTCTTTAAATTTTGCCCTTCAAATTTGTGGTCTTTAAATTTTGCACCTCATATTTGTGGTCTTTAAGTTTTACCCTTTGCTTGGAAAGGTGGGCGAATACATGAAGTTCTGGGTTCGAACCCCCGCTCAGGCATAAAATAAAAAAATAATTTCGCAAGGCAGGACTGGGGAGTGTATGCCGGATCCAGCATACAATCTTTAAGAAAAAGCTAAAGTTATGCCGGATCCAGCATAACTAAAAGTCTGCCCCATAAGGCAGAATTTTTCCTAAGACATAGTTTAGTTATGCCTTATGGAGCAGAATTTTAGTTAAGGCATAACAAAATTATGCCCCATAAGGCAAGAACTTTTCTTAAGGCATAGACTTTGCCTTATAAGACAAAGTTTAAGTTATGCCTTAAGGAAAAGTTCCGCCTTATGTGCATACTTTTAGTTATGTCTTTGGGGCACACTTTTTAGTTAAGGCATAACTAAAAGTTTACCTTAAAAAGTAATATATATATATATGCTTCAAGGCAAAGTCTGCCGGAGGGGGCAGACTTTTAGTTAAACACAACTAAAAGTCTGCCCCTCCGGCAGACTTTTAGTTAAACATAACGAAAAGTCTGCCCCCTCCGGCAGACTTCTAGTTAAACACAACTAAAAGTCTGCCGGAGGAGGCATAGCAAAATTTAAACTTTGCCTTATAAGACAAACTTTTAGTTATGCCTTAAGGAAAACTTACGCCTTATGGGGCATACTTTTAGTTATGTTTTATGGGGTACACTTTTAGTTAAAGCATTACTAAAAGTTTACCTTGAAAAGTTAAAAAAAAATAAAATACGTATATATGCTTCAAGGCAAAGTCTGCCCCCTCCGGCAGACTTTTAGTTAAACATGACTAAAAGTGTGCCGGAGGGGGCATAGCGAAATTTAAACTCTGCTTTGCAATTTTTTAAAAAATTTTGACTGAGTGGGGGTTCGAACTTGAAACCTATGGGTTTTAGCCGAAGGGCAAAATTTAAAGACCACAAATATGAGGGGCAAAATTTAAATACCACCCCAAAAAAAGGGCAATTCGCAGTACAACAACAACAACCATATACCCATTGTAGTCCCACAAGTGGGTAGTTATATGAAAGCAAAATTTTCATTCCACTCCTTTAATATTTTAACTTTCATTTTGATGAAATTATTTACTTCAAATCAAATGTGGAGCCAGAATTTGACATTTATAACTTATGTATCATATTTTCTGAAGTTATTTAGTTCTAAATAAATAATCTATACATAGTTAATGAACTTTTAAGACAAATACATAATTTAACTTGTGCAGCGGATGAAGCTGCTCCTCTCTTAATTAGGGATTAGGGGTTCGAACGTGGATATGGAAAAAATCTTTGGAGGAAGCGCTCCCCCCGAATAGGCGCGATACAGTGCGAATTATCTAGATTAATTGGGCTCAAATGCTGATATCGAGCACCAACCAGAAAACTAAAGAACATGAAAAATGAGGTAGGAGGTTAGATAGCTTTTCAAAAGTAGACCTTAAAAATAAAAAACAAAAAAAATTGACTTAAATAAATAAGATGAGGACCTAAAAGTAATTAATTAAAAAGTTTTAAAAAAAATTGAAAATTATTGTGAGGATTACAAAAGTCCCCAGGTTCGATAGCTTTTGAAAAGTAGACCTTAAAAATAAAAAATAAAAAAATTAACTTAAATAAATAAGATTAGGACCTAAAAATAATTAATTAAAAAGTTTTAAAAAAATTAGAAAATTATTGTGAGGACTACAAAAGTCCCCACATTTGCTCTTATATATAATAGTAATATATATATATGAGAAATGATCTCTCGGTGATAGTGATCACTAGCCATTTGTGTAAAACGACTGCATTTCATTTGTTCGTAGTTAATGAAGATTTCAATCTTAATTGTTTTAATCTCAATCATTAAGTCAGCTCGCTTTTTAGGTCAGAATCTTAATCATTCACATTTAAATTATTAAATGCGTTTCTCAAAATAAAGTTAAATTATTAAGATCTGTAACAAAGTCTTAATATTATTAAAATGTATATTTAAGGAATTCTACAAAAATGAAAGTTCATTAATTCTATCTATTCGCCGCTAATTGCCATCTTACGGTTATCAACTATCGTCGTCGCTGTTCGCCATCATCAACAACCACTACATCTGTTAATCACTATAATCAGCTATTATCATCACTAGCCACCTTTGCAATCATCACTACCAATCACCAATCAATAGGACAACTACCCTCGGTCATCACTATATAGGATCGTCATCATTTACCATCACTATTATCTCGCAATCACCAACTACCACAATCAACCACAATTATCAGTCATCACCATCATCCAACACTATCCCCAATCAGCACCCACAACTACCAACTCTAAGCGTCTTATAATATTTTTAAAAATATTTTAGTAATAAGTATTATATAATTAGAACATAAGTTATATGTGACAAGGTCGGAGTGGCCTCCGTGGCGGACAAAATGAGGGAAATGAGATTGAGATGGTTCGGACATGTGAAGAGGAGGTGCGAGGATGCGCCAGTCAGGAGGCGTGTAGGTCGGCGATAGTAGGAGTTAGAAGAGGTAGAGGCAGGCCGAAGAAGAATTGAGGGGAGGTGATTAGACAGGACATGACACAACTTCAGCTGACTGAGGACTTGAACTTAGATAGAAATATTTGGAGGTCGAGGATTAGGGTAGAAGATTAGTGGGTAGTTGAGGAGTTCCACACCCTGTGTAGGAGACGTAGGGGCTAGCCTCCTCATGCTCTCCTCTTCTCCTTTTCGGTAGTATTATTTCGGTATGGCATAGCTCATTATTTTTTAACGTGTATGGCATAGCTCATTTGTTATTTTTTGTCATCCTGCATCGATCACATTCTTTTGAGCCGAGGGTCTATCGGAAACAACCTCTCTACCCCCACAAAGGTAGGGGTAAGGTTTGTGTACATCCTACCCTCCCCCGACCCCACTTGTGAGACTACACTGGGTATCTTGTTGTTTGTTATTGTTATTCTATTATATTAATTTAGTATTTAATCAAAATTTAATATCTTTAATTTTGGATAAAGACAAGCTTTATACATTGGAAAACATAAACAGTCTTAATTATCTAATATTCATATTGTAATACAAAACTTTAATCTTCAGGTGTATATTCAAATTCAAATACCTAAATTTTAATACACATTTTAATATTCAAATATATATTCAGATTTAATTTTTTAAATTTTAACTTAAACAAATCAGGCCTAAGTAAGGTGTGACCAATATTGAAAGGAACAAAGAAAGGTAATTTCAAAAGGTGTTATTTTGACAAATGATTAGATTGTCTCCATGCAGAATAGAAATACGTATCAATGTCTCCAAGAGGTGGTGGCAAAGGATTAATTTTACAAAAATATTTAGTAGCTGTATACATTATTTCTTTATTAACCTTCATTCTACTTTATTTAGCATTATTTCTTTGCTAATCTATTCGAAGAAGAATGATATATATTATATTTTCTTAATGAGAAATTTTTATAGCCATATATTTATCCTTTGTTAAATTTCATATTGAATCAAACTATGTTAAACAAATTGAAAAGCAAGGAGTAACAATTATAGTGACTAATAAAATAATTTAAATAAAATTGCGACTAATTAATTAAAACAATCACAGCGAGCATCAGAGCAATGGAGAATTTGATTGAAAGTGAAATAACTCAGACCTAACAGTCTTATCTTTGCCCGTCCAAGTGTCGAGAGCCGAAAAAGTGACAAAATATTTTACACTAAAAAAGTAAATTAAATATAAATTAGTTTATATTCCTTCTGTCTCAATTTATATTGGCACGATTTGAATTTCGAGAATCAAACATTTTAAATTTTGAACATGAATTCAGATGTGGAATTTTTAAGTTTTTTGAAATTAAATTTATATATTTGAAATCTATGTAAAACATTCTATAAGTCACATTGATTGATAACTGAAAATATTTAAAAAGTATTTAAAAGATATATGACAAAATTGAGGTTAAAGAAAAACTCATTTGAATCTCGAAATTCAAAAAGTATATACATAAATTGTGATTGAGGGAATAAGAAACAAAATGTGAAATTGTTTATTGTGTGGGTAGTCTTCTTCAGGAATAAGAAACAAAATGTTTGGCCATTAGAATTATTCACTTTTTTACGGAAATTATTTTCACTTTATTTGAAAATCGGTGTTTGGCCATGAAATTTCAAATACAACTTGACGTTGTATTTGGAATTTGAAAAAAAAAAAACCTAAAATCACGTTTTCACTTTTAATACAATTAAACAACCATATATTCTTTACAAAAACTTAACTAACATAGCTTCATTTTCAAATCCAACTTCAAAAATTCCTACTTATCTTTTGGGGTGCAAGTGTCCAATATGCCACCTATTTATTTGCCTTTGGAATGGGACCAAGTTGAAATGGGGCACTTAGTTCCCACCTCAGAGTCACATGTCCAAGATTTTGGCAAATCCACATAGAAACAAGAGCAAGGATGTGGCAGAAAAACTCTGACCAAAACCTTAAAAAGAGCCTTATCATTTTGCTGTTCAATCAATTTCATTTGAAAGGATATATACTTGGCCTCAATTTGATCCTCTCATTCATCCATCATAATCATCAAGTTGTGTGAACTCATGGACCACCTCCAATAAGCCTTCTGTTATACACACACTGCATAATGGAGTAGTCCCTCAGTCTCAATTTATGTAATATAGTTCAAATTTTGAGAATTAAATTTTTATATTTTAATTATGACTTTGGACATATAATCTTTAAGTTTTTTAAAAAAAGATTTAGATATTTAGAAATTATATAAAAAGTAGTATACGTCACAATCATTAGGAATTTAAAATATTTAAAGGGCATAGAAATAAATCGCAGTCAAAGAATTTCTTATTTGACTCTTGAAATCCGAACTATATCACATAAATTGGGACAAAGGGAGTATATTTTAACACTTGGCCATTCCAAATCCAAATCCAGATAACAGCCAAAAGGATGTATTCCTCCTCCACATATAATTTATCTGGAGCAACTTTAAAAATTTAGTAGGTTTAAATTAATTACATAATTATCCATAATATTTGAGCTAAAAGAGTTCGTCTCAGGCAGTGGTATCAAACAAACGGACAAGTTGGGCTAAATTTAGGCAGGTTAAATTGAATTAAATTAATAATTAGGGGATTTCCCCTTTATGCTCACGAGGATTAAAAAAAAATTACCTGAAAAATACACATTTTGAAACTATTACACTGTATACCTATTTAGAAACAACATTTACAAAATACACACCAGGTATCAGGTATGTACGTTATATGCTGTATACATATAACGTCGGGTCACCCATTTCACATTTTGTATATCAATATGGTATACAACAATAATGCAACAGTATATTATTATAGTATACAATATACTGCAACAGTAAACTTTAAGGGCATATTATAATTTCAGTGAAGCTATATTCATTAATAGTGGAATAATCAAATTTTCAATGATTTCTTTTCCAAATTTGTTGCCTTCTCATAATATTTGCTACACCTTTTTCGAATTACTCTCAATTAGGGGTGTACATGGACTGAGTTGGTTCGGATTTTTCAAATACGAAACCAAACAAAATGTGTCGGGTTTTTAAATTTATAAACCAAACCACTAAAATTCGGGCTTTTCAACTTCTGGTTTTCTCGGGTTATTCAATTTTTTCGAATTTTTTCCCGGAAAAGTCTTCATACAAAACATATGGCTTTTACTTCAAATATTTCGTTAGTCCTAGTAAGATAGAACTATATTACTAAGGTGTTTCTTAAGAAAATAACACAAAATGTGAGATGGGTGATGACATCGTATTAAAATATTCAACAAAAAAGATAATAAAATCGGTTAAAATAAGTATTGCTAATAAATAAGCCATAAAGAAAATGACTTTAATCTAAATACTAAGTTATGCTAAAATACGTACAGCTAATAAGTATTAATTACATGACAAAGAAAAAAATTAAGCTTTGTATTTTTACGCTCTAAACCAATTATGCCAACGTTACTATCATTCCTAGTGTTCGAATTGAATTTCTTTTGTTAGCATTAGTGTTGAGTTGGTTTTGATTTGAACTTTATTTGAGTTACTAACATTCATGGGATATAAAACTTATTAGTATTCAAAATTTTAAGTACAAGCTTAAAATTATATGATAAAAGACAAAATACTATGAAATTTTTTAGAAAATATTTACAAATTACATTACAAATAAATATTTTTATGTATAAAATATTTTAAAAATTGAATACACGTAATATCGGATCGGTTTGGTTCGGTTTGACTTTGCTTAGGTAAAACCAAACCAAATCAATTATAGTCGGGTTTTTTTTTTTCAACACCAAACTAAGTCAAACCAAACCAAACCACTAGTCGGGTTTTTTTTTCTCGGTTTGATTCGATTTATCGATTTGATGCGATTTATCGATTTGCTTTGTACACCCCTACTCTCAATTTAAATTTCCTTGACTCAAAGCCTTGAAGTTATGTTCTTCAATAATAGTATAAATTGTCCAATAGATTAACCTGTGGGACACAATACACTAACTTAAACCATGACAACATTTGACACGAAACTTTCCTAGGACCTCATAGAAGACATAAATAGTAAACCAAAACCAAATGCTTCTTTTGAACTATTCATTATTTTGCAATGTATTTCAGATTAGCTTTACTGATTAGCAAATAATTACAAGTAATTCTCCTAGTATAATTACCTCATCACCCTAGGACCGAAGTGAACAGCAATTAAGTTGAGTTCTCCTTTCTGGAACTAAGTAGGCGTTTGGCCATGAAAACCAAATACTATTCACTTTATTTGAAATTTTGGAGTTGGAGTTAAAGCAGTGACGGAATTAGGATTTTTACTAATGGATGTCAAAATATAAAAAATTAAACATACGACTATTAAGGGGGTTTAATACATAGTATATATACATAGAAAAATAATTCTTTTTACGTATTTACACGGTGTAGTTTTTAAGCGAAGGGATGTTGGTTGACACCCCTTGGATGCATGTGGCTCCGCCAGTGAGTTGAAGATGGAGTTGTGTATGGTTATAATCAGAGGCGGATCTAGGATTTAAACTCTTGGGGTTCAACCTTTTAAATTTTTTAGCATTGAACCATTATATTTCTAAAGTTATGGGTTCATATCTACTACTTATTGTAAATTTAGTAAATTTTTACATATAAATTTGTACACCGGATCGAAAGATTGGGATTCAATTGAACCCCAAATTATTTATGCTCCATCCGCCCCTGGTTATAGTTTTTGCAAAGAATATTTGTTGTTTGAATGTATTGAAAGTGAAAACATGGTTTTAGGGGTTTTTCAAATTCCAAATACAACTTCAAGCTGTATTTGAAATTTTCATGGTCAAATGATGATTTTCAAATAAAGTGAAAAACAATTCATGGCCAAACGGGTCCTAAGATTTTTAACGCCCACACATTTCGGTGTAAACAAAGTAAATGGGCATGGTCGGGTAATAAAATTTAGCTGCAAAGGTGCTTAAGTTTAAGAGTCCCATTATTCTTTGAAGTTCTTTGGGTAATTTCACTCCTCTAGGAACCTTCTATAAAGTGCACCTGGGCTTGTTAGCTGGAATTTTTATCGGTTGACCGGTACGAAAATTAACGTACAATTTGAAATGCAAAGAATACTTGGTGCTTCTAGCAGCTAACTTGGCATACAAAAGTTTACATGCAATAGGAAAAAATGAGTTTGATTTTGAACTCTGCCGAAAGACGATTGGATTCTACTCATTTGTGGAATGATAGTAACTTTTTTTGAGAGTACGCACGATTGGAAACTCAATGGATAATGAGTCCATCCCTCTATCCTTCTTCACTTAAATATCAAACTTTTATAGGGCAAGATTTGAACTACGGCATGCGCCTAATGCATGCATCACAAGTTGTGCCTCACCAATAGACCTAAGTTGCACTGTCATCGCTAGACTAAAGCCCTAGGAGCAGTATGACTTGGAAACAACTCTTCTCTTTTGGTAATTGAATATAGAAATACTCTATGCTGCGCTTATCAAGTTTGCAAACTTACCGAACATATAAACATAACAAGTTTTCTAATTGTCCGAGTAGCAGAATTTTAAAATCCGTCACATGCAATAAAAGTTTTGGTGTTGGGTAAGTAATGAAACTAGGTCTCAAACTACTTTCCCTCTGTCTGAAAAAACCCTTACCTCGAAGCAAGCATGCAATTGGATTTGCCACATTTCTTTAACAAAATGGAACTATCTGGTATGTGCCCACTGCAGCCTGTTGTATAAGTTCTGATTGTCATACACAGGCACAACTACGCTGCGTAACAAGGACCAAAATTCTTACTACTGTTATTTTCAATGTTATCCGCTCATCGTTGGCTCAACTTCTCAGAAAATATAACCATGCACTTCCATTGTTTTCATGTTTTGTCAAATCTAATCTAACCTTACCTACTCAAAAATAAACTGAGATCCCCATTCTTACTTCAGCATTAATCAAGACAAATGTAATCCAAATTAGTGGTCATAAAGAAGCAACAATAGTCTGTTACCTTCTATTGATATTCAATGTCAACTAAATCGCATACCGCCAGGTTACAGGAAAACAGCATACTCACTGCTAGCAAGAATTTTTCACCCATGTAATTCGAAATCCTACAGAGACCCAAAAAAGGAACAGGAAAAAAGCCTTGGGTTTGGATGAAAACTCACAACTGAGAATCCTCTATATATCTCGCGGCGGGCCATTACATATACATTGTATGCAAAGACAAAGAGCTAATATTTGTATTCTCGCCTTATGCTACAGGTAGCTCACCGCAGTCACTGATGACAACCCTCTTACTTGGACAGTCACCCCTACCAGTCTCCTGGGACTCGATCAATTTCACAATGTCCATGCCTTCTAAAACTTGCCCGAACACAACATGCTTCTCATCCAGCCATGCGGTCTGCAATGCACCAAAATATAAATGCTTCCAATATCATGTAAAGTCAAAAATTGACTAAAAGTAGTTCCTTTTTCTACAATATGGCATATAGAACATACTAGGAATCAAATAGGCTTTGTTATAAAGAAGGATAATTTGTTGTCAGACAATAAGCACCTGAAGTGACCAACTATAATAGTTTAAATATGATTGGCTAACCGAGTTATCCTGAAAATACCCAAATTCATATACTTCCATGTATATCTTTCCTTGCACAGGTAAGAATGAGAAAAATACATTTTTCTGACTAAAGCAGATGAAATTTGCTAATCCAATTTCCTTCTTCGTTTTTAGTTTTTAACATCCAAAGTATAAGCAAATAGTGTTGCTCAAAAGTAAATATTCACAAGCTCAAAAACATGGTTTTGCTGGTAGCTGAGAAAGAAAGAGCAAATAACAAAGAAGTAAACAAGTGGTTATTTGTTTCTAGGAATTAAGACCAGCTAAAATGATTTCTCGATGGTCGAAATACCAAACATGAGTATTTATAGTTCTCCTTCATATCATATACCCACTGCAATATGATAGGAGTACTATCTTAATCACGACTTTGCATCCAATATTCAGCTGATTGAGATTCCCACTCCACATACCTTTACAGTGCAAATGAAGAATTGGCTTCCATTGGTATTAGGGCCTGCATTAGCCATGCTAACAATGCCAGGTCCAGTATGAACCACTGCAATTAAACAAGGACTTTCATCACAAAACAACATTGTACACAATCTGAACCAAGGGAAGCCATTGCCTACAACAGGGAGCTTGACGCAAATTTTTCAGAAGAAAATTCAACTTACAGTTGAAGTTTTCATCCTCAAAGGTATGACCATATATGCTTTTACCACCGATTCCCTGCAAATAAAACAACCGATGCATGGGTGAAAGATTACAATGTGCGGACATGGCAAGTAAAATTTTCTAAATTATGAACTGCAAACGCTAGAACTCTTCAATCAATCTATGCATATTAAAAATTAGAACAGTCAAGTTGAGTGGAATAACACATTCCACTTGAACGGAACAATCAAATATGCCAGAAGAACATATTTCACTGAGCATCTTGTCTACCAGAATCTTTCACGGATTTAACTAGCGATCATAGAAGCCATCCTATTCAGAAAACATAGAACAAGCAAAGTTTATATCATGAAAGTTCATTACTTATCAAGAAGAATAAGTTTATATCATGAAAGTTGATCATTTCAGAATACAACGATCTTATGTTGCTAGTAACAGGGAAATCTCACAAATACAGAACTGAAACAAATTGAAAAAATAACCTTTTCGTCTCTGATTTTCCATGGCAGAAAATTGGAGCAATTGCAGATCCAAAAGACAAAACGATAAACCACCAAACAGAAAAAGAGAAACCACTAGGTAAAGAAACCAATTCAAAATTTTGCATTTTTCCCATTTAAAATCCTTTTCAAAGAGAAACAAGGTAAATGAAAAGCTAAAGAATAAGCATTCCAAAACCATACTTCATCCAATGCACTACGGAAAATAAAATGAACTGGATGAAGGATGTATGTGTGTGTGTGTGTCAAGAAGAACGCAATTAGAGGACAAATAGAAAAAGAGCAAACCAAGCATTGAGACACCTACATTTCCCTTATCGAAATCACCCCCTTGAATCATGAAATTTCTAATAACACGATGAAATGCAGAATCCTTGAAGCCAAAGCCCTTTTCACCTGATTGTAAGAAATCAATCCAAACTATAAGCAAACCGTATATGTTAGAGATTAACTTAAGCAAGAAGCTCAAGCAATAAGGCAGAAGATGATAGCACTTATATCAAAAATGATAATGAGAAAAAAACTATGATAAAATGCGGTTGCGTAAGTAGTACTAATATAACAACATCAACGATAATAATAATAACATAAAATTTACTACAGAACCTGTGCAGAGGGCACGGAAATTTTCTGCTGTCAGCGGCACATCATCACCATATAATCCAATTACAATTCGCCCAGCAAGCTTTCCAACAGGATTCCCAATGCTAATATCAAAGTAAACTTTGTGCGTCACTTTGGATTGCAATTCGGCCACCTGAATATCAGACTGATTATCAGATTTTGGATTGTAATTCAGACTGATTATCAACATCAACTAAGTAATGAACAAAATTATGGAACACGTCCCATGCAAAAGGCAACATAACACCATGTTTGCTGAAAACTGGACCACAAACAAGTTAAACATGCTCCAGGCTTAATCCACTGTTGGAATTCACTTTGCTACTTAACAAAAGAAAACATTGTATTATGTGACACTTTTCATTTGGTACACGTCTGACATCATTTCATTTTATACTATTTTCACAAGTTTCAAGTATTACAATTCACTAACTACTTAAAATCTCATGTGATATTTTCTTTATCAAACTAACCATTTCATTAGAAGGCGTTCCTTGAGTTTTTTCAAGAACTTTATATAAAAAAAAAAATCAAAAAGCTTCTTCATGAAGAGTTGTTTTCTGGTACTTTTCAAAGAAAAATCCTTGTTGCACTCACAAATATTCATAAAAATTACAATTCCTTTTTTCAGAACCTTTAACAACTTCCTTTTCCAAAAAATTGTTCAAATTGCTCATATTTTCTTCTATAGTATCACTAATAAAATATATAGAAAATCAGTATCCAGTCTATTATTGTCATATAAAATCAGATGAAGGATCAACACTCAGCACCACATGCCTTTTACAGCCTATGTATTTATCTACGACTACTAATTAGTTCGTTTTACAGACATTAAGCTATTTATAGAACTTAACCAGACAAGCTATTCCTCACAGAAACCCTAGAAAGCATATTTCTTAAATTTTGGCATATTGACTGATTCTTCAAATTTTGAGGAAAACAAATAGAAATGCATAAACAATAAAGCAACGACTAATAAATTAGCACAGAGGCTTGAATGGGGCTAAAAGATGACAACAATAACAACAACAACAACAATGTCTCTATTATAATACATAATCCGCTCTATTTCTGTTAAGATAAACTAGGGTATACTGAACGATGAAGCACAAAAAATGAAGGGAAAATTTTAGTAATGTACAATCCAGCATATAAAATTACATTTGTGTAGCCATATTTTTAAATTACACCGATATTGACACTTTTTGACAGTATACAACATTATACAATAATATACAATTTTATACACCTACTGTATACAATGTATAAACCTTGTATAATAATTTATAAAACTAGTATACAAACTTATACGAGAGGTGTTTATACATAGTGTATAAGGGGTGTTTATAGGTTGTACAGTGGTGGCTTGTGGTGGAGGAGCTGGTAGCTCGTTGGAAAAAAACACAAGGGTGAAAAAGTGGCTATAGCGGGTAATTAAAAGGAAAAGATGGGCTAAACCGGGTAAATATTTTGCCATAATTGGCATACACCAAAAATGAAAGCCGAGCTGCTAAAAAAGGAGAAATCTAAGTCAGCTAAAAAGACGACAAAATCTAAGTCTGCTCAACAAAATTAGTGTTACTAAGACAAAATAGAGAATAACGGAGTTCCAAAGTTGAAAAAATAGCCGCAAATTAGTAGTAAAGAAACTCACGACTGTAGCAAATGTAGCTGCCATATTTGCCGTTTTGAGAGTTAACGGCAATAGAGAGAGAGAGCCTCAACCCTCTTTGTATACACCCATTTAATTAGGTAAGATTTTTTTCGATTGTCACAAATTACACAATATTTACATTTTACAACATATATTTTACTAGCTTCTACAATATAATTGAAGTTTTAGACTTGAGCACATAGATTAAAAAATTCAATTACTCCTAAAAATTAAGGGATATATTGACTAACATATCCTTAATTAAGATGGATTTTGAAATTATAATAGGCATTAAATTTGTTCATTGAATTAAGAATGTGTCAAGAGTAAATTTGAAAAAAGAGAACTAAAAACTTCAATTATTTTGGACCAACTTTTAAATGCTAAATCCGTAATTATTTTGGACTGGAGAGAGTACAACATATTCCAAAAAAAAAAAATACACAATATTTTAGCTTTTGCTACTCCCTAAAAGCACTTATTTTCTCCTAAAAGCTTGTCAAACACCTTTTTTTTAAAAAAAATAAAAAAAAATTAACACTTGTTGAAAAAAATAAGCACTTTTGAAGAAAAATAAGCTTGGCCAAACACGCTATAAATATGTAAATATTTATTACTACTAGCATCAAATACTCCCTCCGTCCATTTTTATTTATTTTGTATTGATTTGGCACATACCCTTAAGGATCCAAAAATATAATAAAAATTTTATTATATCACCCCCAATTATTACTAAGTCATCTAATGATTAAAAATTAATAAACATACTTTAAAAGTTGTGCAAGCACTAATAATGCTTTGATATTTTCAACTCAATAATTAATAATAAGGATAAAATATGTATGAAATGATAAATTATCTTTTAATTTTCTAAATTAAACAAGTAAAAATGGATAATTATTTTTAATACACATGATAAATAAAAGGGGACGGCAAATTAATTACTTGCAGTATTTTAGGTAAGTTGATAGTAGAAATTACTTTTATTACTTCAATATCCTGCATTATAACCTATTATTATAAACAATTCATTGTATACTCTTTCTTTTATCACTTTGGGATTACCATCAAGCTTTTTGTAATTAATTTGAGTAAAATTTGTGGAAAACCTCAAGCAGATTATCTACATTCTTATTAGTAATGTTTCTACGCTATATCATTTCCCTGTAACTAAAGAGTAAAGATTACCTCCTATAATTTGTTCTAATAAGTAAACTGATTTGTGAAAATTACCTATTATTGATTTATGAAAATTACGTATAGTTTGTTTTAGGTCATCTTATAGGCAATAAATTTACAATTTTATCGTATAATAAAACTGAGTTAATAGTGCTTTTGGTCTCTTAATTATAGATAAATTCTACTTTTAGCCCTTCTGATATTTATTTAAACACATATAACCTTCAATTACTTGCAATGCACTTTGGATCCCTTTTTGCCTATGAATATTCATAAACTTTTAGAATAATTAATCGTTTCACCTATAGGTGGATCTAGGATTTGAAGGTGGCAGATGATATAATTTTCTTCAATATATATCTTGCTAGGAACTTGTATTTGAGTCAGGTCCATATCTTTTTTCTTTATTCGGGTCAACTTAATAGGCCTTTTTTTATTTGGTGCAAATATGAAAATTACATCTCAAAAATCAAGAAACGAACATAATTAACATCTTAGACAAGAAATCACACTCATTAACAACAAGGTAAAATCAACATTTTCATCAAAGGACTTGCATTTTTTATGTATATTAAAAAATGAACTTGCACAAGTAAAATATTATCCTCAATAGGGGAATTACACCAATCAAAATAAAAAATATAATAGAAAAACTCTTCAATAGGTAATTACACCCCATAAGTAAATGTAGAATTAGATAAACTACAAGTTCTAAAAAATAAATCATAAATTTCATGTTTTTTTAAGCAATGCTTACGAAATTTCCATCACAATTTAAGTAAAGTAATTTAAATTGAATTTAATAATTATAGACTACCATAAATTTTTATAATACCCTCCCTCTGTCTATTTTTATTTGTCCACTATACTAAAAATATATATCTACTTTTACTTGTATAGTTTGAAAAATCAAGACATAATTTACCATTTTATACCTATTTTACCT
This sequence comes from Lycium barbarum, assembly GCF_019175385.1. Lineage (NCBI taxonomy): Eukaryota > Viridiplantae > Streptophyta > Magnoliopsida > Solanales > Solanaceae > Lycium > Lycium barbarum. The sequence continues at coordinate 13,380,353 of NC_083338.1, forward strand.
TTATTATTAAGTACTCTAATTCAATTCTCATTTTATTTATTGCTTATTAAGAGTGTCTCATATCAAATATAGACAAGTAAACATGGACGGAGGGAGTAATAAACAAAAGAAATTATAAAATAAAATAACAAAATTGAATTTTGATCTCAATCCAAAATTCCCATTGAGACCCAAATTTTTCGATTTAATACTCAAAGATTTGAAATTAAGAAAAATGCTTAATTTAAGGGATTTTGAAGTTTCTGTTTGTGTGTTCTCGCCAGAGATCATAGATAAAATAACAGAATAGAGGAAAGGCAATATAAATGATAAAAAGAAGAAAATTGGGAGAGCCGAAAAGAGAATTACAGGTACAAAAGAACTAAAAAGCACAAAGAAAAATGAGAGTCAGAAAATGTTCAAGATAGATTCAAACTTGTGTCTACTAGTCATGACACTTTTGTCTAATTTGCTACTAGGGGTGACAGGATCAAATATTTAACCTAGTTTAAGTAAATTACAACATAGGTATATAAAAGCTTTATCAATTTAGGGAGTGTCATGCCACCCCCACCCTAAAGAGCGCATCCTCCCTTGGTTTCACCGTTAACTATCTAAATATTATCGTATTGTTACAAACACATCTAAAAGTAATTCAAATATAACATATTTTCTGCATAAAGAGACCAAATGCACGTATTTTAATTAATTGAAGGTAAGATGTGTTGAGCCATAAATCACAAGGACCAAAACCAAAGGTTACCAATAACTGAGGGACCAAAAATACTATTCTCCCAATAAAAATTGACTGTCAAAAGAAAAGGAAAACGCAAGGGGGAAATTGGCTTCGCCCGGACTCGAACCGGAGACCTTCAGTGTGTTAGACTGACGTGATAACCAACTACACCACGAAACCGTATGACCAAGCTTTGGGAGTGCATAATTATAATATTCTGTGTACAGTTGACGAGATTAACTTCATGCGGTCTCTGTTGGGTTTGAGGACCAAAAGCAACAACAGAAATGGTAGTAGCAGTGAGAGTAAACTCACTAAAGCCATTAACATGGACTCCATTTCTTTCTTCTTTAAATAGCTTCAATTGGCCTTGTTCTTTTATATCTATTCCAAGAAAACATTCAAAATCAACACCCTTATTTAGTCAAATGGCAACTAGTGAGGCAGAGCCACAAATAATGACCAAAGTTATTGACTCACATTTACATGTTTGGGCATCCCCACAAGAGGTAGATACATACCACTTATTCCCTATTTCACTACAAAAATCTGAAATTAGTTATGAACTTCGTTGCTAATCTGTTGCTATATTAGTTATATACCTCGTAGCTAACATAATTTTTTGATAATCTGTCTATAAATATGATTAATGACGGATTTTGTTGTTTAACTACAAAATTTGTCCGTCGCTAATTCTTATTTTTTAGTACTCCGTTTGTCCCAATTTATGTGACACAGTTTGAATTTCGAGAGTTAAATAATTTAATTTTGACCTTGAATTCGGGCATGAAATCTTTAAATTCTAAAATAAAATTTACATATTTGAAAATCACATAAAAAGAACTATAAGTCACAATTATTGACAATTTAAAATATTTAAAAGATATATGAAAAAGTTACGGTAAAAAAAGATTTGTTTGAATCTCAAAATCCAAAAGCAAGATTTGATACTTTCTTTTTTGTGGGGATGTGACAAGATTATGTTGAAGTATGAGGAATTAATGGTTGAAATTTGTTAGGCTGCAGAGAAGTACCCCTATTTTCCTGGTCAAGAACCTAGTTTGCCTGGTCATGTCGATTACTTGCTGGAGGTACATGGTAAATGCTTCACCTTTTTCATATTTTAAGATGTTTAATGATCAAGTGATGATGTTAGTAGATGCTACTTTAGTGCTCTTCTTCTTTTGTTTATGTTTGGTATGAACTGAAATTGGTCTTAAACTTAATAATTGTTCATGATTAAACATGTTCTGGTGTTTGATTATTTTAACTTGTTGAAAATGTTTTACCAAAGGGAAGATCAGTACTTGGTTTAGTGTGGTGAAAAACATTTCTTTAAAAATGATTTCCTTGATAATATCATTTTTCATCGGGTATGTTGTTGATGTTGTTGTTGTTGGTTATATTGAATTGTTAACTTGATTCTTTAAGGAGAATATGTTATGATTTTATGAATATGTGTGAATGGAAAATGGTCTTTTGCACCTTTTCATCGAAAAGGCTTCACACCTTTTCATTCCTTTACTAAATACTTCATTTCCTTCCTGATGAAACAAAAATTCTGATCTTCTTCTTCCTTCTTTTCTGCACTTCAAATAATTTTTGTGTGTGATTTCTGGCGTCTTTTGCATTTCTCGTTCATCGGGATTTGAGGTACCGCTACGCTAGTGAGTTAATTAGTTCTATCCTGGGAGGATATATTCCATAACCTCGGGTTGATGAGAATAATTTCCTTAAGAAAACACTGTGAATTCAGTGGACTCGAATTTTCAGATTCTGGTTTAGATTGTTTCCTCTCATTCCAGATTCCGTTTTGGATTATTTTTTACTTCCAAATGTTTCCTTTATCAAATATCTAATGTTTACTTTCTATCAGTTTCTTTCGTGAACACTTAGAAGTTAGTGTCAATTTAATACTCAACTACCACAATCAACCACAATTATCAGTCATCACCATCATCCAACACTATCCCCAATCAACACCCACAACTACCAACTCTAATCGTCTTATAATATTTTAAAAAATATTTAGTAATAAGTAGTATATAATTAGAACATAAGTTATATGTGACAAGGTCGGAGTGGCCTCCGTGGCGGACAAAATGAAGGAAATGAGATTGAGATGGTTCGGGTATGTGAAGAGGATGCGAGGATGCGCCAGTCAGGAGGTGTATAGGTCGGCAGTACTAGGAGTTAAAAGAGATAGAGGCAGGCCGAAGAAGAATTGAGGGGAGGTGATTAGACAGGACATGACACAACTTCAGATGACTGAGGACTTGAACTTAGATAGAAATATTCGGAGGTCGAGGATTAGGGTAAAAGATTAGTGGGTAGTTGAGGAGTTCCATACTCTGTGTAGGAGACGTAGGGGCTAGCCTCCTCATGCTCTCCTCTTCTCCTTTTCGGTAGTATTATTTCGGTATGGCATAGCTCATTATTTTTTAACGTGTATGGCATAGCTCATTTGTTATTTTTTGTCATCCTGCATCGATCACATTCTTTTGAGCCGAGGGTCTATCGGAAACAACCTCTCTACCCCCACAAAGGTAGGGGTAAGGTTTGTGTACATCCTACCCTCCCCCGACCCCCCTTGTGAGACTACACTGGGTATCTTGTTGTTTGTTATTGTTATTCTATTATATTAATTTAGTATTTAATCAAAATTTAATATCTTTAATTTTGGATAAAGACAAGCTTTATACATTGGAAAATATAAATAGTCTTAATTAACTAATATTCATATTGTAATACAAAATTTTAATCTTCAGGTGTATATTCAAATTCAAATATTTAAGTTTTAATACACATTTTAGTATTTAAATATATATTCAGATTTAATTTTTTAAAATTTAATGTAAACAAATCAGGCCTAAGTAAGGTGTGACCAATATTGAAAGGAACAAAGAAAGGTAATTTCAAAAGGTGGTATTTTGACAAATGATTAGATTGTCTCCATGCAGAATAGAAATACGTATCAATGTCTCCAAGAGGTGGTGGCAAAGGATTAATTTTACAAAAATAATTAGTAGCTGTATACATTATTTCTTTATTAATCTTCATTCTACTTTATTTAGCATTATTTCTTTGCTAATCTATTCGAAGAAGAATGATATATATTATATTTTCTTAATGAGAAATTTTTATAGCCATATATTTGTTCTTTGTTAAATTTCATATTGAATCAAATTATGTTAAACAAATTGAAAAGCAAGGAGTAACAATTATAGTGACTAATATAATAATTTAAATAAAATTGCTTCTAATTAATTAAAACAATCACAGCGAGCATTAGAGCAATGGAGAATTTGATTGAAAGTGAAATAACTCAGACCCAACAGTACTAACAGTCTTATCTTTGCCCGTCCATGTGTCGAGAGCCGAAAAAGTGACAAAATATTTTACACTAAAAAGGTAAATTAAATATAAATTAGTTTATATTCCTTCTATCTCAATTTATGTTGGCACAATTTGAATTTCGAGAATCAAACATTTTAAATTTTGAACATGAATTCAGATGTGGAGTTTTTAAGTTTTTTGAAATTAAATTTATATATTTGAAATCTATGTAAAACATTCTATAAGTCACATTGATTGATAACTGAAAATATTTAAAAAGTATTTAAAAGATATATGACAAAATTGAGGTTAAAGAAAAACTCATTTGAATCTCGAAATTCAAAAAATATATACATAAATTGTGATTGAGGGAATAAGAAACAAAATGTGAAATTGTTTATTGTGTGGGTAGTCTTCTTCCGGAATAAGAAACAAAATGTTTGGCCATTAGAATTATTCACTTTTTTACGGGAATTCTTTTCACTTTATTTGAAAATCGGTGTTTGGCCATGAAATTTCAAATACTACTTGACGTTGTATTTGGAATTTGAAAAAAAAAAAAAAACCTAAAATCACGTTTTCACTTTTAATACAATTAAACAACCATATATTCTTTACAAAAACTTAACTAACATAGCTTCATTTTCAAATCCAACTTCAAAAATTCCTACTTATCTTTTGGGGTGCAAGTGTCCAATATGCCACCTATTTATTTTCCTTTGGAATGGGACCAAGTTGAAATGGGGCACTTAGTCCCCACCACAGAGTCTGTCACGGGCTGACTCCTCCTAAGCTGCAGCGGCACACAAATAGCCCGTGCGGCGCTCGTAGTCCCACCTGACTACAAGCCAGCCTTTCCTTATCCCAGGTTTTCTTGGCACGACCCCATGCCTATGGTGAAGCTTGCCTCAGAGGCTTAGCTTTCCTTGTGCCGCCCGTTTGATGTCAAGGCTTCAGCCTTGTCTTGCTATCATACTCTAGTGGCGCATTTCATATGCGGGGTCTCGTCTATGCGCACCCCTTGGGTTGGCTACGGACATGCATGTCCCTTGCCTGGCACTGAGCGTCGCTCCTGCGCGCACAATCCTATCCTCAAGGTTGACGCTTGCCTTGTGTCGTGCCCGAGTAGGGCTACTTTCAATCCTTGGCCTTTGTCAGGTGCGGTCCTCTTTCATGTGCCTATGGTTGTCCCATGGCATTGGCAAACATAGCCCTCGCAACTTACTTCCATCCCTCGTGGTGCAGCGTCACCCCACGACTGCACGTCTAGGCCAACGGACCCTTGCTTGCAAGGCTGAACCCAAGCCAAGCTCACAAGTCAATACACGAGGCTTTTGAGTGGTGCCTCGAGTACTCAATCGGCACGAAGGTCTTTAACATCCATAAAGATAGCCCGCGGGGCATAATCAGTTCCTACGTCAAGCCTCCGGCACTTGTTGTGCGCCCAACGCGGCCAGCAGGCACGACGCCGTCCATAGAGTCCCCTCACTCGTATGGATACCTAGGACACTCCTATGAGTTGCCTAGGCAGGCCCTTGAGGTCCTCCCTCAAGGTTGCTCACTTAGTGCGACTGGCCGACAGCACGCACGGGGGAGGCTGGCTGAGCTGTAGACACCTCTGCCCCCCTTATATATGCTTTAAAAAGAAAAACCCAAGTTCTAGCACTGGACATCATTTTGCCAGAGAATTACAATGGGCCTTTCTCACTCTTCCGAACTCCAAATGAGGCGCCGTCTGTTCCTAACTCTTTCTCTTGACTTCCTTCACTCCTCCATGAAGTTTCGTCTCATCCCCATACTCGTGGAACGAGATATAGCCTTTGGGAGCTTTCTCACTGACACTGCTCCTTGGCTAAGTCAAGCCCTTAGGTGAACGATCTTCAAATGACGCCAAACTTGGTAAGCACATTCCATAACATCCTAGGAAGGGTCCTCTCACCCTAAATCTCAAGATTCCATCCATAGCTCGGAAACGCACGGGACTGACACTCAGGCTCGCGCATGACCTCGTCCGCCGACGGCCCATGGGCTCATCCCAGATCCTTGCTAAACTTCCTTGGCACTCTTATAATATGCCATAGAGCATCTCTAGATGCTTATTGACTCTCGCCCGTCGGAGCCCCTTGTCAATGCACGGCTGACACTGCCTACGAGGCCGACCCTGCCTGCGCGCACGACTGACACTGCCTGCGCGCGGCTGACACTCATCTGTGCACGTCTCCTGCACGACTGACACTCGCTTGGCCCTCCTGGGGCGCCAGGGGTTATGGGCGCCAAGGCACAACGAAGGCAGCCCGTAACAAGTCACATGTCCAATATTTTGGCAAATCCACATAGAAACAAGAGCAAGGATGTGGCAGAAAAACTCTGACCAAAACCTTAAAAAGAGCCTTATCATTTTTCTGTTCAATCAATTTCATTTGAAAGGATATAGTCTTGGCCTCAATTAGATCCTCTCATTCATCCATCATAATCATCAAGTTGTGTGAACTCATTGACCACCTCCAATAAGCCTTCTGTTATACACACACACACACTGCATAAAGGAGTAGTCCCTCTATCTCAATTTATGTAATACAGTTCGAATTTTGAGAATTAAATTTTCGGCAAAGGCTTAAATATGCCCCTGAACTATACGAAATTGCACATATTTGCCCTTCGTTAAAAGGTTGGTGCAAAGATGCCCCTAACGTTTTTTTTTTTTTTTTTGCTATATATGCCCTTGAGTTAACAAAAAATATTGGAGGGCATATTTGTTCAGTTTCGCATAGTATAGGGGCATATTTGATCCATTGAAATTTGTGAATATTATGGCACAAATAGTTCTCAGATTTTTTTTGTAGTGCACTTTATGCTAGCCAATGATTTATTGCAACTGCATTTTGAAACTCCACACTTATCGTACAACCCCTCACTTTTCTCTCTTATTCTTTCACTTGTTTATGAAATGTCGGAAGCTTCGAGTTCTTTAAATAGTTGTGGAAGGGTTTGTGGATGTGGAATTGTGGAAGGGTTTGTGGACGTGGAGTTACTGCACTCTATCTCACTTATGGACTTCAAATAATTCTACTAAATTTCGATTATGCGTGAAATTCGCGAAAGGGCCAAACCACATTGAATGTTATGTAAGAAATCGTATAAATGCTTAAAATGTGATACTCTTTCTATTATTATTATCAAAAATTTTAGCACTGCGGGAGACATTTTTTCATGTGTCATAAGTGTAATGTAAGTTATCTCCTATTTTATGTTTATGTTTTATTGCGGCAATTGTTGCATCCATTATCGTGTAGATATTGGGACTGAGAAGACGAAAAATATCCAGAAAGAACTATCCAGATCATCAACAAATTGAAAAATAAAATGGTATTATCATTAGTAAAAAAACCTTTTGAAAAGGGGAAATGGTGCTCTTGTTTGTGAAAACAGTCTTTAAAAGATGGTTATAATTGCATCTGCTCTTTTAGTTGTATAATTTTGATGTAATGCAATGGTGGATGGATTGTAATTACAAATGTTTTTTTATGTTTTGGAATGCAATGATATTTTGTACCATAATATTCACGAATTTCAATGGATCAAATATGCCCCTATACTATCCGAAACAGAACAAATATGTCCTCCAATATTTTCCGTTAACTCAAGGGCATATATAGCCAAAAAAAAAAAAAAACGTTAGGGGTATCTTTGCACCAACCTTTTAACGACGGGCAAATATATGCAATTTCGTATAGTTCAGGGGCATATTTGAGCCTTTGCCGTTAAATTTTTATATTTTAATTATGACTTCAGACATACAATCTTTAAGTTTTTAAAAAAATGATTTGGATATTTAGAAATTATATAAAAAGTAGTATACGTCACAACCATTAGGAATTTAAAATATTTAAAGGGCATAGGAATAAATCGTAGTAAAAAAAATTCTTATTTGACTCTCGAAATTCAAACTATATCACATAAATTGAGACAAAGGGAGTATATTTTAACACTTGGCCATTCCAAATCCAAATCCAGATAACAGCCAAAAGGATGTATTCCTCCTCCACATATAATTTATCCGGAGCAACTTTAAAAATTTAGTAGGTTTAAATTAATTACATAATTATCCATAATATTTGAGCTAAAAGAGTTCGTCTCAGGCAGTGGTATCAAACAAACGGACAAGTTGGGCTAAATTTAGGCAGGTTAAATTGAATTAAATTAATAATTAGGGGATTTCCCCTTTATGCTCACGAGGATTAAAAAAAAATTACCTGAAAAATACACATTTTGAAACTATTACACTGTATACCTATTTAGAAACAACATTTACAAAATACACACCAGGTATGTACGTTATATGCTGTATACATATAACGTCGGGTCACACATTTCACATTTTGTATATCAATATGGTATACAACAATAATGCAACAGTATATTATTATAGTATACAATATACTGCAACAGTAAACTTTAAGGGCATATTATAATTTCAGTGAAGCTATATTCATTAATAGTGGAATAATCAAATTTTCAATGATTTCTTTTCCAAATTTGTTGCCTTCTCATAATATTTGCTACACCTTTTTCGAATTACTCTCAATTAGGGGTGTACATGGACCGGGTTGGTTCGGATTTTTCAAATACCAAACCAAATAAAATGCGTCGGGTTTTTTAATTTATAAACCAAACCACTAAAATTCGGGCTTTTCAACTTCTGGTTTTCGCGGGTTATTCAATTTTTTCGAATTTTTTCCCGGAAAAGTCTTCATACAAAACATATAGCTAAGGTGTTTCTTAAGAAAATAACACAAAATGTGAGATGGGTGATGACATCGTATTAAAATATTCAACAAAAAAGAGAATAAAATCGGTTAAAATAAGTATTGCTAATAAATAAGCCATAAAGAAAATGACTTTAATCTAAATACTAAGTTATGCTAAAATACGTACGGCTAATAAGTATTAATTACATGACAAAGAAAAAAAATTAAACTTTGTATTTTTACGCTCTAAACCAATTATGCAAAACTAAAAAATAGATATCCAACGTTACTATCATTCCCAGTGTTAGAATTGAATTTTTTTTGTTAGCATTAGTGTTGAGTTGGTTTTGATTTGGACTTTATTTGAGTTACTAACATCCATGGGATTTAAAACTTATTAGCATTCAAAATTCTAAGTTCAAGCTTAAAATTATATGATAAAAGACAAAATACTATGAAAAAATTTAGAAAATATTTACAAATTACATTACAAATAAATATTTTTATGTATAAAATATTTTAAAAATTGAATACACGTAATATCGGGTCGGTTTGGTTCGGTTTGACTTTGTTTAGGTAAAACCAAACCAAATCAGTTATAGTTGGGTTTTTTTTTTCAACACCAAACCAAACCACTAGTCGGGTTTTTTTCTCGATTTGACTCGATTTATCGATTTGGTGCGGTTTATCAATTTGCTTTGTACACCCCTACTCTCAATTTGAATTTCCTTGACTCAAAGCCTTGAAGTTATGTTCTTCAATAATAGTATAAATTGTCCAATAGATTAACCTGTGGGACACAATACACTAACTTAAACCATGACAACACTTGACACGAAACTTTCCTAGGACCTCATAGAAGACATAAATAGTAAACCAAAACCAAATGCTTCTTTTGAACTATTCATTATTTTGCAATGTATTTCAGATTAGCTTTACTGATTAGCAAATAATTACAAGTAATTCTCCTAGTATAATTACCTCATCACCCTAGGACCGAAGTGAACAGCAATTAAGTTGAGTTCTCCTTTCTGGAACTAAGTAGGCGTTTGGCCATGAAAACCAAATACTATTCACTTTATTTGAAATTTTGGAGTTGGAGTTAAAGCAGTGACGGAATTAGGATTTTTACTAATGGGTGTCAAAATATAAAAAATTAAACATACGACTATTAAGGGGGTTCAATACATAGTATATATACATAGAAAAATAATTCTTTTTACGTATTTACACGGTGTAGTTTTTAAGCGAAGGGATGTTGGTTGACACCCCTTGGATGCATGTGGCTCCGCCAGTGAGTTGAAGATGGAGTTGTGTATGGTTATAGTCAGAGGCGGATCTAGGATTTAAACTCTTGGGGTTCAACCTTTTAAATTTTTTAGCATTGAACCATTATATTTCTAAAGTTATGGGTTCATATCTACTACTTATTGTAAATTTAGTAAATTTTTACATATAAATTTGTACACCGGATCGAAAGATTGGGATTCAATTGAACCCCAAATTATTTATGCTCCATCCGCCCCTGGTTATAGTTTTTGCAAATAATATTTGTTGTTTGAATGTATTGAAAGTGAAAACATGGTTTTAGGGGTTTTTCAAATTTCAAATACAACTTCAAGCTGTATTTGAAATTTTCATGGTCAAATGCTGATTTTCAAATAAAGTGAAAAAAAAATCATGGCCAAACGGGTCCTAAGATTTTTAACGCCCGCACATTTCGGTGTAAACAAAGTAAATGGGCATGGTCGGGTAATAAAATTTAGCTGCAAAGGTACTTAAGTTTAAGAGTCCCATTATTCTTTGAAGTTCTTTGGGTAATTTCACTCCTCTAGGAACCTTCTATAAAGTGCACCTGGGCTTGTTAGCTGGAATTTTTATCGGTTGACCGGTACGAAAATTAACGTACAATTTGAAATGCAAAGAATACTTGGTGCTTCTAGCAGCTAACTTGGCATACAAAAGTTTACATGCAATAGGAAAAAATGAGTTTGATTTTGAACTCTGCCGAAAGACGATTGGATTCTACTCATTTGTGGAATGATAGTAACTTTTTTTGAGAGTACGCACGATTGGAAACTCAATGGATAATGAGTCCATCCCTCTATCCTTCTTCACTTAAATATCAAACTTTTATAGGGCAAGATTTGAACTACGGCATGCGCCTAATGCATGCATCACAAGTTGTGCCTCACCAATAGACCTAAGTTGCACTGTCATCGCTAGACTAAAGCCCTAGGAGCAGTATGACTTGGAAACAACTCTTCTCTTTTGGTAATTGAATATAGAAATACTCTATGCTGCGCTTATCAAGTTTGCAAACTTACCGAACATATAAACATAACAAGTTTTCTAATTGTCCGAGTAGCAGAATTTTATCTGTCACATGCAATAAAAGTTTTGGTGTTGGGTAAGTAATGAAACTAGGTCTCAAACTACTTTCCCTCTGTCTGAAAAAACCCTTACCTCGAAGCAAGCATGCAATTGGATTTGCCACATTTCTTTAACAAAATGGAACTATCTGGTATGTGCCCACTGCAGCCTGTTGTATAAGTTCTGATTGTCATACACAGGCACAACTACGCTGCGTAACAAGGACCAAAATTCTTACTACTGTTATTTTCAATGTTATCCGCTCATCGTTGGCTCAACTTCTCAGAAAATATAACCATGCACTTCCATTGTTTTCATGTTTTGTCAAATCTAATCTAACCTTACCTACTCAAAAATAAACTGAGATCCCCATTCTTTACTTCAGCATTAATCAAGACAAATGTAATCCAAATTAGTGGTCATAAAGAAGCAACAATAGTCTGTTACCTTCTATTGATATTCAATGTCAACTAAATCGCATACCGCCAGGTTACAGGAAAACAGCATACTCACTGCTAGCAAGAATTTTTCACCCATGTAATTCGAAATCCTACAGAGACCCAAAAAAAGGAACAGGAAAAAAGCCTTGGGTTTGGATGAAAACTCACTACTGAGAATCCTCTATATATCTCGCGGCGGGCCATTACATATGCATTGTATGCAAAGACAAAGAGCTAATATTTGTATTCTCGCCTTATGCTACAGGTAGCTCACCGCAGTCACTGATGACAACCCTCTTACTTGGACAGTCACCCCTACCAGTCTCCTGGGACTCGATCAATTTCACAATGTCCATGCCTTCTAAAACTTGCCCGAACACAACATGCTTCTCATCCAGCCATGCGGTCTGCAATGCACCAAAATATAAATGCTTCCAATATCATGTAAATATCATGTAAAGTCAAAAATTGACTAAAAGTAGTTCCTTTTTCTACAATATGGCATATAGAACATACTAGGAATCAAATAGGCTTTGCTATAAAGAAGGATAATTTGTTGTCAGACAATAAGCACCTGAAGTGACCAACTATAATAGTTTAAATATGATTGGCTAACCGAGTTATCCTGAAAATACCCAAATTCATATACTTCCATGTATATCTTTCCTTGCACAGGTAAGAATGAGAAAAATACATTTTTCTGACTAAAGCAGATGAAATTTGCTAATCCAATTTCCTTCTTCGTTTTTAGTTTTTAACATCCAAAGTATAAGCAAATAGTGTTGCTCAAAAGTAAATATTCACAAGCTCAAAAACATGGTTTTGCTGGTAGCTGAGAAAGAAAGAGCAAATAACAAAGAAGTAAACAAGTGGTTATTTGTTCCTAGGAATTAAGACCAGCTAAAATGATTTCTCGATGGTCGAAATACCAAACATGAGTATTTATAGTTCTCCTTCATATCATATACCCACTGCAATATGATAGGAGTACTATCTTAATCACGACTTTGCATCCAATATTCAGCTGATTGAGATTCCCACTCCACATACCTTTACAGTGCAAATGAAGAATTGGCTTCCATTGGTATTAGGGCCTGCATTAGCCATGCTAACAATGCCAGGTCCAGTATGAACCACTGCAATTAAACAAGGACTTTCATCACAAAACAACATTGTACACAATCTGAACCAAGGGAAGCCATTGCCTACAACAGGGAGCTTGACGCAAATTTTTCAGAAGAAAATTCAACTTACAGTTGAAGTTTTCATCCTCAAAGGTATGACCATATATGCTTTTACCACCGATTCCCTGCAAATAAAACAACCGATGCATGGGTGAAAGATTACAATGTGCGGACATGGCAAGTAAAATTTTCTAAATTATGAACTGCAAACGCTAGAACTCTTCAATCAATCTATGCATATTAAAAATTAGAACAGTCAAGTTGAGTGGAATAACACATTCCACTTGAACGGAACAATCAAATATGCCAGAAGAACATATTTCACTGAGCATCTTGTCTACCAAAATCTTTCACGCATTTAACTAGCGATCATAGAAGCCTTCCTATTCAGAAAACATAGAACAAGCAAAGTTTATATCATGAAAGTTCATTACTTATCAAGAAGAATAAGTTTATATCATGAAAGTTGATCATTTCAGAATACAACGATCTTATGTTGCTAGTAACAGGGAAATCTCACAAATACAGAACTGAAACAAATTGAAAAAATAACCTTTTCGTCTCTGATTTTCCATGGCAGAAAATTGGAGCAATTGCAGATCCAAAAGACAAAACGATAAACCACCAAACAGAAAAAGAGAAACCACTAGGTAAAGAAACCAATTCAAAATTTTGCATTTTTCCCATTTAAAATCCTTTTCAAAGAGAAACAAGGTAAATGAAAAGCTAAAGAATAAGCATTCCAAAACCATACTTCATCCAATGCACTACGGAAAATAAAATGAACTGGATGAAGGATGTATGTGTGTGTGTGTGTCAAGAAGAACGCAATTAGAGGACAAATAGAAAAAGAGCAAACCAAGCATTGAGACACCTACATTTCCCTTATCGAAATCACCCCCTTGAATCATGAAATTTCTAATAACACGATGAAATGCAGAATCCTTGAAGCCAAAGCCCTTTTCACCTGATTGTAAGAAATCAATCCAAACTATAAGCAAACCGTATATGATAGAGATTAACTTAAGCAAGAAGCTCAAGCAATAAGGCAGAAGATGATAGCACTTATATCAAAAATGATAATGAGAAAAAAACTATGATAAAATGCGGTTGCGAAAGTAGTACTAATATAACAACATCAACGATAATAATAATAACATAAAATTTACTACAGAACCTGTGCAGAGGGCACGGAAATTTTCTGCTGTCAGCGGCACATCATCACCATATAATCCAATTACAATTCGCCCAGCAAGCTTTCCAACAGGATTCCCAATGCTAATATCAAAGTAAACTTTGTGCGTCACTTTGGATTGCAATTCGGCCACCTGAATATCAGACTGATTATCAGATTTTGGATTGTAATTCAGACTGATTATCAACATCAACTAAGTAATGAACAAAATTATGGAACACGTCCCATGCAAAAGGCAACATAACACCATGTTTGCTGAAAACTGGACCACAAACAAGTTAAACATGCTCCAGGCTTAATCCACTGTTGGAATTCACTTTGCTACTTAACAAAAGAAAACATTGTATTATGTGACAGTTTTCATTTGGTACACGTCTGACATCATTTCATTTTATACTATTTTCACAAGTTTCAAGTATTACAATTCACTAACTACTTAAAATCTCATGTGATATTTTCTTTATCAAACTAACCATTTCATTAGAAGGCGTTCCTTGAGTTTTTTCAAGAACTTTATATAAAAAAAAAAATCAAAAAGCTTCTTCATGAAGAGTTGTTTTCTGGTACTTTTCAAAGAAAAATCCTTGTTGCACTCACAAATATTCATAAAAATTACAATTCCTTTTTTCAGAACCTTTAACAACTTCCTTTTCCAAAAAATTGTTCAAATTGCTCATATTTTCTTCTATAGTATCACTAATAAAATATATAGAAAATCAGTATCCAGTCTATTATTGTCATATAAAATCAGATGAAGGATCAACACTCAGCACCACATGCCTTTTACAGCCTATGTATTTATCTACGACTACTAATTAGTTCGTTTTACAGACATTAAGCTATTTATAGAACTTAACCAGACAAGCTATTCCTCACAGAAACCCTAGAAAGCATATTTCTTAAATTTTGGCATATTGACTGATTCTTCAAATTTTGAGGAAAACAAATAGAAATGCATAAACAATAAAGCAACGACTAATAAATTAGCACAGAGGTTTGAATGGGGCTAAAAGATGACAACAATAACAACAACAACAATGTCTCTATTATAATACATAATCCGCTCTATTTCTGTTAAGATAAACTAGGGTAAACTGAACGATGAAGCACAAAAAATGAAGGGAAAATTTTAGTAATGTACAATCCAGCATATAAAATTACATTTGTGTAGCCATATTCTTAAATTACACCGATATTGACACTTTTTGACAGTATACAATAATATACAACTTTATACACCTACTATATATAATGTATAAACCTTGTATAATAATTTATAAAACTAGTATATAATATTATACAAACTTATACGAGAGGTGTTTATACATAGTGTATAAGGGGTGTTTGTAGGTTGTACAATGGTGGCTTGTGGTGGAGGAGCTGGTAGCTTGTTGGAAAAAAACAGAAGGGTGAAAAAGTGGCTATAGCGGGTAATTAAAAGGAAAAGATGCTAAACCGGATAAATATTTTGCCATAATTGGCATACACCAAAAATGAAAGCAAAGCTGCTAAAAAAGGAGAAATCTAAGTCAGCTAAAGAGCCTGTTTGGATGGGCTTAAAAAAAGCAGCTTATAAGTTGTTTTAGATAAGCTAAGCCAAACGGGCTCAATTAATTTTTTGAGCTTATTTTAAGCACAAAATGACTTCATTTTTTTGCGCGGATTGCCCTTCTTTTGGGTGGTCTTTAAATTTTGCCCCTCATATTTGTGGTCTTTAAATTATGCCCCTCATATTGCTGGTCTTTAATTTTTGCCCTTCGTGTTGCAACCCTGAGGGTTCAGGTAGAAATCATGAGGTTCTGGGTTCGAACCCCCGCTCAAGCATAATCCAAAAAAATAAAAATTCAAGGTAAGGTTTGGGTGGCGTGTATGCCGGACCCGGCATACACTTGTTAAGGAATTACCAAAGTTATGCCGGATCCGGCATACTCATGCCTTATGGGCAGACTTGGCATAAGTATGCTGGGTTCAGCATAACTTTAATAATTCCTTAACAAGTTTATGCTTGGTCCGGCATACTTATGGGCAAACTTTTAATTTGCAAACTTTAAGTTAAGCCTTAACTAAAAGTCTTTTTCTAGTTATGCCTTATGGGGCAGACTTTTAGTTAAGGCACAACTAAAAGCATGCCCCATAAAGCACAACTAAAAGTATGCCCATAAGATGGAATTTTTCCTTAAGGCATAACTAAAAATTTGCCTTATAAGACAAAGTCTAAAGTTATGCCTTATGGGGCATACTTTTAGTTATGTCTTAACTAAAAGTCTGCCCCATAAGGCATAACTAGGAAAAGACTTTTAGTTAAGGCTTAACTAAAAGTTTGCCCATGAGTATGCCGGACCCGGCATAAACTTGTGAAGAAATTGTCAAAATTATGTCGGACCCGGCATACTTATGTCAAGTCTGCCCATAAGACATAAGTATGCCGGATCCGGCATAACTTTGATAATTCCTTAACAAGTGTATGTCGGTGGGGGCATAGCGAAATTTAAACTCTGCCTTGCGAATTTTTTTAAAATTTTTGACTGAGTGGGGTTCGAACTTGAAACCCATGTGTTTTAGCCGAAGGAAAAAAATTTAAAGATATCAAATATGAGGGGTAAAATTTAAAGACCACCCCAAAAGAAAGGAAATTCGCAAATGACTTTAAGCTGGCCAACCAAACACTCAAAAGAACGAAAAATAGCTTATAAGCAATTTATAAGCCAATCCAAATGGGCTCTTATTTTTTTTTTTTTTGGATTATAAGCTATTTTTGTTTTAGATAAGCTAAGTCAAATGAGTTCAATTATTTTTTTAAGCTTATTTTAAGCACAAAATGACTTTAAGCTGGCCAGTCAAACACTCAAAAAAATTGAAAACAGCTTATAAGCAAGTTATAAGTCAATCCAAACGGGCTCAAAAAGACGACAATCAGCTCTGCTAAGTCTAAATCTAAGTCTGCTCAAACTTTTAAATCCAATCAGCTCTGCTAGGGCTCCTCCTTTCACTATAATACTCAACAAAATTAGTGTTACTAAGACAAAATAGAGAATAACGGAGTTCCAAAGTTGAAAAACGAGCCGCAAATTAGTAGTAAAGAAACTCACGACTGTAGCAAATGTAGCTGCCATATTTGCCGTTTTGAGAGTCAACGGCAATAGAGAGAGAGAGAGTGGGGAGTGGTTGGTGGAAATGACGAGCCTCAACCCTCCTTGTATACACTCACTAGCCCGTGCTAAGTTCGGGCCCAAATTCAACATATAAAAATAGATATTTTAATTAAAAAAATATAATTTATGTTAGTACAAGTGTACAACAACAACAACAATAACCATGTACTCATTGTAGTCCACAAGTGGGTAGTTATATGAAAGCAAAATTTTCATTCCATTCTTTTAATATTTTAACTTCCATTTTGATGAAATTATTTACTTCAAATCAAATGCGGAGCCAGAATTTGACATTTATAACTTATGTATCCTAATTTTTTGAAGTTATTTAGTTCTAAATAAATAATCTATACATAGTTAATGAACTTTTAAGACAAATACATAATTTAACTTGTGCAGCGGATGGAGCTGCTCCTCTCTTAACTAGGGATTAGGGGTTCGAACATGGATATGTAAAAAATCTTTCGAGGAAGCGCTTCCCCGAATAGGCGCGATACAGTGCGAATTATCTGGATTAATTGGGCTCCAATGCGAATATCGAGCACCAACTAGAAAATCAAAGAACATGAAAAATGAGGTAGGAGGTTCGATAGCTTTTAAAAAGTAGACCTTAAAAACAAAAAATAAAAAAATTGATTTAAATAAATAAGATTAGGACCTAAAAGTAATTAATTAAAAATTTTGAAAATTATTGTGAGGACTACAAAAGTCCCCAGGTTCGATAGCTTTTGAAAAGTAGACCTTTAAAAATAAAAAAAAATAAAAAATTGACTTAAATAAATAAAATTAGAACCTAAAAGTAATTAATTAAAAAAAAAAAATTGGAAAACTACTGTGAGGACTACAAAAGTCCTCACATTTGCTCTTATATTATATAGTAATTTAATTATGTAAGATTTTTTTCGACGGTCATAAATTACACAATATTTACATTTTACAACATATATTTTACTAGCTTCTACAATATAATTGAAGTTTTAGACTTGAGCACATAGATTAAAAAATTCAATTACTCCTAAAAATTAAGAGATATATGGACTAACATATCCTTAATTAAGATGGATTTTGAAACTATAACAGGCATTAAATTTGTTCATTGAATTAAGAATGTGTCAAGAGTAAATTTGAAAAAAGAGAACTAAAAACTTCAATTATTTGGGACCAACTTTTAAATGCTAAATCCGTAATTATTTTGGACTGGAGAGAGTACAACATATTCCAAAAAAAAAATACACAATATTTTACATTTTACTCTAGTATTATACTTTGATGGACTAATAGCCTATTTGGCCAAACATATAAAATCAGCTTATTTTGAAAAGCGTTTTTTGAAAAAGTACATTTGGCGTCGGGGTTTACCCTGTGCGCACCCGAAGGATAGTGGCTGTAGGTTCCCATGTCATAAAAAAAAATACATTTGGTGAAAAGCAATCTGTACTTGGGCAATTAAATTAAAAAACACTTATGAGCAACAATTAATGTTTGACCAAGCTTTTAAAAAGTGTTTGTAAGTATATTTTTCTTAAAAGTGTTTTTGGGCAAAAGTTATTTATTTTAGCTTTTGCTACTCCCCAAAAGCACTTATTTTCTTCTAAAAGCTTGTCAAACACCTTTTTAAAAAAAATAAAAAAATAACACTTGTTGAAAAAAATAAGCACTTTTGAAGAAAAATAAGCTTGGCCAAACACGCTATAAATATGTAAATATTTATTACTACTAGCATCAAATACTCCCTCCGTCCATTTTTATTTATTTTGTATTGATTTGGCACATACCCTTAAGGATCCAAAAATATAATGAAAATTTTATTATATCACCCTCAATTATTACTAAGTCATCTAATGATTAAAAATCAATAAACATACTTTAAAAGTTGTGCAATCACTAATAATGCTTTGATATTTTCAACTCAATAATTAATAATAAGGATAATATATGTATGAAATGATAAATTATCTTTTGATTTTCTAAATTAAACAAGTAAAAATGGATAATTATTTTTAATACACATGATAAATAAAAGGGGACGGCAAATTAATTACTTGCAGTATTTTAGGTAAGTTGATAGTAGAAATTACTTTTATTACTTCAATATCCTGCATTATAACCTATTATTATAAACAATTCATTGTATACTCTTTCTTTTATCAATTTGGGAGTACCATCAAGCTTTTTGTAATTAATTTGAGTAAAATTTGTGGAAAACCTCAAGCAGATTATCTACATTCTTGTGCAGACTATCATTATATTCACTAGTTCTAACCGCATATATAAATCTTATTAGTAATGTTTCTACGCTATATCATTTCACTGTAACTAAAGAGTAAAGATTACCTCCTATAATTTGTTCTAATAAGTAAACTGATTTGTGAAAATTACCTATTATTGATTTATGAAAATTACGTATAGTTTGTTTTAGGTCATCTTATAGGCAATAAATTTACAATTTTGTCGTATAATAAAACTGAGTTAATAGCGCTTTTGGTCTCTTAATTATTGATAAATTCTACTTTTAGCCCTTCTCATATTTATTTAAACACATATAACCTTCAATTACTTGCAATGCACTTTGGATCCCTTTTTGCCTATGAATATTCATAAACTTTTAGAATAATTAATCGTTTCACCTATAGGTGGATCTAGGATTTGAAGGTGGCGGGTGCTATAATTTTCTTCAATATACATCTTGTTAGGAACTTGTATTTCGGTCAGGTCCATCTCTTTTTACTTTATTCAGGTCAACTTAATAGGCTTTTTTTTTTTATTTGGTGCAAATATGAAAATTACATCTCAAAAATCAAGAAACGAACATAATTAACATCTTAGACAAGAAATCACACCCATTAACAACAAGGTAAAATCAACATTTTCATCAAAGGACTTGCATTTTTTATGTATATAAAAAAATGAACTTGCACAAGTAAAATATTATCCTCAATAGGGAAATTACACCAATCAAAATTAAAACAAAAAATAGTAAAACTCTTCAATAGGTATTTACACCCCATAAGTAAATGTAGAATTAGATAAATTACAAGTTCTAAAAAATAAATCATAAAATTCATGTTTTTTTCAAGCAATGCTTACGAAATTTCCATCAAAATTTAAGTAAAGTGATTTAAATTGAATTTAAGAATTATACAATACCATAAATTTTTATAATACCCTCCCTCTGTCTATTTTTATTTGTCCACTATACTAAAAATATATGTCTACTTTTACTTGTATAGTTTGAAAAACCAAGACATAATTTACCATTTTACACCTATTTTACCTTTATTATTAAGTACTCTAATTCAATTCTCATTTTATTTATTGCTTACTAAGAGTGTCTCAAGTCAAATATAGACAAGTAAACATGGACGGGGGGAGTAACAAACAAAAGAAATTATAAAATAAAATAAAAAAATTGAATTTTGATCTCAATCCAAAATTCCCATTGAGACCCAAAATTTTCAATTTAATACTCACAGATTTGAAATTAAGAGAAATGCTTAATTGAAGGGATTTTGAAGTTTTTATTTATGTGTTCGCGCTAGAGATCATAAATAAAATAACAGAATAGAGGAAAGACAATATAAATAATAAAAATAAGAAAATTGGGAGAGCCGAAAAGGAAATTACAGGTACAAAGGAACTAAAAAATACAAAGAAAAATGAGAGTCAGAAAATGTTCAAGATAGATTCAAACTTGTGTCTACCAGCCATGACTCTTTTGTCTAATTTGCTACTAGGGGTGGCAGGATCAAATATTTAACCTAGTTTAAGTAAATTACAACATAGATATATAAAAGTTTTGTCAATTTAGGGAGTGTCATGCCACCCCACCCTAAAGAGCGGATCCGCCCTTGATTTCACTGTTAATTATCTAAATATTATCATATTGTTACTCTACTTTTGTGGGTAATCACAACGACCAAAACCAAAGGTTACCAATAACTGAGGGACCAAAAATACTATTCTCCCAATAAAAATTGACTGTCAAAAGAAAAGGAAAAAGCAAGGAGGAGATTGGCTTCGCCCGGACTCGAACCGGAGACCTTCAGTGTGTTAGACTGACGTGATAACCAACTACACCACGAAACCATATGCTCAAGCTTCGGGAGTAAATAATTATAATATTCTTTGTACAGTTGACAAGATTAACTTCATGCGGTCTCTGTTGGGTTTGAGGACCAAAAGCAACAACAGAAATGGTAGTAACAGTGAGAGTAAACTCACTAAAGCCATTAACATGGACTCCATTTCTTTCTTCTCTAAATA
The DNA here is from genome assembly GCF_019175385.1 of Lycium barbarum. Lineage (NCBI taxonomy): Eukaryota > Viridiplantae > Streptophyta > Magnoliopsida > Solanales > Solanaceae > Lycium > Lycium barbarum. Next base: position 13,401,759 of record NC_083338.1, read on the forward strand.
GCTTCAATTGGCCTTGTTCTTTTATATCTATTCCAAGAAAACATTCAAAATCAACACCCTTATTTAGTTAAATGGCAACTAGTGAGGCAGAGCCACAAATAATGACCAAAGTTATAGACTCACATTTACATGTTTGGGCATCCCCACAAGAGGTAGATACATACCACTTATTCCATATTTCACTACAAAAATCTGAAATTAGTTATATCTGTTGCTATATTAGTTATATACCTCGTAGCTAACATAATTTTTTGATAATCTGTCTATAAATATGATTAACGACGGATTTTGTTGTTTAACTACAAAATTTGTCCGCCACTAATTCTTATTTTTTAGTACTCCGTTTGTCCCAATTTATGTGGCACAGTTCGAATTTCGAGAGTCAAACAATTTAATTTTGACCTTGAATTCGGGCATGAAATCTTTAAATTCTAAAATAAAATTTACATATTTAAAAATTACATAAAAAGAACTATAAGTCACAATTATTAATAATTTAAAATATTTAAAAGATATATGAAAAAATTATTATAAAAAAAGATTTGTTTGAATCTCGAAATCTAAAAGCTCACAAGATTTGGTACTTTCTTTTTCGTGGGGATGTGGCAAGATTATGTTGAAGTATGAGGAATTAATGGTTGAAATTTGTTAGGCTGCAGAGAAGTACCCCTATTTTCCTGGTCAAGAACCTAGTTTGCCTGGTCATGTCGATTACTTGCTGGAGGTACACCGTAAATGCTTCACCTTTTTCATATTTAAAGATGTTTAATGATCAAGTGATGATGTTAGTAGATGCTACTTTAGTGCTCTTCTTCTTTTGTTTATGTTTGGTATGAACTGAAATTGTTCTTAAACTTAATAATTGTTCATGATTAAACATGTTCTGGTGTTTGATTATTTTAACTTGTTGAAAATGTTTTACCAAAGGGAAGATCAGTACTTGGTTTAGTGTGGTGAAAAACATTTCTTTAAAAATGATTTCCTTGATAATATCATTTTTCACCGGGTATGTTGTTGATGTTGTTGTTGTTGGTTATATTGAATTGTTAACTTGATTCTTTAAGGAGAATATGTTATGATTTTATGAATATGTGTGAATGGGAAATGGTCTTTTGTACCTTTTCATTCCTTTACTAAATACTTCATTTCCCTCCTGATGAAACAAAAATTCTGATCTTCTTCTTCCTTCTTTTATGCACTTCAAATAATTTTTGTGTGTGATTTCTGGCGTCTTTTGCATTTCTCGTTCACTGAGATTTGAGGTACCGCTACGCTGGTGAGTTAATTAGTTCTATCCTGGTAGGATATATTCCATAACCTCGGGTTGATGGGAATAATTTCCTGAAGGAAACACTGTGACTTCAGTGAACTCGAATTTTCAAATTCTGGTTTAGATTGTTTCCTCTCATTCCAGATTCCGTTTTGGATTATTTTTTACTTCCAAATGTTTCCTTTATCAAATATCTAATGTTTATTTCCTATCAGTTTCTTTCGTGAACACTTAGAAGTTAGTGTCAATTTAATACTCAACTATCACAATCAACCACAATTATCAGTCATCACCATTATCCAACACTATCCCCAATTAGCACCCACAACTACCAACTCTGATCGTCTTATAATATTTTAAAAAATATTTAGTAATAAGTAGTATATAATTAGAACATAAGTTATATGTGACAAGGTCGGAGTGGCCTCCGTGGCGGACAAAATGAGGGAAATGAGATTGAGATGATTCGGGTATGTGAAGAGGATGCGAGGATGCGCCAGTCAGGAGGTGTATAGGTCGGCGGTAGTAGGAGTTAGAAGAGGTAGAGGCAGGCCGAAGAAGAATTGAGGGGAGGTGATTAGAATTTAGACAGGACATGACACAACTTCAGATGACTGAGGACTTGAACTTAGATAGAAATATTTGGAGGTCGAGGATTAGGGTAAAAGATTAGTGGGTAGTTGAGGAGTTCCACACTCTGTGTAGGAGACGTAGGGGCTAGCCTCCTCATGCTCTCCTCTTCTCCTTTTTCGTAGTATTATTTCGGTATGGCATAGCTCATTATTTTTTAACGTGTATGGCATAGCTCATTTGTTATTTTTTGTCATCCTGCATCGATCACATTCTTTTGAGCCGAGGGTCTATCGGAAACAACCTCTCTACCCCCACAAAGGTAGGGGTAAGGTTTGTGTACATCCTACCCTCCCCCGACCCCACTTGTGAGACTACACTGGGTATCTTGTTGTTTGTTATTGTTATTCTATTATATTAATTTAGTATTTAATCAAAATTTAATCTCTTTAATTTTGGATAAAGACAAGCTTTATACATTGGAAAATATAAATAGTCTTAATTATCTAATATTCATATTGTAAAATAAAATTTTAATCTTCAGGTGTATATTCAAATTCAAATATCTAAGTTTTAATACACATTTTAGTATTTAAATATATATTCAGATTTAATTTTTTAAATTTTAACGTAAACAAATCAGGCCTAAGTAAGGTGTGACCAATATTGAAAGGAACAAAGCAAGGTAATTTCAAAAGGTGTTATTTTGACAAATGATTAGATTGTCTCCATGCAGAATAGAAATACGTATCAATGTCTCCAAGAGGTGGTGGCAAAGGATTAATTTTACAAAAATAATTAGTAGCTGTATACATTATTTCTTTATTAATCTTCATTCTACTTTATTTAGCATTATTTCTTTGCTAATCTATTCGAAGAAGAATGATATATATTATATTTTCTTAATGAGAAATTTTTATAGCCTGTTCTTTGTTAAATTTCATATTAATCAAACTATGTTAAACAAATTGAAAAGCAAGGAGTAACAATTATAGTGACTAATATAATAATTTAAATAAAATTGCGACTAATCTATATCTATATATATAAAAAAGGAGAGGTACAAGCAATGTGGTTAAGCCAAGTGGCAAGCTAATAACAAGTCACTTGGCAATTTTAAGACAAAGTTAATGAGAATTAGGACAAAGGTTTTTAATAATAAAAAAATATCCCATAATAATTGATATTTTAATTTTTAAAACTAAAAAATAAATTTTAATTGAACTTTTGAATTCAAAGTCATCCTAATTTTTCTAAAGGTGGTTACAACATCTCATCTTTATCCTTATCAATTACAAAATTTGTATATTATAATAGAAAGAGAAAAAAAAACCGTGAATTGAGATAACTATGGCTATTTATGCATTGATCCATTTAACAAATAAAATAAAGTAGTAAATAATATCTCTCTCTCTCATAATGATCTTGAATATATCAAAAATAAAAGATAAAACATCACGTGGAGAAGATCATGTTATTGAAATCATAAATAATAAAAGCTACAAGTAAAAAAGAAATAACAAAAAAATTTAAGCAAATTTTTTTTTTAAAAAAAAATAAAAATAACTTTATCACATGGGCAATTTCAATAAATGTAACTAAAACCCTTCCTTTTATGTTGAAAATAAATGGTAGATATTTGTGAATTTGTTTTTTTTTTGTAACAAAGAAAAGAAGATTAACAAATTTTAAAAAGAGAAAAATAAAACGTAGGCCAGAGGTTAAAAACAAGGATACGGAATGTTAATTGATCATCTTCTGTTTGGTCTTCCCTTAGTATATTAAAATTTAAATTGATCTAATCAGTTGCAAATATTTCACTCAACTCAAATATATAGATTATAAGATAAGAATATCTTAAAATCTTATTAAAATATGCATTGTGTTTTAAAATATCATGCAAGTGGTGTGGTTAAGCCAAGTGACAAGTTAATAACAAGTCACTTGATAATTTTAAGGCAAACTTAATGAGAATTAGAAAAAAGTTTTTTTTGTAATTGCTATCAATTTGATTAATTAAATTTTTAACTGAAAAAATAAGGTTTAAAATTTTGAATATAACACTAGCATATTTATCTAAAACAACTTCTCATCTTTATCTTAGAATCGTAATTATAGGACTTTTCAAATTCAGATTTATCCTTCTAGAAAATAATTATTTATTAACCAATGAATTTCTCTAATTCGTTTTCTTCTTATTTTTTTTTCTTTCTTTTGTAAAGTCGGATATATTCTAAAGTGTAAATTTAAAATTTAGAACATAGGTATGATTTAAAAAGCTATATTATTTTTTTAAAAAAAAAAAAAGTTATATTAGTTAAACAAAGCAAATTGGATACAAATGCCAGCACAACATTTAAGATACCTATAATATGAATACTACTCCTACTCCTACTTCTAACTAAAAAGAAAGATATATACTACTCCTACTTCTAACTAATTATTTAAAGATAATTATGAGCTTTATGAATATGAATATAATATCCGAAAATACTTACAGGTTGAAGCTTTTGAATTGAAAATAAATCAAATCAAATCTTATCCAAACTTCTGACTTGGAAAAAAAATTAAGTTTTAACCGTGGTTAAAACTTTTAAATTGAGAAAACATAACTCCAAACGAGTGCTATATAAAGAGGACGGTGGAATGACAAAAGTGATATTGATGAAAAAATTAGTCCTTTTTTGCTTAAGAATTACAATATATTTCTGAAGGTTATAAAATTCTCAATTTAATATTTTTAGAAGAAGTTCTAACAGTGAGAAATTTTATTTCTCCCATCTGATTTTAGCTTAAAGTTGTCCCTATTTTAATGCTTTTTTACATTGTTACAATGTAATTTTTTTTATTGTTAGATTTTTATAAGTTTATCGGTAAATTGTGCATTTTCTTGCTCGATTAATTGTAGCAATCAGTTGTTTGCTTGATTTACAATTTTACAATGAGTTTTAAACATGATGAATATGCTATCAATTTTTTATTTATGCATTGATCGATAATTTCATTGTGTTTCAGGTACTAATTTTTCTGCTTATAGTCCACGAGACTATCAATCCTCACTATATCTTCATCTTTTGCAGATTCACAAGGTTATGATAAGGCAACGACCCGAACTTAATTATATTTCACTTTTTGATGCTTTTCTAAATTTAATATTTTTTGTTTAATTTCTAAATTTAATAGACTATTAATAATAGTTTTTTTTATCAACTTTTCGGTTGCAAGATACCCGATACTTTGAGTTTATTAGTAATGTCATTTTTCTTTGAACTTTTTTCAAGTTTGTAATTTCAAGAGATTCATGCTACACAAATTGGTGAAAGCATAAAACTGTAGTAATTATATCAAATTCGGTGACTGGGAAATTGTCTCACTAGCTTTTTTTTCTTCTTTTTTGAGAATTGTCTCACTAGCTAGCATCAAATATTAAAGGTCTTATTCTACTAATTGTGAAATTTATGATGTTTTGACATCTCTATTATTAACATGATCCCTGCTCCTTTTTTCTTGATTTGGTGTTTTCAAGGGATCATTATACATGATTTTGGAGAAACTGATCCTGTGTTAATGTTTTAGTGTTCGGATATAGATTTAAATTTTAATGTATCTTATGTATGACTATATATGTTAGTGCCCTGACAGCCTCATCTACTTGGAAGAATCAAGATGTCCTTTTAATTCTGTATCAATATAAATGTAGTTACAATTTATTCTCTTATAAAGAAGAAATTTATGATGGTAAGTTTTCATTGTTTATTATTTTAAAAGAGTTTGTTGGATATCTTATTGTGTGGATATGAATATAATGATGAGGCCTAAAGTTTATGTTTTTGCATTTTAGAATTATTCAGAGTATCTCTACCTTTAAGGAAGTTAGAAAGACTGTGTACCCGATTGATACTAAATTACCAATTTTTAAATTGGATTCTCGGTGTTCAATGACATTTTTAGGAGAATGTTTAAGACAAGTATTTCAAATGTTATATGGAACCTTAATCCTTTTTTACCACCACCAAATTGAAATTGTCAACATATTTCACGTGAGTAGTTATAGAACTATTATACCTTGAAATTTTTCAAACATTATACCTTGATGGATACATATAAATTGTAATCTAAAATATTGGCTGTGGCATCTTCCTTTCAAAAAGTTAGTTCAAATTAATTTTAAAAATATATCAAGTAATAGCTAATATAATAATGATAGAGAAGAACAAAAAGAGAAAAAAAAAAAGCATACAAATAAAAAGAATGTCATAGAAATATAGAAGGATAGGATTTATTTGAAATTTAAGGTGAGAAAGTTTTCTAAACTGTTATTTAGAAAAAGCGATGGTATATAAATTAATCAAGCAAAGATTCAAGCAATAAAATAAAAATGAAAATACAATTAACTTTGTCATAGAGGTAAATTTCAATAATTAAAACTAGAAAAAAAAATAACATTGTTGTATGAAAAAAGAATGTATTAAGAGAAGAATAGAGATAACGTGAGGTTGTTTATACTTCAAAATGAATTCAATAAATTAGAACAGGAACTAAATAGTTGTAAAAAATAGTAACAAAGAAAGAATTTAATAAAAAGTCACATGGTAATATAAGATACTCAGTAATGAACATTACAACGATAAGCAATAAAGGGGGACGGAGGGGGGGGGGGGGGGGGGGAAATAAATAACAGTGTAAATTTAAAGATCAACTGTGGAATAAGCATGGTGACGCTTTAAGAAAAAGTTACTTTAAGACAATATAAACAGATAATATAATAACGATGTTAGTTTCGAATTCAAATTAATAGATAAAACTTTAAATAGTGTGATTAATTAGGTTTTGGATGTACTAAAAAAAATGAATTTGAATTGAAAAGTAAATATTCTTGAAAAACTCACTAACGTTTTTTTATTTTGTGGTAACTATCAACTTTCATTAATTACCAAAAGTCAAGTTATATAATTTTGATATTGAGTTTCTCAAAAATGTTATCCAATGATTCTATTTGTATGAATTGTTTTCTTTGGTTTTAAAAGCATTTGTTTGTGGGTACATTGTATTGAGAAACAAGATTGACATTTAAATTTTTTATGATTGGTCTTTTAATATCTTCCGCGCATTGCGAGGGTACGTATATTAATATCTATATCTATATGTATAAAAAATGAGAGGTACAAGCAATGTGGTTAAGCCAAGTGGCAAGCTAGAAACAAGTCACTTGACAATTTTAAGACAATGTCTACTACTATGTAATAAAAATTAATTTGAATTAAAAGATAAGTTTTTTGAATTTATATTTTTTATATAGTAAAGTGGTTAAATTTGAATTAAAATTGTATCCTATATTTTAAATTTGGTGTATGTTTTCAAAATTTGAAGCGGAGGATAAGATTTCTTTTGAATTTGAACTGAAGAAATCTACATAGTTTGAAGTCAAAGATAGTTATCTTTTAAAAACAAATCAAATAATTGTCCTTCATAAATTAAGAAGCAGTCAAATTTCCAAAAAGAAAAAAATCATGAAGCACTTCAAATCAATTTTTGTATGCCAAAATTTTTCACGTCTAGGCTATACTTCTTTTTCGTTTTTCTTTTTCCTCTGAGCATACTTAACTAGCAGAAACAAATAGACTCTTTTTAACGATTTTGTAGGACTAATATCTAATGTTTTTTTCTTTCAAAATTTGAATTTATATTTAAAATTTAAAATATTTGAATTCAGATTAGAAAAAGTAAGTTTAATTAAATTATAAGATAAAAATACTTGAATTGAGATAAAAGAAATTTTAAAGAAAGATAAGAAAATCTGAATTGAGATAAAAGAATTCAAATTTAAATTTTAATCCACAAATGAGATTAGATAGGATATATCTTATTTAACCATAGAACTTATCAAATCTTATCCTAACTCATTAGATTAGCACAACAGGTCATTCAAATTTTAAATGCATAGCAATACACTTATATAAATACTACAATGGAAAGGAATGAAGACGTGTAGTTCTTCCCATCCCTCTGTTTTACATTGCATTGATAGTTTATTTATTATATGACATGTATTAGTTTTATTATGGTGAACTCTTAATTGAAGATTCATCTTTTTACTGCGTGCATCCTAATTTTATAAACTTATATCTTGATTAACATGATTTTGCAGGGCTAAATTAGAAAGGAGAAGAAGTTGATCCTATGTATGACTTTTAAGGTTCTTAATACTGAATTCATTATACTTTTGATATTATGATTTAGAATTTTTGAATTGCTAAATTTGACTTTTAGTTAAATCTTTCAAAGTTAATCCGACGTTCTTATCAAAATATATTCTGTTTTGGAATTTGAATTGCAACACATAATTAGTTGAATAGATAATCATCTAAATTCAAAATTAACTAGATAAGTTTTTTTTTTTTTAATTTAAATTGGTTTGAATGATTATCAACTATGCGATGGAGATGAGGCTTCTTTTGAAATAAGTTATTAGTTATGTGGCTTAGTAAAATAATTAAATAAATAAATATTAAATGGATTATCAACTTTTTAAAGTAGTTGGGTTCCCTAGCATATTTATTATTTAGTAGAAATATTATTTTATACAATATTATGTATTAGTTAGAGAATTGATTTTAAAAGAATCATATAAATTCTTTAAGTTCCTGTTGGGTACTTTTTACAATTTTCTAAAGATAAGTATTAAAATTTATTGTGCATCAACAAAGTAATACATTTAAAACTTATTTGTTATCAGTGAAGTAAACTTTTGGTAATTTGAAAGGAATATTTATAACGTTAATTAATAAAGTTTTTGAATGCATCAATGCATTTTTAGGTTTGTTAGCGTATAAGTGCGTTGATAAGTTTTTGTATGGAAATTAAATGGTTAAAAGATTAATATACCCTTGGACCACATTTTAGGTTTGTTAGCGTACAAGTTTGATTCAAAGTTGCATATCTTTTATCTATATGATATTGTGATATTTTGTTGATATTATCAATTCTCCATGATTTTTTTCTCAAATTTACCGAATTAACACCAATAGTAGAAAATAACTGTTATTATTGACAGAAATTATTCAATATATAGATGGTAAGTTAAACATTTAAAGAACGCTAAAAAAATCATTATATCTTTCGACGTGTGAAATTGCTATAGATGCTATATGTTTGCTCATATATAAAGATTATCATTAACTTCTATAATATTTAGATTAACAAGTATGGTGGTAATTATTTAAGAAAATAGTAGGACCATTAGCTTGATTCATACTTTAAAGTTTTCCATATTGGATGAGTTATTTCTATTTGTGGTAGAAGAAGGGTTATTTTATTTGACTCTACTCATTACTCTAGAAGCACTGCTCAAATAAAATTTTATTTTTTGTTTCGGTGTATTTGTTTTCTCTACTAATTAATTGTATGGCTATTATAAGTGCATGTATATCTTTTTTCTTTATTACTATTTTATATAAGCTTTTCTTTTTAAAAGGGTCGTATTTGTTTTGATTAATATGACATGATTTAATAAAGAAATTAAACAAAGACAAAACTTGATGCAATTGAAACCTATATGTTTTTTAACGCACACAAGTATGTATGATTTTTTTTGTAATGGTGGTATTTTTTGATTAAAAAAATATATCTTGCACATATGAATGTTGTGTGGATTCGCAATCAAAGTCAATGTGTAATTTTGTTTCCATATCTCATCACTCTATTAAAATTGCAAAAAAAAAAAAAAAAAAAAGAAGGATGCTAAATTAAACATGTGAAGAATGTACTTCCTTTATTCAGGGAAGTGATACAAGTTAGAATCCACTACTTGGTTCATTGTTGTAAGAGAATAAGTGAAATAGTATTGGAGCGTTGAGAGATCATGCATATTGGATGGTGGGGTGGGGGGGGGGGTATGTAATGTTATTTATTAAGAAAATGGTAAAAAAAAAAAAAAAAAAAGGGAGGGGGGGAGGGGATGAGTTATTTTTTATACTTCACTCAAAATGTTTGCCTTGGCACTTTTAACAAGTAACTTCTCAGAGTATAAAGTTTATTAGCATTTGAAATAAAAAAATATTTTAAACTACGGAGTATTATTATTATTATTATAAGAAAATTACATTATAAATAAGATCTTATAACAAAAGACTTAATAAATATAACCAGAATTAAAAATATCGGATATAAATAAACCCGATACCACATTAAAAAATTGAATATATAAACTAATTTCTCATATGGATAACTCTAAAACATAGCATTCATAAGTTCTTTTGCTTTCAGAATCACATTTAGAGTGAGTTACTAATTATAGTTGTGTCAAATAAATCTTTTCTTTTGTAATGATATGACTTTTATATGTCATAGACTTAAAAATTAATCAGGATTGTATGATGAACAAAGTTAAACCTAATAAGATTTGAATTTTTGTTAAATTAATGTAATCTGATGTGTTAAAATAAGTAAAATTAATAATTTAATATTTTACAAATTTATTTAAATATGTCAATGATAAATAATGATTTTTTAGTTATATCAAATAAATAAGATAATTATTTTTTTATGATTAGTTTCATTTGATACTCGCCGCGCATCGCGCGGGTACGAATACTAGTATATAAAAAAGGAGAGGTACAAGCAATGTGGTTAAGTCAAGTGGCAAGCTAAAAACAAGCCACTTGGCAATTTTAAGACAAAATTAATGAGAATTATAATAACATTTTTGAATTTAGAATGAAAAAATAAAAATAAATTGAAATTGAATAAAAAGATAAATCTGAAAATTTCAACAATAAAGCTTATCTAAGCTTAAATACATCAAGCTTATCTAAGCCTAAATATATGAAACTTATCTAAACTTATCGTAACAAATCCATTCATCAAAACTAAAATGCAGTATTATATTAAATGGATTATTCGATATTAAATTGATTCTTTAAAAGAAGTGAGTTGAAAATAACAAGAATGAGTTGGATATTAAGTTACATCAATTACTCTCTAACAAATAATTTAGTATTCCTGCCAATTTCCGATAATACAAATTAAATCCAATAAAAATGTAAAATTTTGAATTGGATAAGAAATTCGAATTTGGATACATCAAAAATTTAGTCCTCAGATTTCGTAGCATTTTTATTCAATTTTTTTAAATCTTTTATGTGGTTATTTATCATCTTAAAGAAGTATATTTTAACATGATGAAGAAAAACAAAAATAAGAGCAGCAGGGATGGGGGCATTAGGCGTGGAAACAAATTGATGGGGGTTGGGGTGTGGATAACAATTGTATTGCCTATGACATGCATATTTATTTGTCTTTTAAAGTAAAAAAAAATGTGATAGCTTTGATAATTTAAAATTTAAACACAAGACTACAAATATATATATATATATATATATATATATATATATATATATATATATATATTCTTATTTGAAATTGAAATGATCTGTTAAAATTTGAGTTTATCTCCTATTTGGAGATAAGGCAAATCGAGTTTAAAAAAGGAGACCAAAGCAAACATTTTGAATTTTAGTATAAATAGATAAGTACAATGTTTATGTTATATAATAATATTTACTGAAAGATAACGTATTTGAAATTAAATGTTCGGAATTTTAGTATAAATAGATAAGTGCAATGTTTATGCTATATAATAATATTTATTGAAAGATAACGTGTTTGAAATTAAATGTAATTTTTTTTAATAGAAATATAATCTTTTTGAAATTTGAATCTATTATCCTTATCCATATCTCCTTTTCGTTTTCCTATTTAATCCCTTAATGTGGGAGCCAACATTCAAAGCTCAACAGTTTTTTCATTTGCAATAATATGAAAATTATAATTCTTATTCTCATATTGTTTTCATTAGTTTATTGAAATTATTTGGTTCGCTCCTGATCATTCTTCTTTCTTTTGTGATATTTTCTAGATTCTTTAGGAGGTCACAGTTCAAGCCGTGAAAACAACCTCTTGCAAAAATGCAAGGTAAGGCTGTGTAGAATATAAACTTGTGGTCCGGCCCTTTCCCGAACTCCACGCATAGCGGGAGCTTAGGGCACCAGACTGCGCTTTTTTACTTTCTAGATTCTTTAAAGGGGTAGTTTTTATTTTTGTTTTAACGCATTACAATCCTCATTATTCACGTTTCTAATCACACTACTTATGTAAATTGATTATTGTTGTTTTTGTTGGTGCATTTCAACTTTTCTACAACATTTTTATCGGATTTATGTGCAGTAGAAAGTCTCAAGATAAATTCCTATCGCCAATGAGGATTAATTGAGTTTGTTTCTCAATGTCTCAAATTTATTACTTTAAAAGATTAATTTTGACTGACAACTGACAGGACTCAAGATATTAGAGTGGAGTTGTTACCACGAGAAGTCATGGATGGATAAGGTAGCATGATGAAACTTAATAGGCGGTTCGTGCTTAGAGAGAGTCATGCACAAAGTTTCGTGTATAAAGAAGCACATATTACTTGAACATCTGATTTTTTTCTTAATATATATATGTGTGTGTGTGTATATATATATATATATATATATATATATATATCACTCCGGAAGAAAAAAAATTCTTACTCTTATTCTCAGAGTTTAAGCTATGTGCATTCATCTTTAATTTCTTTGAACAAGATTTTGCGATCAATAGTAAGCACAAAGATTCTATTAAACAGACTATTAGTAGCATTTACCTAAAATAATATTTTTATCAACTAATATAGCTGCATGAACGTCTTCAACAAGATGGTCTAAAGAGAATTTGTAATATTAATATTCGATTAATCAAAAGATGAAAGTTCATTTTTTGTTTGACAGTTTGATTGGTTAGTAAGTCTTAAAACTAAGAAATAATTCCACAACATATTAAAAGAAGCACGTAATAAAATAATAGTATGACCATAATAAATTCAAAGTGTCAGGTATTTGAACAAAAAGATCAAGTTAAAAAAAAAAAACACACACAATTAAAAAATATGAAATTGTTGTTAGCTAACAAATATGAAATGCATGCTGAATTTCAATATGACATATATCTAACAAGATTAACTTAGTCATGAAAATGTATGTTTGACTTTTCAAGAAATGTATGTTTGACTTTTCAAATAAAACATTGAAAATATATGTTAGATTTTTTTTTTGGCAAGCTAATCCAGCTAAAAACTAAAAATATCAAATAATGAAAATAATTCTGGAGATCTTAATACATAAAACCTATACAGAAGAAGGATAATAGTCATAGGACATGAAGTCGAGTGTCACATCAAGAGAAAACCATGTATGTACCAGTATTGAAACAAGTTAATAAGCATTACAGTAATAATATTTGATTGAGATAAAGGAATTTGAATTTGACTTGAAATCTAATATTGTTTGAATTGCATAAAAAATTTATTTAAATTAAAAGATAAAATATTTGAAATTGAATTGAATTAATGGCTAGCTTAACATAATAAATAAAAAGAATTACACAGTTGCGATTAATGTTTGAATTAGAATTTAAACTGAATATAGTTAATTTAAATTTGTGTGCATTTTGATTATTTTTGCATTCTTAAAACATTTAATAATGAATATTATAAGGGTGTGTATACTTTGAATTAACTTTAAAGATAGGATAATTTAACTAAAATACTATAAGACTTAATTGATAAACAATAGGGCGATATATTAAATTATTAGAGCTTTGGTTACCATTAATGTAATATTTTCTAACTATATCATTTTTTGAAATTCATTACGGAATTTTTATAATCTATATAACTATTTTTAATAATTATTTTTTTATGTTACATACATCAAAATTACTTATACAAATAATTTCTAATTAAAATGTTATTATGCTCAATTATTAAAATTATACATGTTCAAAAGTTATTTTTCATATTTTTACTTCATTTATTCTATAAGTGCAATTAAGTCCATAATATATGGTTGGTACTTTCAGACGCTATATTTAATTTTAGAGAATAGATCTAATATACATCTAATTAATCAGTGAAGAATTTAGAATTTTAAGAAAATGGATATGAGAGACGGACCGCAGACATGAGATATCGTTGGATTCACGATTCCAATATATAATTGCCAAGAGATATGGGAGAATAAATAATCTTTTTCCTCATTAATTAAGTTGCTTAGAAATTACTTATAGTTGTTCTTTTATCACATGCAACTGAAAATAGTCCTTACTAATGGTTAAGAAATGAAAAGGGTCGGGGGGGGGGGGGGGGGGGGGGCTGTCAACAAGAGAAAAATATATATATCATAATATTAAAAAACTAAAACAAGAAAAGGTCAATAATAAAGGGTAAAAAGGTACTTAAAAGTTCAATTGAGATGGGCGTGGAGGGTAGAAAAAGTTATATCATAATATTAAAAAACTAAAACAAGAAAAAGGTCAATAATAGAGGGTAAAAGGGTACTTCAAAGTTCAATTGAGATGGTGGGGGCAGGCGAGAGTGGTGGTGGGGAGGGAGGGGGGAATGTCGTTGTTTAAAGTCGGGGGGAGGTGTTTAACTTTTAAAGCAAAATTAGAGGAAAAAATGGTTGTCACCCATGAAAATCATGATATAATTTTGATCAAAGTTAAATAAAAATATTATTAAGGGAGTAAAAGAAACTCCATACCTATTTAAGGAACTAACAAGATATCCTAGCACTTATCATCCGTCTTTTTAACTTCATAAAGGCTTTGTTATTAAATACATTGCATTAGAAGATAAGATGACAATTGAATTTTGTTAAAGTAATATTATATGATTCAATGTACTTAAACAAGTCAGATTAAAATTTGTCATAAATATATTCTTTAAATTTTCCACGCATCACGCGGGTATGAGTACTAGTTAATTAAAACAATCACAGCGAGCATTAGACTCAATGGAGAATTTGATTGAAAGTGAAATAACTCAGACCCAACAGTACTAACAGTCTTATCTTTGCCCGTCCAAGTGTCGAGAGCCGAAAAAGTGACAAAATATTTTACACTAAAAAAGTAAATTAAATATAAATTAGTTTATATTCCTTCTATCTCAATTTATGTTGGCATAATTTGAATTTCGAGAATCAAACATTTTAAATTTTGAACATGAATTCGGATGTGAAATTTTTAAGTTTTTTGAAATTAAATTTATATATTTGAAATCTATGTAAAACATTCTATAAGTCACATTGATTGATAACTAAAAATATTTAAAAAGTATTTAAAAGATATATGACAAAATTGAGGTTAAAGAAAAACTCATTTGAATCTCGAAATTCAAAAAGTATATACATAAATTGTGATTGAGGGAATAAGAAACAAAATGTGAAATTGTTTATTGTGTCCGGAATAAGAACAAAATGTTTGGCCATTAGAATTATTCATTTTTTTACGGAAATTCTTTTCACTTTATTTGAAAATCGGTGTTTGGCCATGAAATTTCAAATACACTTGACATTCTATTTGGAATTTGACAAAAAAAAAACCTAAAATCACGTTTTCACTTTTAATACAATTAAAAAACCATATATTCTTTACAAAAACTTAACTAACATAGCTTCATTTTCAAATCCAACTTCAAAAATTCCTACTTATCTTTTGGGGTGCAAGTGTCCAATATGCCACCTATTTATTTGCCTTTGGGATGGGACCAAGTTGAAATGGGGCACTTAGTCCCCACCGCAGAGTCACATGTCCAAGATTTTGGCAAATCCACATAGAAACAAGAGCAAGGATGTGGCAGAAAAACTCTGACCAAAACCTTAAAAAGAGCCTTATCATTTTGCTGTTCAATCAATTTCATTTGAAAGGATATAAGTCTTGGCCTCAATTAGATCCTCTTATTCATCCATCATAATCATCAAGTTGTGTGAACTCATGGACCACCTCCAATAAGCCTTTCTGTTATACACACACAATGGAGTAATCCCTCTATCTCAATTCTCAATTTATGTAATATAGTTCGAATTTTGAGAATTAATTTTTTTTTATTTTAATTATGACTTCGGACATACAATCTTTAAGTTTTTTTAAAAAATGATTTAGATATTTAGAAATTATATAAAAAGTAGTATACGTCACAACCATTAGGAATTTAAAATATTTAAAGGGCATAGGAATAAATCGCAGTCAAAGAATTTCTTATTTGACTCTCGAAATCCGAATTATATCACATAAATTGGGACAAAGAGAGTATATTTTAACACTTGGCCATTCCAAATCCAAATCCAGATAACAGCCAAAATGATGTATTCCTCCTCCACATATAATTTATCTGGAGCAACTTTAAAAATTTAGTAGGTTTAAATTAATTAAATAATTATCCATAATATTTGAGCTAAAAGAGGTCGTCTCAGGCAGTGGTATCAAACAAACGGACAAGTTGGGCTAAATTTAGGCAGGTTAAATTGAATTAAATTAATAATAAGGGGATTTCCCTTTTATGCTCACGAGGATAAAAAAAAATTACCTGAAAAATACACATTTTGAAACTATTACACTGTATACCTATTTAGAAACAACATTTACAAAATACACACCAGGTATATACGTTATATGCTGTATACATATAACGTCGGGTCACACATTTCAAATTTTGTATATCAATATGGTATACAACAATAATGCAACAGTATATTATTATAGTATACAATATACTGCAACAGTAAACTTTAAGGGCATATTATAATTTCAGTGAAGCTATATTCATTAATAGTGGAATAATCAAATTTTCAATGATTTCTTTTCCAAATTTGTTGCCTTCTCATAATATTTGCTACACTTTTTTCGAATTACTCTCAATTAGGGGTGTATATGGACCGGGTTGGTTCGGATTTTTCAAATACCAAACCAAACAAAATGCGTCGGGTTTTTAAATTTATAAATCAAACCACTAAAATTCGGGCTTTTCAACTTCTGGTTTTCTCGGGTTATTCAGTTTTTTCGGATTTTTTCTCGAAAAAGTCTTCATACAAAACATATGGCTTTTACTTCAAATATTTCTTTAGTCCTAGTAAGATACAGCTATACAACTAAGGTGTTTCTTAAGAAAATAACACACAATGTGAGATGGGTGATGACGTCGTATTAAAATATTCAACAAAAAAGATAATAAAATCGGTTAAAATAAGTATTGCTAATAAATAAGCCATAAAGAAAATGACTTTAATCTAAATACTAAGTTATGCTAAAATACGTACGGCTAATAAGTATTAATTACATGACAAAGAAAAAAATTAAGCTTTGTATTTTTACACTCTAAACCAATTATGCAAAACTAAAAAATAGATATCCAACGTTACTATCATTCCTAGTGTTCGAATTGAATTTCTTTTGTTAGCATTAGTGTTGAGTTGGTTTTGATTTGGACTTTATTTGATTTACTAACATCCATGGGATATAAAGCTTATTAGCATTCAAAATTCCAAGTTCAAGCTTAAAATTATATGATAAAGACAAAATACTATGAAAAAATTTAGGAAATATTTACAAATTACATACAAATAAATATTTTTATGTATAAAATATTTTAAAAATTGAATACACGTAATATCGGGTCGGTTTGGTTCGGTTTGACTTTGTTTAGCTAAAACCAAACCAAATCAAACCAATTATAGTCGGGTTTTTTTTTTCAACACCAAACCAAGTCAAATCAAACCAAACTAAACCACTAGTCGAGTTTTTTTCTCAGTTTAACTCGATTTATCGATTTGCTTTGTACACCCCTACTCTCAATTTGAATTTCCTTGACTCAAAGCCTTGAAGTTATGTTCTTCAATAATAGTATAAATTGTCCGATAGATTAACCTGCGGGACACAATACACTAACTTAAACCATGACAACACTTGACACGAAACTTTCCTAGGACCCCATAGAAGACATAAATAGTAAACCAAAACCAAATGCTTCTTTTGAACTATTCATTATTTTGCAATGTACTTCAGATTAGCTTTACTGATTAGCAAATAATTACAAGTAATTCTCCTAGTATAATTACCTCATCACCCTAGGACCGAAGTGAACAGCAATTAAGTTGAGTTCTCCTTTCTGGAACTAAGTAGGCGTTTGGCCATGAAAACCAAATATTATTCACTTCATTTGAAATTTTGGAGTTGGAGTTAAAGCAACGATGGAATTAGGATTTTTACTAATGGGTGTCAAAATATAAAAAATTAAACATATGACTATTAAGGGGGTTCAATACATAGTATATATACATAAAAAAATAATTCTTTTTACGTATTTACACAGTGTAATTTTTCAGCGAAGGGGTGTTGGTTGACATCCCTTGGATGCATGTGGCTCCGCCAGTGAGTTGAAGATGGAGCTGTGTATGGTTATAGTCAGAGGCGGATCTAGGATTTAAACTCTTAGAGTTCAACCTTTTAAATTTTTTAGCATTGAACCATTATATTTCTAGAGTTATGGGTTCATATCTACTACTTATTGTAAATTTAGTAAATTTTTACATATAAATTTGTACACCGGATCGAAAGATTGAGATTCAATTGAACCCAAAATTATTATGCTCCATCCGCCCCTGGTTATAGTTTTTGCAAAGAATATTTGTTGTTTGAATGTATTGAAAGTGAAAAAAGTGAAAACATGGTTTTAGGGGTTTTTTAAATTCCAAATACAACTTCAAACTATATTTGGAATTTTCATGGCCAAATGTTGATTTTCAAATAAAGTGAAAAAAATTCATGGCCAAACGGTCCTAAGATTTTTAACGCCCACACATTTCGGTGTAAACAAAGTAAATGGGCATGGTCGGGTAATAAAATTTAGCTGCAAATGTACTTAGTTTAAAAGTCCCATTATTCTTTGAAGTTCTTTGGGTAAGTTCACTCCTCTAGGAACCTTCTATAAAATGCACCTGGGCTTGTTAGCTGGAATTTTTATCGGTTGACCGGTACAAAAATTAACGTACAATTTGAAATGCAAAGAATACTTGGTGCTTCTAGCAGCTAACTTGGCATACAAAAGTTTACATGCAATAGGAAAAAATGAGTTTGATTTTGAACTCTGCCGATAGACGATTGGATTCTACTCATTTGTGGAATGATAGTAACTTTTTTGAGAGTACGCACGCACGATTGAAAACTCAATGGATAATGAGTCCATCCCTCTATCCTTTTTCACTTAAATATCAAACTTTTATCGGGCAAGATTTGAACTACGGCATGCGCCTAATGCATGCATCACAAGTTGTGCTCTCACCACTAGACCTAAGTTGCACTGTCATCGCTAGACCAAAGCCCTAGGAGCAGTATGATTTGGAAACAACTCTTCTCTTTTGGTAATTGAATATAGAAATACTCTATGCTGTGCTTATCAAGTTTGCAAACTTACCGAACATATAAACATAACAAGTTTTCTAATTGTCCGAGTAGCAGAATTTTATCTGTCACATGCAATAAAAGTTTTGGTGTTGGGTAAGTAATGAAACTAGGTCTCAAACTACTTTCCCTCTGTCTGAAAAAACCCTTACCTCGAAGCAAGCATGCAATTGGATTTGCCACATTTCTTTAACAAAATGGAACTATCTGGTATGTGCCCACTGCAGCCTGTTGTATAAGTTCTGATTGTCATACACAGGCACAACTACGCTGCGTAACAAGGACCAAAATTCTTACTACTGTTATTTTCAATGTTATCCGCTCATCGTTGGCTCAACTCTCAGAAAATATAACCATGCACTTCCATTGTTTTCATGTTTTGTCAAATCTAATCTAACCTTACCTACTCAAAAATAAACTGAGATCCCCATTCTTACTTCAGCATTAATCAAGACAAATGTAATCCAAATTAGTGGTCATAAAGAAGCAACAATAGTCTGTTACCTTCTATTGATATTCAATGTCAACTAAATCGCATACTGCCAGGTTACAGGAAAACAGCATACTCACTGCTAGCAAGAATTTTTCACCCTGTCATTCGAAATCCTACAGAGACCCAAAAAAGGAACAGGAAAAAAGCCTTGGGTTTGGATGAAAACTCACTACTGAGAATCCTCTATATATCTCGCGACGGGCCATTACATATGCATCGTATGCAAAGATCAAGAGCTAATATTTGTATTCTCGCCTTATGCTACAGGTAGCTCACCGCAGTCACTGATGACAACCCTCTTCCTTGGACGGTCACCCCTATCAGTCTCCTGGGACTCGATCAATTTCACAATGTCCATGCCTTCTAAAACTTGCCCGAACACAACATGCTTCTGATCCAGCCATGGGGTCTGCAATGCACCAAAATATAAATGCTTCCAATATCATGTAAATATCATGTAAAGTCAAAAATTGACTAAAAGTAGTTCCTTTTTCTACAATATGGCATATAGAACATACTAGGAATCAAGTGGGCCTTGCTATAAAGAAGGATAATTTGTTGTCAGACAATAAGCACCTGAAGTGACCAACTATAATAGTTTAAATATGATTGGCTAACCGAGTTATCCCGAAAATACCCAAATTCATATACTTCCATGTATATCCTTCCTTGCACAGGTAAGAATGAGAAAAATACATTTTTCTGACAAAAGCAGATGAAATTTGCTAATCCACTTTCCTTCTTCGTTTTTAGTTTTTAACATTCAAAGTATAAGCAAATAGTGTTGCTCAAAAGTAAATATTCACAAGCTCAAAAACATGGGTTTGCTGGTAGCTGAGAAAGAAAGAGCAAATAACAAAGAAGTAAACAAGTGGTTATTTGTTTCTAGGAATTAAGACCAGCTAAAATGATTTCTCGATGGTCGAAATACCAAACATGAGTATTTATAGTTCTCCTTCATATCATATACCCATTGCAATATGATAGGAGTACTATCTTAATCACGACTTTGCATCCACTATTCAGCTGATTGAGATTCCCACTCCACATACCTTTACAGTGCAAATGAAGAATTGGCTTCCATTGGTATTAGGGCCTGCATTAGCCATGCTAACAATTCCAGGTCCAGTATGAACCACTGCAATTAAACAAGGACTTTCATCACAAAACAACATTGTACACAATCTGAACCAAGGGAAGCCATTGCCTACAACAGGGAGCTTGACGCAAATTTTTCAGAAGAAAATTCAACTTACAGTTGAAGTTTTCATCCTTAAAGGTACGACCATATATGCTTTTACCACCGGTTCCCTACAAATAAAACAACCGATGCATGGGTGAAAGATTACAATGTGCAGACATGGCAAGTAAAATTTTCTAAATTATGAACTGCAAACGCTAGAACTCTTCAATCAATCTATGCATATTAAAAATTAGAACAGTCAAGTTGAGTGGAATAACACATTCCACTTGAACGGAACAATCAAATATGCCAGAAGAACATATTTCACTGAGCATCTTGTCTACCAGAATCTTTCACGCATTTAACTAGTGATCATAGAAGACATCCTATTCAGAAAACATAGAACAAGCAAAGTATATATCATGAAAGTTCATTACTTATCAAGAAGAATAAGTTTATATCATGAAAGTTGATCATTTCAGAATACAAAGATCTTATGTTGCTAGTAACAGGGAAATCTCACAAATACAGAACTGAAACAAATTGAAAAAATAACCTTTTCGTCTCTGATTTTCCATGGCAGAAATTGGAGCAATTGCAGATCCAAAAGACAAAACGATAAACCACCAAACAGAAAAAGAGAAACCACTAGGTAAAGAAACCAATTCAAAATTTTGCATTTCTTCCATTTAAAATCCTTTTCAAAGAGAAGCAAGGTAAATGAAAAGCTAAAGAATAAGCATTCCAAAACCATACTTCATCCAATGTACTACGGAAAATAAAATGAACTGGATGAAGGATGTGTGTGTGTGTGTGTCAAGAAGAACGCAATTAGAGGACAAATAGAAAAAGAGCAAACCAAGTATTGAGACACCTACATTTCCCTTATCGAAATCACCCCCTTGAATCATGAAATCTTTAATAACACGATGAAATGCAGAATCCTTGAAGCCAAAGCCCTTTTCACCTGATTGTAAGAAATCAATCCAAACTATAAGCAAACCGTATATGATAGAGATTAACTTAAGCAAGAAGCTCAAGCAATAAGGCAGAAGATGATAGCACTTATATCAAAAATGATAATGAGAAAAAAACTATGATAAAAGGCGGTAGCGAAAGTAGCACTAATATAACAACATCAACGATAATAATAATAACATAAAATTTACTACAGAACCTGTGCAGAGGGCACGGAAATTTTCTGCTGTCTGCGGCACATCATCACCATATAATCCAATTACAATTCGCCCAGCAAGCTTTCCAACAGGATTCCCAATGCTAATATCAAAGTAAACTTTGTGCGTCACTTTGGATTGTAATTCGGCCACCTGAATATCAGACTGATTATCAGATTTTGGATTGTAATTCAGACTGATTATCAACATCAACTAAGTAATGAACAAAATTATGGAACACGTCCCATGCAAAAGGCAACATAACACCATGTTTGCTGAAAACTGGACCACAAACAAGTTAACACATGTTCCAGGCTTAATCCACTGTTGGAATTCACTTTGCTACTTAACAAAAGAAAACATTGTATTATGTGACACTTTTCATTTGGTACACGTCTGACATCATTTCATTTTATGCTATTTTCACAAGTTTCAAGTATTAAAATTCACTAACTACTTAAAATTTCATGTGATATTTTCTTTATCAAACTAACCATTTCATTAGAAGGCGTTCCTTGAGTTTTTTCAAGATCTTTATATAAAAAAAATTCAAAAAGCTTCTTCATGAAGAAGTTGTTTTCTGGTACTTTTCAAAGAAAAATCCTTGTTGCACTCACAAATATTCATAAAAATTACAATTCCTTTTTTCAGAACCTTTAACAACTTCCTTTTCCAAAAAATTGCTCATATTTTCTTCTATAGTATCACTAATAAAACATATAGAAAATCTAATTTAACATCTTAAAATCAGTATCCAGTCTATTATTGTCATATAAAATCAGATGAAGGATCAACACTCAGCACCACATGCCTTTTACAGCCTATGTATTTATCTACGACTACTAATTAGTTCGTTTTACAGATGTTAAGCTATTTATAGAACTTAACCAGACAGGCTATTCCTCACAGAAACCCTAGAAAGCATATTTCTTAAATTTGGCATATTGACTGATTCTTCAAATTTTGAGGAAAACAAATAGAAATGCATAAACAATAAAGCAACGACTAATAAATTAGCTCAGCAAGCAAGCACAGACCTGCACTGAGGCTTGAATGGAGCCTGATAAACCACCGGTTTTCTTGTGAACCGAACTGTTCGATGAAGTAGCCAGACGCAACGAGCCAGAATATAAGCTTGATGATGAGAATGAAGATTTCACCAACTTTCGAGAAGCAGCATATTTAGGGTTTGCAACTCGCGGAACTGAGAGTGAGCCTAAATTCGACTGTAAAAAGAGAAATTTACGTCAGCTCAAAAGACAACAACAACAACAACAACAACAACAATGTCTCTATTTTCATATACTATTTAGGCTCCTTTCGTTGGGACACTCAAGAATTTGTGTTATTAAAGACGAGCTCAAAAACGAACCTCAAAAGTTGAAATCAGCGGTAAAAAGGAGAAATTTAAGTGGCTAAAAGATGACAACAACAACAACAACAACGTCTCTATTATAATACATAATCCGCTCTATTTCTGTTAAGATAAACTAGGGTAAACTGAACGATGAAGCACAAAAAATGAAGGGAAAATTTTAGTAATGTACAATCCAGCATACAAAATTACATTTGTGTAGCCATATTTTTAAATTACACCAATATTGACACTTTTTGACAGTATACAACATTATACAATAATATACAACTTTATACACCTAGTATAATAATTTATACAATGTATAAACCTTGTATAATAATTTATAAAACTAGTATACAAACTTATACAAGAGGTGTTTATACATGAGAGGGGTTTATACATAATGTATAAGGGGTGTTTATAGGTTGTACAGTGGTGGCTTGTGGTGGAGGAGCTGGTAGCTCGTTGAAGATGAAGGAGGAAGGAAAAAACACAAGGGTGAAAAAGTGGCTATAGCGGGTAATTAAAAGAAAATACGGGCTAAACCGGGTAAATATTAAAAATGAGAAAATCTAAGTCAGCTAAAAAGACGACAATGACTACAACAACAATAACAATTACTATGTCTTTATCTGAAACTAGTTATGGTCAGGTATATGAAACATTTATATCCAATCAGCTCTGCTAGGGCTCCTCCTTTCACTATAATACTCAACAAAATTAGTGTTACTAAGACAAAAATAGAGAATAAACTGAATAACGGATTTCAAAAGTTGAAAAAAGAGCTGCAAATTAGTTGAACTACAGTAGTAAAGAAACTCACGATTGTAGCAAATGTAGCTGCCATATTTGCCGTTTTGAGAGTTAACGGCAATAGAGAGAGAGAGAGTGGTGAGTGGTTGGTGGAAATGAGGGGCCAATAGATAGATAGAGGGAGTGACGGAAATGACGAGCCTCAATCCTCTTTGTATACACCGATTTAATTAGGTAAGATTTTTTTCGATGGTCACAAATTACACAATATTTACATTTTACAACATACTATCTTTTACTAGCTTCTACGATATAATTGAAGTTTTAGACTTGAGCATATAGATTAAGAAATTCAATTACTCCTAAAAATTAAGAGATATATTCACTAACATATCCTTAATTAAGATGGATTTTGAAACTATAATAGGTATTAAATTTGTTCATTGAATTAATAATGTGTCAAGAGTAAATTTGAAAAAAGAGAACTAAAAACCTTAATTATTTTGGATCAACTTTTAAATGCTAAATCCGTAATTATTTTGGACTGGAGAGAGTAGTACAACATATTCCAAAAAAAAAAAAAATACACAATATTTTACATTTTACATTGTTATTATACTTTGATGGACTAATAGCCTATTTGGCAAAACATCTAAAATCAGCTTATTTTGAAAAGCGTTTTTCGAAAAAATACATTTGGCGTCTGGGTTTACCCTGTGCGCACCCGAAGGGTAGCGGTTGTAGGTTCCCATGTCATCAAAAAAAAAATACATTTGGCGAAAAGCAATCTGTATTTGGGCAATTAAATTAAAAAACACTTATAAGCAACAATTAATGTTTGACCAAGCTTTTAAAAAGTGTTTGTAAGTATATTTTTCTTAAAAGTGTTTTTGGGCAAAAGTTATTTATTTTAGCTTTTGCTACTCTCCAAAAGCACTTATTTTCTCCTAAAAGCTTGTCAAACGCCTTATTTTAAAAAAAAAAATTAACACTTGTTGAAAAAAATAAGCACTTTTGAAGAAAAATAAGCTTGGTCAAACACGCTATAAATATGTAAATATTTATTACTACTAGCATCAAATACTCCCTCCGTCCATTTTTATTTATTTTGTATTGATTTGGCACACACCCTTAAGGATCCAAAAATATAATGAAAATTTTATTATATCACCCTCAATTATTACTAAGTCATCTAATGATTGAAAATCAATAAACATACTTTAAAAGTTGTGCAAGCACTAATAATGTTTTGGTATTTTCAACTCAATAATTAATAATAAGGATAAAATATGTATGAAATGATAAATTATCTTTTGATTTTCTAAATTAAACAAGTAAAAATGGATAATTATTTTTAATATACATGATAAATAAAAGGGGACGGCAAATTAATTACTTGCAGTATTTTAGGTAAGTTGATAGTAGAAATTACTTTTATTACTTCAATATCCTGCATTATAACCTATTATTATAAACAATTCCTTGTATACTCTTTCTTTTATCAATTTGGGATTACCATCAAGCTTTTTGTAATTAATTTGAGTAAAATTTGTGGAAAACCTAAAGCAGATTATTTACATTCTTGTGCAGACTATCATTATATTCACTAGTTCTAACCGCATATATAAATCTTATTAGTAATGTTTCTACGCTATATCATTTCACTGTAACTAAAGAGTAAAGATTACCTCCTATAATTTGTTCTAATAAGTAAACTGATTTGTGAAAATTACCTATTATTGATTTATGAAAATTACGTATAGTTTGTTTTAGGTCATCTTATAGGCAATAAATTTACAATTTTGTCGTATAATAAAACTGAGTTAATAGTGCTTTTGGTTTCTTAATTATTGATAAATTCTACTTTTAGCCCTTCTGATATTTATGGGTTAATACATAAAAACCTCCCCAACGTATAGCCAGATTAATTATGACGCACCCAACCTTTGCGGGCGACCTATTATCCCCCAGTCTTAATTTTTCAGTATTTTAGTACCATTTTCTGACTGACGTCACTGACACGTCACCGCCACGTCACTCGCCATATTTTTTTTTTGCCACGACAGTCGAAAATGGTACTAAAATACTGAAAAATTAAGACTGGGGGGTAATAGGTCGCCCGCAAAGGTTGGGTGCGTCATAATTAATCTGACTATACGTTGGGGTTTTTTTTATGTATTTACCCGATATTTATTTAAACACATATAACCTTCAATTACTTACAATGCACTTTGGATCCCTTTTTGCCTATGAATATTCATAAATTTTTAAAATAATTAATCGTTTCACCCATAGGCGGATCTAGGATTTAAAGGTGGCAGGTGCTATAATTTTCTTCAATATACATCTTGTTAGGAACTTGTATTTGGGTCAGGTCCATCTCTTTTTAGTTTATTCGGGTCAACTTAATAGGCCTTTTTTTATTTGCAAATATGAAAATTACATCTCAAAAATCAAGAAACGAACATAATTAACATCTTAGACAAGAAATCACACCCATTAACAAGAAGGTAAAATCAACATTTTCATCAAAGAACTTGCATTTTTTATGTATATTAAAAAATGAACTTGCACAAGTAAAATATTATCCTCAATAGGGGAATTACACCAATCAAAATAATAAAAAAAAAAATAGAAAAATTCTTCAATAGGTAATTACACCCCATAAGTAAATGTAGAATTAGATAAACTATAAATTCTAAAAAATAAATCATAAATTTCATGTTTTTTTCAAGCAATGCTTACGAAATTTCCATCACAATTTAAGTAAAGTGATTTAAATTGAATTTAACAATTATAGAATACCATAAATTTTTATAATACAATTATAGACTGGAGAGTTGGAGCCTGGGCATTTGAATCCTTGACTCGAACTAGGTGGTAGATATAACCTTTGGAATCATTTTTCTAGCTTTTAGGTAAGAAATAAATCTACCCCTAGGTACTACTGAATTACCCTCCCATTCTATGACTGGCTCATTAGGAAACTCGAATCTTACAACTTTAGTTCTACAACATACTGTGGCATAACATGAAGCTAACCAGTCCATACCCATGATCATATCAAAGTCTACCATTTCTAATTCCGCTAAATCAGCTATGGCTCTGCAGTGATAGACTAAAACTGGGCAACCCCTATAAATACGTCTAGTTATGACTGATTCCCCAACTGGGGTGGACACCTCAAAGGGTTAATACCATTTTTCAGGTTCAATACCAAATTTCTTAGCAAGAAAAGGGGTTACATAAGATAAGGTGGATCCTGGGTCAATAAGGGTATATACTTCAAAAGTGAAAACTGTGAGTGTACCTGTGACAACATCTACTCTAGCCTCTAGATCCTGACGCCCTGTCAATGCATACAAACGGTTCTGACCACCGCCTGTATTGTCGGACCTTGCCGTTCCACGCCCATGCTGGGCCTGATTGTGACGAGGAGCTGCTGAATTTAGGGACTGCGTCACATTACCTCCAGTACACTGTCTGGCTGATGGACAGTCTTTCTGAAAATGGCCCTTCTGACCACATCTAAAGCAGGCATCAGTACCCGCACTACACTCACCTGAGTGTCTCCTGTTACATTTGCTGCATATCGGATGAGTATAAGTCGACTGACCCACACTAGCCTGAGAGTAAGAACTTGATGGCCTGAAATTCTGCTTCTTATCATTACGGAACTTGGGAAGTGGGGTGTTATACCCCTTTTTAACCGGGTTAGAGCGGAGTACAACATATTGGAGATTCCTAAATTACTTTGTTTTAAGGAGTCGCCACCTAATTAATTTAACGGTGAATTAGGACACCTAGATATTAACTGAGGTAAAGTTAAACCTAAACCTCCATTAATAGTCTGCTTAACCAATGTGATTCTAGGTAAGGGTTCTATATCATCCTAAAGGGAAGGGGTTAGGCATCCTTTAGAATCCGTTGAATACGGTTATCCGGTCAAACTTAGGTTAATTAATTGAGGTTAAATATAGTGCTTATATTTCAAAAAGGTAGCTTGTTCCTGTTATTAAGGTTTAAAGGAAATATAATAATGCCGTCTAAACTAATCGTAGAAAAAAAAATATAATAATTCGCCTAAAGGAGACGCTTTTTTTTTTTTAAATGGGATTTATAAATGCAGTTAAAACTTAGGATGAAAATAGTAATGATAATAACACTATCTAAAATAAAGACTTCTAGGAAATACCATAATTTATACGAAAAGGTGTTAAAATAAAATAAAAAAAAAAAAAAAAAAAAACTCATAAACATTGCTAAGATTTTTCTTTTTTTTTTTTTTTAAATATAATAATACTATTGAAGACAAGGTTCGTAAAATATAATAACTTGCTTATAATTAGTAGCTTTTAGCAAACGTGAGTTTTATGCAAAATTTATATCAATATGGTGATGTAGAAACTCCTAGACCTATTTCCTTAAAACATGGTGTAAAGGGCATAAGTTTCTTTTCCTCTTATTACTTTTATTTGACTATATGCTGCTAAAATATGTAATTTGATGAATCTTAAAAGAAAGTATATATAAGATATATTATAACTTATATTTGCGCGTTCTGAATTTATAAAGTATCAAAATGACTCATGATTCCCTTTAGCTCAAACTATAGTCATGCCTAATTATTCTAATATAGATAAAATATCCTAGATATTATAGACAGTTTTAACGATAATAAAATTGGAGAATTAATTGTTAGTCTTCTTAGCTACCCATCACTAAAACTAAATCTACTAATTCTCTATAATTCAACTAAGCTAAGAAAAACAAACAAAGTAAAAGGTTAGATAAATAATACAAGTTAACTGCACAAGAAAAATAAAGGCATGAAATGAATTAATGAGCTCAGCCCAGTTGGACTGCTGCTGTGTTCTACTTCTGCCATTGGGCTGTGGCCCGGAATCTTTTCTATTGTTTTTTCTTTATTGCGGACAGAGCTGGACACGAGAGGAGTCATGTTGGGCTTTTAGCCCAACCTAGATGCGGAAGAAGATGAGTCCGAGAGACTCGTGTGCGATAGTCATGCATAAAAACGAAAGAAAATGATTAGTATACGATCAATGAATAGCGCTAAACATATGAAATGTAAACTCAAAAACAAATCTGCAGCATACTGCATTCATAAGGATGTATGGAATCAAACACGGTATACTTGCAATAAAAAAAAAACATATAAAATTTTAAACGAGTGCAGAAACGCAACATTCTTTAGCAGTGTAATATGAGAGAAAGAAAGGGCTTAACATAACACGTAAAACAGTCGTTGATTCGGTTAATTAGAGATTTGTCACGTTTTATCCAAAAACTCGAGGCCAAAGCATAAGAACATAAGAAAAGTAGTGGTAAGCATAGCAGCTTTATGCTCACATTTAACATCAACAACACAACACATACCGAGCCTAAACATGGCGGATTGGAGATATACTAACACCTACTGAATTCAGGTGAAACCTACTTGGATGCTACTCGAAAGGGTGATATCACATTAACAAGCTCTAAATCCAGAGGAATATACACGGATGGCAGTGAAGCAACATGATAGGCTACGCAAAACTGTCTATTCAAAATTCAAATCAACATAATATTATCAGCTCAGCAACACCAATTAAACCTTGGGCTCTAAGTATACTGGTCAAAGCAAATAAAACAAAGCACTGTAATAGCACATACACAAACTAAGCAATCAATCTTAAGCACATATTATAACCCAATAAAATCCATTAATTACTCTAAACACCAAATAAGATAGACTGATTCCTAAATGAAACGAGGAAAAACTAGCGAAGGCCAGCAGGTTCATTTAGCATACAAAGATCCCATCTAACCAACTTCGAAACTCATCTAAAATTCTTGTTCAATCTAAACTCTTCAGGAACCATCAGTTGGATTAAAAAAAGAAAATTTTTAGGTAAACAGACAAAGTGCATAAATGCCTTGTTTTCATGAACCAACCCGAAAAAGTTAAATATCTCATTATTGAAGAGACCCAAGGTACACACAGTCATGCAAGTTTGAAAGTTTGTTTGAACACAAGCTTGTTTAGAAAAAAGGAATCTAAAAGGAAAAAAAACAGAAAGAAGGAAATACTTCCAGGAAGATAACAACAAAACATGAGCATTTACATTTTGGGCAGAACACTTTAACTAAGCTGAATCAGACCCCTTTATAAATATATATATATATATATATATATATATATATATATGTATATGTGTGTGTGTGTGTGTGTGTGTGTGAAACTTAAAAAAAAACAAGCTTATGAGACAAATTAATCTGGAAAGAAAAAAAAAAAAAAAACTATAACTATAATGAAACATTAAAGCAATAGAAACAAAAAATAAATGGGGGGATTAAAACAAACCACACTCATACAAGTCTCACAGGGAAGATATGAGAAACAGTGAAATGCAAACAAACCAGTTAGTCTAAATGAAATGCAAGAATTAAGGGAAATGCAAACAAACCACTGAAACTAAATTCATATTTTTCCATACCTTTATTGCAACTCAACAGGTAAAAAAAAAAAAAAAAAAAAAAGTAAGAAATCTCCATACTAGGACCTGCTTTTTATCATGGATTAAAGACAATAAATATACTTATTCACGAAATCTAATCACGCCAAGTTCATATCGTGTTTTTAGCCAGCAACGAACAAAAACTGAGATTTAAGCTAAATACCAAAATCAAGAGGAAATAATGAAAGAACTAAGAGGGGAAAATTATACTACACAACCAGTAGCCTAATAGACAGATTTAAACTAATCTAACTATTGGATTTAAAACACACAGAACTGAAAAGGCAACTAAAATGAGGAAGAGAATTACAGTCTAAATCAAATGAAAACAAACTAAGCTAACCTATGTGAGTTAAAAAAAAAACAACAGAACTGGAAAATAGGATTGAAAGGGAACCTAAACATCTGCACCATATGAAATAAACATTTAAGAGGAATCTAAACACCTAAAACGAAAATGGAACTTAAACTAATTTACTTGAAACACAGAACTAAAGAAAAATAAGAATACTGAGACAAGAAGGAACGTTACATTGAAGGAACACAAACCAGCAATCTAAACGTGCCAAGTTAGAACCAAACTAAACTAAACTAATCTAACCACGTAAATTTACATAGAACAGAACTGAAGCAAAAAGAGAAGGAGGATTACTGACCTTCTTCAAGTGCAGCGAAGTGGGGTTCGGGTCTCCGATCTACACTCGAACTTACCGAATCTGAGCTTGCGTATCTCAGATTCAATGCAATACCAGGGGAGCGAAATAAAATTAAAACAAAACTGATTTAGTATGTTAAATCGATATCAAGAATATTCAACTGCTACGAACTTAATATTTTCTAGGGGATTTTTGGGTTTTTCTGATCTATGTTCTTGTGTGTAACTCCCTTTCCCCTTTTTTTTTTTTTCCGTTTTTGTTCTCCTCCTTTATAGGTTTGTTTTTTTGTTGTTTTTTGAACTGAAAAAGGGAAGGAGGAGCGGGAGAGAGAGAAGAGTGGGGGACAAGGGTGAGTGGGGAGCGGAGAAGAAGGAGGAAAAGGGGGAAGTGGGAGCGGCGGCGAGGGATGGAGGAGGCGAGAATTAGGGAAAGGGAGAGAAAGAGATGGAGAGAAAGGAGGAAGAGGAGGCGGAAGGCGGAAAAAATGAGGGAACCCTTTTTAGGGTTTCCTTATTTTGATAAAAATATATCGGACCCGGTCCATTTGTGGACCGGGTCAATTTTAGACTGGGTTTTTAAAAGGATGGACTAGTGAATTAAAACATGTACTGGTCTAAAAATTGAGATAAAAACATGGTCTAGTCCAAAAAAATATTAAGAGTTAATCGGACTTTGATTTGGGGTCCGGTAAGTCAAAAATACGGACTGAGTGCAAGAAATAGTTTGGCTTCTAAATTTGAATAAAAGTCCTATTTTGATTTACGATGTACCAAGGGTGCCAGAATATCACCTGGTACGAAAAAATGTGTAATTGTAAAAGACCCGGGTAAAATTATATGATGTCGCAAATGACCGTGCAATAATATTTAATAACAAACGCTATCATTTAAATGTGCGAAATAAATGCGATGTGTGTGCGGAAGTTGGTAGAAACGTCGAGAAATGCAAGTTTCAATAATACTAAATGATAGCAGCAAATAAATAGCGGTAATAATACTGCTAATAACAATAATGATAATGGTAATAATGATAAGGTTGATGATAATGGTGATAAAAATAATAATAGATATAATAATAATAGTAAATAACAAATATTGATAATTAAAAATGATAGTAATTAATAATAATAATAAAGATGATAGTAAATTAATAATAAAAGTAATAACAATAAATAACAATTATTGATAATAAAAAAAATGATAATAAATTAATAATAATAACAATAATAGGGGTAATAATAATAATGATAATAATAATAATAAATAATAATGATGATAATAATAATAATAATAAATAACGATGATTGATAAAATAATGATAATAATTAATAATAAAAAATAACGATGATAATGATGATTAATAATTGATAACAAATAACGCTGATAATAATGATTAGTAATTAATAATAATAATGATAATGATTATAATGGAAATAACAAGAAATAATAATTAATGACAATTAGTAATGAAAATGATAATTTAAGAATAATAATAAAGATAATAATAATAATAATAATAATAACTGCAGTGGAATAATAAAATGTGGGTGTTAATAAAAGACTAATAATTATAGTAAAATTAAAATGCGTATTTTTTAATTTCTCAAAATACCAGAAGTATTAATAGGTATTTCGGGGGAGAGGCGGGACAAAATTGGGTGTCAACAACTTGTCCCTCTTTGCCTGACAATGATGAAAGAATTTTCGGGCAAAGACGTTGACTTAGTAGCCTATTTTGTCCCGGCTAAAGGATTGTGGAGGACTAAGGGTAAAGAAAATTACGGCCGAACTCTGGTCTCTGAATCGCCTACATATCTCGGGTTGCACGAGAATCAGGCCGTGTGTAGTTCTAGGAAGACTACGACACCTGTGACCGGCAACTCACGATTTGATGTGAATCTTCGCAAAAAAAATATTGTCCCAGTGTCGAATTATGATGACACTGGATATTGTGCTAGAAACCTGAAAATTGATTGTGCTGGAATGTGAACGGGAAATTTGAATTTGGAGTCGAGTGTTCGAGGTAGATCTTTGCCCTTGTCGAGAAGTCTGCTTGTCCTTCCCGACGCATTGCCCCAGTTCGCTGCCGAAGAAATAGTTCCACGTTGCGCTAAAGCTCCTGCGAAACTAAAAACTAGATGAAAATAGTCAGTTCGAATAAATATTGAAATACAGCGATGCAAGTGTGGTGCAATGTGGCTGCGAGCATATGCAGCGTATTAATAAAATAATAATAAAACAAGGCAAGTGCGGTGCAATGTCTTTATGCGAAAATTTAAAAAGGGCGGTGCATGGCCCGTGTAATATATGAAAGCGATGCAAAGGGCTGTGCGCAGCCCATACATCATATGAAAGGCGGTGCACAGCCTTATGCAGAAATTTAAAAGGGCGGTGCATGGCCCAAGCAATATGTGAAAACGATGCAAAGGGCGGTGCGCAGCCTATGTATCATATGAAAGGCGGTGCATGGCCTTATGCAGAAATTTAAAAGGGCGGTGCATGGCCCAGGAAATATATGAAAACGATGCAAAGGGCAGTGCGCAGCCGATGCATCATATGAAAGGCGGTGCATGGCCTTCTGCAGAAATTTAAAAGGGCGGTGCATGGCCCAGGCAATATATGAAAACGATGCAAAGGGCAGTGCGCAGCCGATGCATCATATGAAAGGCGGTGCATGGCCTTATGCAGAAATTTAAAAGGGCGGTGCATGGCCCAGGCAATATATGAAAGTGCTGCGAAGGGCGGTACGCAGCCCATGCATCATATGAAAGGCGGTGCATGGCCTTATGCAGAAATTTTAAAAAGGGCGGTGCATGGCCCAAGCAATATATGAAAACGATGCAAAGGGCGGTGCGCAGCCCATACATCATATGAAAAGGCGGTGCATGGCCTTATGCAGAAATTTAAAAGGGCGGTGCATGGCCCAGTAAATATATGAAAACGATGCAAAGGGCGGTGCGCAGCCCATGCATCATATGAAAAGCGGTGTATGGCTTTATGCAGAAATTTAAAAGGGCGGTGCATGGCCCAAGCAATATATGAAAACGATGCAAAGGGCGGTGCGCAACCCATGCATCATATGAAAAGGCGGTGCATGGCCTTATGCAGAAATTTAAAAGGGCGGTGCATGGCCCAGTAAATATATGAAAACGATGCAAAGGGCGGTGCGCAGCCCATACATCATATGAAAGGCGGTGCATGGCCTTATGCAGAAATTTAAAAGGGCGGTGCATGGCCCAGTAAATATATGAAAACGATGCAAAAGGCGGTGCGCAGCCCATGCATCATATGAAAAGCGGTGCATGGCTTTATGCAGAAATTTAAAAGGGCGGTGCATGGCCCAAGCAATATATGAAAACGATGCAAAGGGCGGTGCGCAGCCGATGCATCATATGAAAGGCGGTGCATGGCCTTATGCAAAAATTTAAAAGGGCGGTGCATGGCCCAAGCAATATATGAAAACGATGCAAAGGGCGGTGCGCAGCCCATGCATCATATGAAAGGCGGTGCATGGCCTTATGCAGAAATTTAAAAGGGCGGTGCATGGCCCATGTAATATATGAAAGCGATGCGAAGGGCGGTGCGCAGCCCATGCAGAAATTTAAAAGGGCGGTGCATGGCCCATGTAATGTATAAAAGCGATGCAACGGGCGGTGCGCAGCCCATGCATCATATGAAAACGGTGAGTAATGCAGGTGCAGTGCAATGCGGCCGCGAGCATATGCAGGGGCATTTGAAAGTAAATAAAAGCAATGTATTCGAAAGCAATAGAAAATATTTGTGCGTTTGATATACATTTGAAAAAAATAATTTGCAAGATTAGCTTATTGTGATTGTCGAAAGTTATTGATACTTGAAGGCATAATTGATAGAAGAATGCTCAAACCGTTTGACGCGCCATCCTTACAAGGTTGTACATGTTTTAGCTTCTGCAACTTGGAAACCTGCATCCAAAGAAAATTTTGTAAGTTTGGGGAGGGGGTTGATTCGCGTTGACTTGGGGAATCCGGCTCTTGGCGCTTCATGCCTTCAAACTTCGTCTGAACTTGTAACCTCCGCTCATTTTAAGTCTTGGCAAACTAGTAAACAGTCTGATTACAATCACATTATTTTGAAAAATAGGCATAGTAAAAGATATGTATGGTGATAAATAATTTTTGCTGAACTCGGAACTGTGACACATTGCGAAACAAAGCGAATGCCCTTTTTCCGGAGTTTCTTCTGCCCGACGACTCTGTTGAACAATATTCTCCCGAGTTTGTCGATGCTATCTTGCGGCGATCCCTTTAAAAAAAAATTGTCCCAGTTTCTGGTGCAAGGGATGTTGAGCTTTTAAAATGGCGAGACCGAGCCTACGTAGGCTGCCTACGTATCCCACTAGCGGAATCAGGTCAAGCGTAGTTCATAATTACAAGCGGAAATAAAATTGAGAGAATTTTGAAGTGATGTGACCGAGGCCTATGCGGGCCGCCTACGTATCCCCCATGGGAATCAGGCCAAGCGTAGTTCATAATTACAAGCAGAAATAAAATTGAGAGAATTTTGAAGTGATGTGACCGAGGCCTATGCGGGCCGCCTACGTATCCCCCATGGGAATCAGGCCAAGCGTAGTTCATATTACAAGCGGAAATAAAATTGGAATTTTGAAGTGATGTGACCGAGGCCTATGCGGGCCGCCTACGTATCCCCCATGGGAATCAGGTCAGGCGTAGTTCATATTACAAGCGGAAATAAAATTGGAATTTTGAAGTGATGTGACCGAGGCCTATGCGGGCCGCCTACGTATCCCCCATGGGAATCAGGTCAGGCGTAGTTCATATTACAAGCGGAAATAAAATTGGAATTTTGAAGTGATGTGACCGAGGCCTATGCGGGCCGCCTACGTATCCCCCATGGGAATCAGGTCAGGCGTAGTTCATATTACAAGCAAAATAAAATTGGAATTTTGAAGTGATGTGACCGAGGCCTATGCGGGCCGCCTACGTATCCCCCATGGGAATCAGGTCAGGCGTAGTTCATATTACAAACGAAAGGATATTGATTGGAATTATTCCCAAAAGACCTAAACTGATATAGGTTTGTCATGCATCCCGCCACGGGGAGTAGTGTCATTACATGAATAAGTGTTGCGGGATATTACATACAAATAAAGAAGGCTTCTAAATATAATATCTCTTGACGGCATCTGCGTTGATAGCTTTCGGCCAAATTTCGCCATCCATTTCTGCTAGGATTAACGCTCCTCCAGTCAATACTCGATGAACCATATAAGGTCCCTGCCAGTTAGGTGCAAATTTGCCTTTAGCTTCATCTTGACATGGGAATATGCGTTTCAGTACCAATTGCCCCGTTTTGAATTGCCTCGGTCTTACTTTCTTGTTGAAAGCTCTGGCCATTCTATTCTGATAAAGTTGTCCATGACAAACGGCATTCAATCTCTTTCCATCAATGAGCATCAATTGTTCGTATCGATTCTGCGTCCACTTAGCGTCACTTAACTCAGCTTCTTGGATGATTCTCAAAGAGGGTATTTCTACCTCAGCAGGTAACACCGCTTCTGTCCCGTAGACCAAAAGATAGGGTGTTGCCCCTGTTGAAGTTCTCACGGTAGTGCGATACCCGAGAAGAGCTAACGGCAGTTTCTCGTGCCAATGCTTGTAATTATCGATCATCTTCCTCAGTATTCTCTTGATGTTTTTATTGGCTGCTTCAACTGCCCCATTCATCTGAGGGCGATAAGGAGTGGAATTGCGATGAGTAATCTTGAAGGTATCGCAAATCTCCTGCATTAGACCACTGTTAAGGTTAGCGCCGTTATCCGTTATGATTGACTCCGGGACTCCGAATCGGCAAATAATGTTGCTCCGAACGAAATCCGCTACCACCTTCTTTGTTACCGACTTATGTGAAGATGCTTCCACCCACTTTGTGAAATAATCAATGGCTACCAAAATGAACCTGTGCCCATTCGATGCTGCTGGCTCGATAGGACCGATGACATCCATACCCCAACTTGCGAAAGGCCACGGAGAACTTGTCACATTTAATTCATTTGGCGGAACTCGAATCAAATCACCATGAATCTGACATCGGTGACACTTCTGCACAAAACGGATACAATCAGACTCCATAGTCATCCAGAAATAGCCTGCGCGAAGGATCTTCTTAGCCAGTGTAAAGCCATTCATATGAGGCCCACATGTGCCGCCATGCACTTCTTCAATCAAACGAGCCGCTTCTTTAGCGTCAACACATCTTAATAATCCTAACTCCGGAGTCCTCCTATACAGGATTTCTCCGCTTAGGAAGAAATGGTTTGCTAATCTCCGAAGCGTTTTCTTCTGAACACTAGTTACCCCTTCCGGATAGTCTCCGGTCTTAAGATATTTGTTAATGTCGTAGTACCAAGGTTCCCCATCAGGCTCTTCGTCCACATAGAAGCAATGTGCATGTTGATCGTGCACGTTTATCTTGATAGGATCTATGCGGTTCTTGTCTGGATGCTGAATCATAGAAGACAACGTGGCCAAAGCATCAGCGAACTCGTTCTGTGTCCTTGGAACGTGTTTGAATTCGACCTTAATGAATCTCTTACACAAATCCTTTACGCAGTGCAAGTACGGAAGTATCTTCCCGTTCTTAGTTGTCCATTCGCCTCGCACTTGATGAACCAGCAAGTCTGAATCGCCTATAACCAGAAGCTCTTGTATATGCATGTCAGCTGCCATTCTGAGGCCGAGAATACAAGCCTCATATTCTGCCATATTGTTGGTACACGGGAACTTGATTTTGGCTGAAATGGGATAGTGCTGGCCTGACTCTGAAATCAAAACTGCTCCAATGCCGACCCCTTTAGAATTTGCCGCCCCGTCGAAGAACAGCCTCCACCCCGGGTACTCTTCTGCGATGCCTTCCCCGATGAACAACACTTCTTCATCCGGGAAATAAGTTTTAAGGGGTATGTATTCCTTGTCCACAGGATTCTCTGCAAGATGATCAGCTATCGCCTGCCCTTTGACAGCCTTTTGAGTAACATACACAATGTCAAACTCGCTCAACAACATTTGCCACTTAGCTAGCTTCCCCGTAGGCATAGGCTTCTGGAAGATGTACTTGAGTGGGTCCATCCTCGAAATGAGGTAAGTAGTATATGCAGACAAATAATGTCTCAACTTCTGTGCAACCCATGTCAAAGCACAACAGGTGCGTTCCAATAACGTATACCGTGCCTCGTAAGGTGTGAACTTTTTACTCAAGTAATATATCGCTCGCTCCTTCTTTCCTGTCTCATCATGCTGTCCTAATACACACCCAAAAGCATTTTCTGATACGGACAAATACAATAACAAAGGTCTTCCAGCTTCTGGAGGCACCAAAACAGGCGGGCTAGACAAATACTCTTTGATTTTGTCAAAGGCCCTTTGGCAATCTTCAGTCCATTTGGTAGGAGCATCCTTCCTCAATAACTTGATTATTGGTTCACATATCACCGTTGATTGTGCTATAAATCGGCTGATGTAGTTGAGGCGCCCGAGGAAACTCATCACATCTTTCCGACTCTTTGGAGCGGGCAATTCCTGAATGGTTTTTATCTTCGAGGGATCTAACTCTATGCCTCTTCTGCTCACAATAAAACCCAACAATTTCCCTGCAGGTACTCCAAATGCACATTTTGCGGGGTTCAACTTCAGATTATATCGCCTCAACCTGTCGAAGAACTTTCTTAAATCCGTTAGATGGTCTGAGCTCTTTCGTGATTTGATGATGATATCATCCACATAGACTTCAATCTCTTTATGGATCATATCATGGAAAATGGTGGTCATGGCTCTCATGTAGGTAGCTCCTGCGTTTTTGAGCCCGAAAGGCATCACCCGATAGTAGTACACCCCCCAAGGTGTGATGAATGCTGTTTTCTCTGCATCTTCCTCATTCATTAGGATTTGATGATATCCTGCGTAGCAATCAACGAAAGACTGCAACTCATGCTTTGCACAATTATCAATAAGCATATGAATATTCGGGAGGGGAAAGTCGTCTTTTGGACTGGCTTTGTTGAGATCTCGGTAATCCACGCACACTCTAACTTTGCCATCCTTCTTAGGCACGGGAACGATATTGGCTAGCCAAGTGGGGTACATCGTAGTTCGTATGACCTTTGCATCGAACTGTTTAGAGATCTCCTCCTTGATTTTCAAACTCAAGTCTGATTTAATGTTTCTTTTCTTTTGCTTTATCGGAGGACAGGATGGATCAAGAGACAACTTGTGCGAAACAATGTCAGTGCTTAATCCGGGCATATCATCATAAGACCAGGCGAACACATCTATGTACTCTTTCAAAAGTTTGATCAATTTCTCTCTCTGTGACGGAGTTAAGTGGACGCTGATTCTTACTTCCATCATGATTTTTGAATTACCCAAATTTATGATTTCTGTTTCATCCAAATTTGGTTTTGGCTTATTTTCAAAATATTCATAATCTTTAGTTAATCCTTCAGGTCGCATATCTTCTTCGCATTCTTCATCATCTTGTTCGGCATTTCCTACGGGCTCGCTCGTTTCACTATGTGTCATATTTGAGGTATCAGCAGATCTATTAATTTGACTGCTGAAAATAAAAGAAAAATTGATTAAATAAAGATGGAAAACATAAATAAAAGCATGGCTGGAAAATTGCATTTAAACTTCAATAGTTGGGAGGCAAAACAACAAAAGCATAGGCACGATTCAAGCCTCAATTTTGAATCGTGTCTGTTTCATAAAATACTGAATACAGTTTTGTCTACCAAGACTCCCGAAGAAACGGGGGCGGGGTACAAGTCCAATTGTTCAGACGACATCCTGGCTCTGCAACCCGGATAGTCGGGTCTTCGGAACATCCACTTGAAACCATGTTGCACTCTGCTTCTCCTTCGATGATGAATAAGTTCTTAAACTTTTCTAGGAGGTCGTCTTCCAGCTTTTCTTCTGACGCCTGGGCAGCGGAATCCCTGAGAAATGATTGATTCAGGAGCGGAACAGGCTTCGGCAAGGGACTAGCACTTCTTCTTTTGAGACTGGCTAAAGCAATCTCCTCAGGGGTGGGCTCATATCCGAGACCGAAAGTATGGTTGTGTCCGGGCAGTTGGATTGGTTCCACAATCCCATTCGAATTCAAACCGAGGCCTTGACCGGGTCGGAAACCGTTCTTCAGCATTTCCCATGCCACCATCATAAGCGCGTGTGGCAATTTTATTTTCCATGCTTGAACAGCACACACAATCTCTTTGATGTGGAAAACAGATCCGTCTAGTCTTTCCACACTCTCAATAGGAGGAATCGAAACTTCCGGGTAGAGGGAATTGTTGCCTTCTCCATGGATTACCACTTCCTGATGATTCCACACGAACTTCAAACTCTGATGCAAAGTGGAAGGGACCGCACCAGCCATGTGGATCCATGGTCTCCCAATCAGCAAGTTGTAACTAGTAGATATGTCCATTACTTGGAATTTCACCATGAACTCCACAGGCCCAATCTCTAGAAATAAATCGATCTCTCCGACAACCTCTCTTCGGGCTCCGTCAAAACCTGTGACACTGACCTGACTGCCGTGGAGTTTCCCAACATCGATCCCTAAAGCTCGTAGAGTAACGACAGGACATATATTCACAGCTGAACCCCCGTCGACCAATACTTTGGAGATGAACTTATCCCTGCATCTGATAGTAATGTTTAATGCCTTGTTATGCCCCAAACCTTCAGGTGGCAGCTCGTCATTATGAAAAGAGACCCGGTGGGCCTCGAGGATCTCCCCTACCATAGCCGACAATTTTTCACTGGAAGTCTCGGCCGGAACATAGGCTTTATTCAGTATTTTCACCAAAGCACTCCTATGAGCTTCAGAACTCATCAATAATGCGAATAAGGAAATTTGAGCCGGCGTTTTCTTCAGCTGTTCTACAACAGAGTATTCCTTCGTCGGCATTTTCCTCCAGAATTCTTCGACTTCAGCGTCTGTAATAGTTTTCTTCGAGCCATTCTCCTTGCTTGGCGCCCCTCGTGCCACCTCTTCGGGGGCATAGCATCGTCCAGATCTAGTTATCCCGGTGGCAACGGTTTCTACAACTATTCTTCCTTTTTCTTTGTCTCTTTTACCAGATTGATAATCCCAGGGGACTGCTTTGGTGTTGCGAGAAGGTGTTGGGGCAACGAAAGTTGTGATCCTGGGCCTTGGGGTGAGCACTTCGAATGGGGCCCTCTTTTGAACCGTGATTATTGGAGCAACACAAGCCGACGATTCAACCTCCTTCCTT
Source organism: Lycium barbarum (assembly GCF_019175385.1). Lineage (NCBI taxonomy): Eukaryota > Viridiplantae > Streptophyta > Magnoliopsida > Solanales > Solanaceae > Lycium > Lycium barbarum. The sequence continues at coordinate 13,443,343 of NC_083338.1, forward strand.
TCTTTAATTGGCACGATAGTCCCCTCCAGATTGCAATCTTCATCAAGGGTGATCATGTGCACATTTGCATCGCCATGATTCGGCAGCGGATTGTTGTTTATGTTCGGGGGAGCTTCCTTAAGCTGTATGACCCCTTCCTTGATCAACGTCTCAACTCTATCCTTGAGAGCAAAACAGCTTCCGGTATCATGCCCTGCAATTCCTGAATGATATGCACAATGTTTAGTCCCGTCATACCATCCCGGGATGGGATCAGGAGTTCTTCCTTGAATCGGTTGGAGTATCCCTGCCATTTTCAGCCTCTCGTACAGTTGGGCTAAAGGTTCGGCTAATGGTGTGTAAGTTCTGGTTGGTCTTCTTTCGACATTCGGGCGTGGTCTAGGGGTGTTTTGTGGGCGATTTGGTGAATGGTACTGGGGTTGCGTTGCATAGGTTGGACGGTGTTGTGGTGGGTTTTGGTAGGAAGGGTTACCGAGGTGAGTAATATGCTTGGCTGAGTATGATAGACCGGAAGAGGGGGTAGGTGGGGGTTGGTAATAAGGCTGAGGTATTTGAGTGTACTGGCTGTAGTGCGAGGGCTGAGGTGAGAAATAGTTGGTGGGTTGATTTTGGGGTGGGTCTTTGATCTTGGACTGGCCATGACCTGGGGATACTTCCGTCTCTCTTCTTCTTAGCAGGGTCCTGCCTGAATGGCCTTACTTGTGGCCTTGCAAGGCCGCAAGATTTGTAACTCTCCCTGTTTTAATTCCCTTCTTCTATGAAGTCCCCCATCCTGATGACTTCAGCAAACTTCTGCCCAATGACACTTAACATTCTCTCATAATATGTGGGGTCCTTTAGAGATTGTACGAAAAGCATCGTCATTTCACTCTCTGCCATTGGAGGCTGGACTTTTGCTGCTTCTGCTCTCCAGCGCATAGCGTATTCCCGGAAAGTTTCTGTTGATTTTCTCTCCAGCTTCATCAAATAAAACCGGTCTGGGATAGTCTCAGTGTTGAACCTGAATCTGTCCATGAATTCCTGGGCCATATCTCCCCAACTGTGCCACCTCTGCGGGTCTTGGTATGTGTACCAATCGAGTGCCTCTCCAGTTAAGCTCCTTATAAATAGTTTCATTCTGATAGCTTGATTTTTACCCACTCCGACAAGCTTATCGCAATATGATCTCAAATGAGCCCGAGGGTTTCCCTTCCCGTCGAACATGTCAAACTTCGGCACCTTATATCCAGCAGGTAACTCAATGTCCGGGTGAATGCACAGATCTTCATATTCAAGTCCTTCACATCCCCTGTTGGTTTGGATGTTCCTGACTGCTTCCCTCAGACTGCGAAGCTCTTTTGCCACATCTTCGTCCGCTCTTGCCCTAGCTTCCCTTTCCAACTCTTCATAGGGGTCAACTTCTGGATGTTGCAAGGCCTGTGCCTGGGTAGTGAAAGGATGAGCTTCTGCCGCATACTGTGTGTTATGGCTGGCAATATGCGCCAATGGTGTATGGTGAACTGCTTGGTAGTTTTGGGTATGTGGGTTAATTTGGGTAATTGCAGGTTGAGGAATGTAAGGAGTAGCGAAAGGTTGTGAATTGGTTTGTTGGAAGTTAATTTGCTGGAGGTTGGCTTGTTGCTGGTCATTTGGTTGTGAAGTAGTTTGTTGTATGTTGGCTTGTTGCGGGATGGTTTGTTGTTGGATAGTTTGTTGCGGGATGGTTGGTTGCGGGTGGATCTGGTGTGGAATGGTTTGTTGTGGATTTGACTGTTGTGAGGCGGATTGTTGGTTAGTTTGTTGGGGGTTGGAGGTATTTGGATGGACTGTGTAAAGCGGAGGGTTTGAGGGAGAAGGTTGTGGAGCGGGTGAATCGACAGGCGAAAAGGATGGTGGAATTGTTGTGTTTGTTCTTTGCTCAGGGTGAGGGGCGTTCAAAGTGATGGACAGATTGGTGAGATTCCGCAGTCGCTCAATTTCGGTCTGCATATTGGCCATTTGCTGCAACAATTGGGCAATGAGTTCATCATTTCCCCCTCCTGAAGCCTCAGGTTCCTCTCTTGGAAGAGTGACGAGTCCCAAGCCAGTCTGTTCGGATGCCCCTGAATCATTCATATTGCCGGACGTTCGTGCTTTTGATCTCGTGAAGTATGGGTGGTCTGCCAGTTCACAGTCAACGCGAATCAACCTCTGGGGGATAAAAAATAAACCTTTTAAGAATGAAGAAAGTTGTGTTAGTATGGTCCGAATGATTGCTGTTTTAAAATAATATGGAGATTTAGCAGATAACGTTGAAATAAGCACGTGTTGCATAGCAAATAAGCACATATTGCGTAGCAAACATACATTGAATAGCAAACAAAACATATTGCAAACAAACATATATTGAATAGCAAACAAAACATATCGGAAGGAAATCAATGCGTCCTATTATGCAAGGGACCTTTGTGCCAAAGGTAGGCCTAGCGTGAATTTGAAGGATAACATATGTAGTCATGTGTCATTCCAGTGTGCTATTAATTGAAAACCCAAAACGAATACAATCCCAATGCAAAAGAAATTATTACAATCGCTATTGAACAAGTTAACTAAAATGAAGATGGCCCTTCGTCGCTCTTGAACCTCTTGGTTGCCCGAATTGACTGATCGATCTTTCGGCGATTTTGGGCAAGGTATGACATAGCTAGAACACCCCCTGTTTTGATGCCTTCTTTGATACAAGTATCGCCCTGTTCAGCCAGAAGTGTATCCAACTCTTGCATACTTTGCTCGTAACTAAGTGCTTGCTGCTTCCAATTCTCTACTTCCCTTTCCTTTTCCTTAAGTTGCGCATGATGCTCGGCTTCAGAAACAAGACTTTTCTCACGCAATTGTCGGAGTAATATGCATGCTTCGGCTTCCCCATCCTTAATCCGATCTTTCAAACTAACACCGGGTTTGATTGATTCCTCCAAATCAGCGGCCAGCCATTCCACATAGTTGTCCTCGCACCCAGCTTGGTATCTATTTGGCTCAACTGAATCTGTTTTTGTGGTCTCTTTCAATTTCCACATGCGAATAACCTCTTTTGCAAAAGGAATTTTCCCTTCTTTGTAGTCAACACAGTAATGACTCATATCTGCCACTAAAGGTATGTTTTGCTTCCTCCCTGATTGTCTCAAAACTCTCAGCGGGGCGTAAGGCTGCAAACCTCGAAGTCCTATCAAGACCAAAAATGGTATGATCTTCGTTCGAAACACCAAAACCTCAGACGGAAACCAACTGAACATCCATTGCATCGAGTCATCGTTCAAATGGCTAAGAAATTCTACCCACTCTTTCACACACTTTGGTTTCTCAAATGATTTTGCTGTCAAGATAGCGCCTGGAACATGACCCAGAATGTGATTCTCACCCGTCGGCTTCTGGAATGCTAGACCCCCGTTGACTTTCTGAAGATGTTCCATCAGCCAAATTTGCAGAAGAAAGTTGCATCCTTCAAAATGCTTATACCCGCGCTTACAACGCCCTAATGCTCGGTAGATATCTGCCACGACCATAGGGACCAGAGTGTAGTGTTTCCCGTCGATGCCGCCAAAAAGAGCCTTAGTTACAATAACAAGATGGGTGTGAATGTCTTTTGTGGTTCCTTTAGGAAATACTATAGTCCCTAAAAAACATACTGCGAAAGCGAAGCACCGTTTCTGCTTCCAAGAGTCATATGAGAAGAATTCATCCTGATGATCGACGAAACTCCTTTGATAACCGAATCTGTGATACAAATACTCGAGTGGTATCATAGACTTCTGCAAACATTCCACACCTTTACCCTCTCTGAACCCGAAGCTGTCAGCAAATTCTTTTGGTAAAGGTTGCCTCGGAATAATCATGCCACAATTTTGCCATTTTCTTGGTTTACGTAATAATGCCACATTTTCTATATAGCCTCCTATTTCCTCTAACAACGGAGTCATCTCAATGTTGCCAAATCTAAACACGACCCTCTTTTCATCCCAAAACACAGTTGCAGCTTCGATGATGTCTCTGCAGGGCTGGATATCCATCAAAGACGGTAAGTGTCCCAATGCTCCACGTACAACCCGCTGTCCGTAATCCCCCAAATCAACCTACCATGCTGTTAGTTGGGAAGGGACGCTCAAAACCATGCTGAATCTCGGGTAGGCATTGTGTTGACTCATGGTTACCTGCGTTCACAAATGGTTAGTTCTACCTAAATAGCACATGGTCCACATAACGCACATTCATCCTTCAAATTAATGCACATAACGTGATAACCGTCACTCGGGGTCGTAGACCCACCTGGACATTTTGGAAGAGGTTGACTAATGGACTTAATACACCCTGGGTATTAAGCCTCCTAGGTTCGTGCATGCCCTTAAAGGGTTTTGGCTTAGCTCTATCTTAGGCTGACTAGGAGTTGTTTTCCTATGACGCAAGGCTCCCCCAAGCGGACAACTTGGGAGTGGAAAGTCCGTGGCCGTCGACTGCACCGCTGATCGACTAAATCCACTAGACCAATCCAACTAAAGGGGTAATTTAGTAGTGCACGGGCGCAAACTGCGAAGCCGCTTTAAGTGTGTGAATATGTGTGAGTTTTCCAGGAGTGGAAGAAATATGAGCGGAATGCCAATTTAAGGAAAGCAATAACATACATATTACATAGAAAATTTACATAATAAAACAATCACTTAAGAACATAAAAGAAAAAAAAATAAAAATAAAGCAACAATAAAGGCAAAAAAATAAAGAAAACAACCAGACATCCAATAAATTTAATTATTAACCTAAGTTGTTATGGTTAAGAACCTAAAAATCCCCAGCAGAGTCGCCAAGCTGTTATACCCCTTTTTAACCGGGTTAGAGCGGAGTACAACATATTGGAGATTCCTAAATTGCTTTGTTTTAAGGAGTCGCCACCTAATTAATTTAACGGTGAATTAGGACACCTAGATATTAACTGAGGTAAAGTTAAACCTAAACCTCCATTAATAGTCTGCTTAACCAATGTGATTCTAGGTAAGGGTTCTATATCATCCTAAAGGGAAGGGGTTAGGCATCCTTTAGAATCCGTTGAATACGGTTATCCGGTCAAACTTAGGTTAATTAATTGAGGTTAAATATAGTGCTTATATTTCAAAAAGGTAGCTTGTTCATGTTATTAAGGTTTAAAGGAAATATAATAATGCCGTCTAAACTAATCGTAGAAAAAAAAAATATAATAATTCGCCTAAAGGAAACGCTTTTTTTTTTTTTTTTTTTTTTTTTAAAATGGGATTTATAAATGCAGTTAAAACTTAGGATGAAAATAGTAATGATAATAACACTATCTAAAATAAAGACTTCTAGGAAATACCATAATTTATACGAAAAGGTGTTAAAATAAAATAAAAAAAAACTCATAAACATTGCTAAGATTTTTCTTTTTTTTTTTTTTTAAATATAATAATACTATTGAAGACAAGGTTCGTAAAATATAATAACTTGCTTATAATTAGTAGCTTTTAGCAAACGTGAGTTTTATGCAAAATTTATATCAATATGGTGATGTAGAAACTCCTAGACCTATTTCCTTAAAACATGGTGTAAAGGGCATAAGTTTCTTTTCCTCTTATTACTTTTATTTGACTATATGCTGCTAAAATATGTAATTTGATGAATCTTAAAAGAAAGTATATATAAGATATATTATAACTTATATTTGCGCGTTCTGAATTTATAAAGTATCAAAATGACTCATGATTCCCTTTAGCTCAAACTATAGTCATGCCTAATTATTCTAATATAGATAAAATATCCTAGATATTATAGACAGTTTTAACGATAATAAAATTGGAGAATTAATTGTTAGTCTTCTTAGCTACCCATCACTAAAACTAAATCTACTAATTCTCTATAATTCAACTAAGCTAAGAAAAACAAACAAAGTAAAAGGTTAGATAAATAATACAAGTTAACTGCACAAGAAAAATAAAGGCATGAAATGAATTAATGAGCTCAGCCCAGTTGGACTGCTGCTGTGTTCTACTTCTGCCATTGGGCTGTGGCCCGGAATCTTTTCTATTGTTTTTTTTCTTTATTGCGGACAGAGCTGGACACGAGAGGAGTCATGTCGGGCTTTTAGCCCAACACCAGATGCGGAAGAAGATGAGTCCGAGAGACTCGTGTGCGATAGTCATGCATAAAAACGAAAGAAAATGATTAGTACACGATCAATGAATAGCGCTAAACATATGAAATGTAAACTCAAAAACAAATCTGCAGCATACTGCATTCATAAGGATGTATGGAATCAAACACGGTATACTTGCAATAAAAAAAAACATATAAAATTTTAAACGAGTGCAGAAACGCAACATTCTTTAGCAGTGTAATATGAGAGAAAGAAAGGGCTTAACATAACACGTAAAACAGTCGTTGATTCGGTTAATTAGAGATTTGTCACGTTTTATCCAAAACTCGAGGCCAAAGCATAAGAACATAAGAAAAGTAGTGGTAAGCATAGCAGCTTTATGCTCACATTTAACATCAACAACACAACACATACCGAGCCTAAACATGGCGGATTGGAGATATACTAACACCTACTGAATTCAGGTGAAACCTACTTGGATGCTACTCGAAAGGGTGATATCACATTAACAAGCTCTAAATCCAGAGGAATATACACGGATGGCAGTGAAGCAACATGATAGGCTACGCAAAACTGTCTATTCAAAATTCAAATCAACATAATATTATCAGCTCAGCAACACCAATTAAACCTTGGGCTCTAAGTATACTGGTCAAAGCAAATAAAACAAAGCACTGTAATAGCACATACACAAACTAAGCAATCAATCTTAAGCACATATTATAACCCAATAAAATCCACTAATTACTCTAAACACCAAATAAGATAGACTGATTCCTAAATGAAACGAGGAAAAACTAGCGAAGGCCAGCAGGTTCATTTAGCATACAAAGATCCCATCTAACCAACTTCGAAACTCATCTAAAATTCTTGTTCAATCTAAACTCTTCAGGAACCATCAGTTGGATTAAAAAAAGAAAATTTTTAGGTAAACAGACAAAGTGCATAAATGCCTTGTTTTCATGAACCAACCCGAAAAAGTTAAATATCTCATTATTGAAGAGACCCAAGGTACACACAGTCATGCAAGTTTGAAAGTTTGTTTGAACACAAGCTTGTTTAGAAAAAAGGAATCTAAAAGGAAAAAAAACAGAAAGAAGGAAATACTTCCAGGAAGATAACAACAAAACATGAGCATTTACATTTTGGGCAGAACACTTTAACTAAGCTGAATCAGACCCCTTTATAAATATATATATATATATATATATATATGTGTGTGTGTGTGTGTGTGTGTGTGTGAAACTTAAAAAAAAAAAAAGCTTATGAGACAAAAAAAAGACAAATTAATCTGGAAAGAAAAAAAAAAAAAAAACTATAACTATAATGAAACATTAAAGCAATAGAAACAAAAAATAAATGGGGGGATTAAAACAAACCACACTCATACAAGTCTCACAGGGAAGATATGAGAAACAGTGAAATGCAAACAAACCAGTTAGTCTAAATGAAATGCAAGAATTAAGGGAAATGCAAACAAACCACTGAAACTAGATTCATATTTTTCCATACCTTTATTGCAACTCAACAGGTAAAAAAAAAAAAAAAGTAAGAAATCTCCATACTAGGACCTGCTTTTTATCATGGATTAAAGACAATAAATATACTTATTCACGAAATCTAATCACGCCAAGTTCATATCGTGTTTTTAGCCAGCAACGAACAAAAACTGAGATTTAAGCTAAATACCAAAATCAAGAGGAAATAATGAAAGAACTAAGAGGGGAAAATTATACTACACAACCAGTAGCCTAATAGACAGATTTAAACTAATCTAACTATTGGATTTAAAACACACAGAACTGAAAAGGCAACTAAAATGAGGAAGAGAATTACAGTCTAAATCAAATGAAAACAAACTAAGCTAACCTATGTGAGTTAAAAAAAAACAACAGAACTGGAAAATAGGATTGAAAGGGAACCTAAACATCTACACCATATGAAATAAACATTTAAGAGGAATCTAAACACCTAAAACGAAAATGGAACTAAACTAATTTACTTGAAACACAGAACTAAAGAAAAATAAGAATACTGAGACAAGAAGGAACGTTACATTGAAGGAACACAAACCAGCAATCTAAACGTGCCAAGTTAGAACCAAACTAAACTAAACTAATCTAACCACGTAAATTTACATAGAACAGAACTGAAGCAAAAAGAGAAGGAGGATTACTGACCTTCTTCAAGTGCAGCGAAGTGGGGTTCGGGTCTCCGATCTACACTCGAACTTACCGAATCTGAGCTTGCGTATCTCAGATTCAATGCAATACCAGGGGAGTGAAATAAAATTAAAACAAAACTGATTTAGTATGTTAAATCGATATCAAGAATATTCAACTGCTACGAACTTAATATTTTCTAGGGGATTTTTGGGTTTTTCTCGATCTATGTTCTTGTGTGTAAGTCCATTTCCCTCTTCTTCTTTTTTTTTTTCCGTTTTTGTTCTCCTCCTTTATAGGTTTGTTTTTGTTGTTTTTTGAACTGAAAAAGGGAAGGAGGAGCGGGAGAGAGAGAAGAGTGGGGGACAAGGGTGAGTGGGGAGCGGAGAAGAAGGAGGAAAAGGGGGAAGTGGGAGCGGCGGCGAGGGAGGCGGGAAAGGAGGAGGGAGAAAGGGAAAGGAGAAGAGAGGGGTGCGGCGGTGGGCATGGAGGAAAAATGAAGGGGAAACCCTAAAAGGGTTTCCCTTATTTGGCTGAAGAATGAATTGGACCCGGTCCATTTGTGGACCGGGTCAAATTTTAGACTGGGTATTAAAAGAACGGACTATTAAATTAAACATGGACTGATCTAAAAAAATTGAGATAAAACATATGGTCTAGTCCAAAAAATATTAGGAATTAATCGGACTTTGATTTGTGGTCCGGTAAGTCAAAATACGGACTGAGTGCAAGAAATAGTTTGGCTTCTAAATTTGAATAAGAGACACATTTTGATTGACGATGTACTAAGGGCGCCAGAATATCACCTAATACGGAAATATGTAATTATAAAAAAAGATCCGGGTAAAAATTATATGATGTCGCAAATGACCGTGCTATAATATTTAATGACAAACGCTATCATTTAAATGTGCGAAATAAATGCGATGTGTGTGCGGAAGTTGGTAGAAACGTCGAGAAATGCAAGTTTCAATAATACTAAATAATAGTAGCAAATAAATAGCGGTAGTAATACTGCTAATAATGATAACAATAATGATAATGGTAATAATGATAATGCTGATGATAATGGTGATAAAAAATAATAATAGATATAATAATAATAGTACATAACAAATATTGATAATTAATAACAAATAACAATAAGAATAATGATAATAATTAATAATAATAATAAATATGGTAGTAATTAATAATAAAAAAAAATGACAATTATTGATAATAACAAAAATGATAATAAATTAATAATAATAACAGTAATAGTGGTAATAATAAAATAATAATGATAATAATAATAAGAAA